>NC_091876.1:3793774-4108198 GCF_019399895.1 Cardiocondyla obscurior
CCGTCGGTGCGTGTCGCGGGTATATGCGAGCGGGCGAATGTGGAGGAAGGGGCGGTTAGCCTCCGCATAAATATCAACGCATAATAATTTTGGATGGTTATTAGCGATAATAAAATCCCAATTTATCGAACGGCGGCCGGCCCCGCCACCCCCGCAGCCTTCGCGATTTATAATCTGCCCACCCAGTGCTTCGTCACGATCGCGGACGCTGCATCGAAACAATGCCACTGCGCCGATGTTTATCGGCAACGAGAAGAATTTATTCTCGCCACAATCGGCCGCGCCGCCCCGTTTTTCTCACGCTCTCGGATGAGTTCCCGGTTCATCCGGCATCTCAATGAAATTAGCTCCCGTGAAATGGAAACGACGAGGCGAATTTATTTCCGCGAATTCGAAACGAGAAGACGATTTCCTGACGTTGACGTAATTAAAAGAGTGCCTCACGGACGAGCGCGATCATCTCGCGAGTCTGCTTCTGGCAGATCATAGTCAAGCTAAGGCGCGCGTTGTCCTTCACCCTTTCTGACGCATTTGGCTTCTGAGTTACGCAAAGTCTGCGTTAGACACGCTGTATCTACCGGCACGCGACGGGAATAGAGGTGGCGTGTTATAATATCACTCGTCACGTCCGACGGTATTTTACTGAGCTGCGTACAGCATTCGCGAAATACGTACGGGATAAGAGAAATTATATATATATATAAAACCCACCCGATTATGCAAGTTAATTTGCAGTACTGATTTGTACTGCTAAAAAGAAGATGTATTTTTGCTTGATTTACTCAAAAGGAACCGCAAGAATAAATGTCACACGTGATTAATTGTTTTATATTAACGCTATTTTATATATTTTATGTTATTTTATTTTTTATTATAATACCAATCCTACTTTTCTTTTTTTTTATTTTTTTTTTTGCGTATAATACCCACCACCGTTATCTACAGAAATATTTTTCACTCACCAGTTCGATGCGCAGCGGCAGAGTTACAGCTACGACGATTCTGTAACATAGAAAATAGAATATAAATTGTAGAGACGATGCAAAGAACGTAAACTATGTAAAAAAAAAAAATTTACGCAAAAAGATCAAATCCAGAATTAATCCAAATTTTCAGAATTAAAAATAATTTTTTTACTAATTATTAAACTATTATTTTGATATTAAAGCAATCTCGATAATGTAAAATTAATAATTTTTCTAAATAAAAAATGATTCTTACCTTAAAGTTGCTCTGCCGAAGCATGTGTTCACCCTGAACCTCCTCCTCCTCTCAGAACACCAGAAAAGTCCGTCGTGCCTGCCTTCTGAGTCCTCCTCTGTCCACTGGTCACTCACGAAAGCTCGCGAACACCGCGACCGGATTATAACTACCATCGCGAGAGCTAAATATTAATGAAAATCTAACGCACGACCTTAGGCGGCACTCCCGGTTATGAAAGTCGCAACAAATTTCTTACGCCCGATTATATTCAACGAAGCTCCCGAAAAAAATAGCCCGACGAACCGCCCGTGGTTCGTATGTTCCATATCAACGACGAACGTACGCTTCTCTGGGCTTTAATCTACACAGAAAACGAATTTTGGTTAGTTAAAAGACATGGGCAACGTCGTGGATACGGGGAGAAGTACGTATAACCATGTAAGCGACACGCCACAAGACTGAATAAATGAGATAATTCGAGTTCTTTCGTTCTACCTAGTTAGAAGTGTCTTACGTAAAGTATTTTACTCACACGTACTCTCTGCGTGAAGATCATTAGTCGTAGAAAGTGTGACCGCGATACTAGATTCGTCCGCGCGATATATCTATTTCGACACGTGCCCGGAAGTGCGAGCTGCTACGTACCGCGTGGCTCACCTACGGCTGAGCTCTCAAGGTAGGGGTGGTAGAGTGGGGAGCTGACCTCGCGAGTCAGGTAGGCTCGTTTGACTTTGTTTGTGTACACTCAACACCTTTACGTATTTTAACGCGTTAAAATAAAGGCATTTAAATGCCAAATATTATATCGAATATTTTACTACCGTGTATCACGAGATTGTAACTGCAGGATGTATCGCGGCGTTTGCTGATTAAGTCTCATTACTAGATTACATTATCAATCTAAAGATGTGAATATAATTAATGCAAAATTAAGTATTGTAGGGGGGTTTGGGAGGAGGAACTGATTCTTTTAAATGCCTCCTTCCGTAACTTAGAGTTTTACTTTATTTTATGATGAGGATGGCTGTCGCGCGCGAAGAAAATAGAGACTCAAAAAACTGCGAAGACTCGGAAGAGACTGACGAGAGACCGGACTCGTTCGGAACGGGCCCTTTTATATTTCATCTTTGTTCGGCTAAGTCCGAAAATTATCGAGAAAGCTCAAAACGTATCGACAAAGCCCGGAACAGGTTCGGGAAGCCGACAGAAAACTTAAACGAACGCGTTATCACAGCCGCAATTGGTATCGACGGGTTCGGCTTCGTTTGGCGATTTAATTAAATGTACGGCTGCTTATCTTAGAGGGAAACGGCGCTATAAGAGGCTTGTGCTTTGACGCAAAACAAAAATACCGCTATAGTATAATTTAATATATAAATGTATATGTATTATATAAATAATATTTAAAAAAAGCGAAAAAGTTTTTAAATACTTTCTAAAAATTAATAATTGATCGCGAAAATTTAATATCGCGCTAATTAAATGGCTTTTCATTAAAATGTATAATATAATTACTGTTCAGAGCTATTTTATCTGCCGGTGAATGATAACGTAAGACGTCCCGATGGCTTTATTATAAATTCACGCTAATTTCACTCAAATATAAAAGACACGTCGCGAGAACCGACACATACGTATCTTAATCAATTTTATTCTCTCGCCTTCTGTTTCCCTCGCGCAAACGGCATTCGACGAGCGTAAGTTTCGTATATTTCAGCACTCGTCTAGTGCATCAATTTCAACTTTGCTCGCCAACTCGAGCCAGCCCTCCCGCGTTCTTAGCCGGCGCATTTTCTTCCACTTAACTTTTCCGGCGATAAGGGCGCGGCCCATCGTCGTCCGCGTTGCCGACGACAGGGGGTTTGGCGAGCCGCCGGGACGCATGCAAAGTAAACTTGTTCTTTAGTTCGTTAGGTCGGGCCGAGAACCGGGGGGGGGAGGAGGAGGAGGGAGAGAGTAGACAGGGGTCGCTTTCCGCCTTACTTACGAGACTCGAAGGTGAAAAGATAACCTACGAGCATTATTCACCGCGGCGGAGACGAAGTGGCGCGCGGGCTAGGACCGGATGCTGCCTGAAAGCCGAGAAACGAGGGAACGAGATCGTTCGCGTACCCGCCTTACGCGTCCTCGCAGTTTTATCGCGACCACTCGGCGTTTCTTGTACCTTTTTACGCCGCTTTGATACCACTTCGAAGTTTCAGAATTTATTCGCGCGACGCGGCAGGAAAAGGGAGAATTTCACCGTTGTCTTTTTCATCGCGCAATTCCGACGGCTTTGCCGTACAGCAGTAATTTGGTAATTTTTCTCTTAACATCGCGAAAATATTGCTCGGAAATTTTTTCTTTTTTTTTTACAATGCCCTACGAGAAGCGACTCTTGATTCTTTCATTTTTGCCCGAGCATCCGTCGTCGTTACGATCTCGTTAAGGAGCGAGTTTTGCACAGCTCATCGCGAGGGCAAAAGAGGATGCCCAAGGGCCAGTCTCTCGATGGCCTTCTCTTACGAGGGTGGAGGATGGATTCGAACTCCCAAGGGTGAAATGGCTCATTCCGACGCACTTATCCAGCGCGGGTCGTAGATAACCATAGATTAATGGGGCCCGGAGACTCGCTGAACGGTAGAAAGAGAAGAGCGGGAAGAGATATGTACAAGCAAACGAGAGGAAATAAGAGAATGTGCGATAGAGCGAGAGAGAGTTTATTTCGAAGAAACGGAGCGACGGAGTTGCGAATGAAAGAGAAGGTAGATCCATAAGAGGGGGCGTTATACCTAGGCGACCCCGTTGATTTATTGTTTATTGAGAAATATGGCCGTTACCTCGCTCCGTGGATTAACCTCCTTCTTTCTTTCGTTCTTAATGTTCGACGGACTCGGACGTCAGGTCGTAAAGAACCTCGATCGTTTAAACTTTGAATTATTTTCGGCAAAAGTCACGCCGCTCGCAAGATATAATTCGTTTTTAAATAAAAATTATTCTAAAATAAAAAAAAAATAAAATTCTTATCAAAAAAACGCGTCAGAGTGACAAGACGATAGAGAAGAACACATGGCTTTCGACCAAGTCGACGGTCTTTACTTAATGCAAAGCCGGCCCACGGAAAGGATTAGGTTGACTAAGCCCGATAGCAGGCCTGTCTTTCGACCACTTGCTTACTCTATCGTACTTGTTTTCTCTATCGCCGTCTCTCCGGCGTCGCTCTCCGAGATAGACCCGCGGTATTCAAGTTATCAAGTGCGTCCGGTCAGGAGAAGACATCGCCGGAAGTCAAACAAGCTGCCCTATGGAAGATAAGGCTGTCAGCTGAAGGTGGAGGCTAAAGGATAAGGAAGCTAGTAGCTTGTTTAGGCTGAAATTCCGAACGAGGTAAAACTTCGCCGACAAGTTGCCCAACGTCATAATCCGTCAACGTTTGCCTCTCAAACAAATGGAGCAAAATTAACGACACGCCGATATTTCGATTGGAAACTTTTCTCGCTTTTACGCGTAACGCGACCTCGAGAACGCTAACGTAATGCGAAGTTTTCAGCGGACCTCTGCGAGCTAACTCTCTCGACAAGATTGAATAATTAGACTGCGGTCCGTGCAACTTTGAATTATGCGTGTTCACGGCATTGCGCCGGAAGACCGAGGATCCTTAGGGGACCAATTTGTTGATTAAGCCTGCCACAGATTCAGGCTTCTTGCATTGTAAAGATCCCGGCGTCTTCAAGGCAATAATTTGACACAAATATCAAATATTTAATACACTTAATTAACGGTGCAGAAAATACGATCGAACGTAAAGACGTTAAACTTAAAAACAGAAGAGTTAATTCTGGATATTCTCGCAAACATGTTGTTGAAAATTTTCAACGTATATTTAATATTCTTTAATCGTTAAATTTCACAAAGATCGACTAATTAGAAGTACGAAGGAGAAAAATTGATCCGGGGCTGCTAAAGTTAAATAAAATTTTAAAAACAGACAAGCTTGAGACAATTGGATATTTTTCGCAGTTACGCAACTTGTTCTGATATTTTCCAGTCGAATTATAGGAACGTCAACACCATCATCGGTATCCCTGTCATCCACAGCGCTCGGCTATGGATCGAGGGCAGCCTCGCTTTTGAGCGTAAAATTGAATCAACGCTTTTTAAATGTCCCGTGCACTTCGCTGTATACATTTCGTTCAGTATTCCCTTGCGTTTGATGCGGAACGAAGATCGCTGACAACATCATACCGAATTGTTACAAAATTTGTAGCGCGCTCGGCCGGCGTCCGACGAAACGGCCGTTAAACGTAGTTCAACGAAGCGAAAGTGCTTGCGACAATAATTGATGGAATTGGTAATTAACGAGCGCAATCGAAACCGCGATATTTCCAGAAATGTCATCTCGATTTCGCTATACGAATATCCCTGTCTTAAAAATATGATACCAGGTCGGGATTTATTTTCATAACGTCAAGGAAGAGGTAATATTGGCGCTATCAATCAATACCGATAAGTAGACCTTACGTCGAGCTCTCTCTCTCTCTCTTTCTCTCTCTCTCTCTTGACAATAATCCGGGCGAATCCGCCCGGAGTGAAATCACGGGGCCGGCAAACTTGCCCGAACGAAACCTTGACAATGCCCGCCGGTCACGACTACACGAACGCGCGCGATATGGTAACTTTGCCCTCCGATCCGACTACACGCGCCGGGGTCCTCGCCTTGCCCTAAAGTTTGCGCGGTCGGCTACATTACACGAAGCTACGTAATGCCGAGAGAACTTAAGTATATACTGCTTGTAAGTCGTATAACAATCCCGAAATAAATAACGAAAAAATAGTATTTTTACGTATCAAGATATCGCGTTAAAGTCACGAAAATATTAATATAATTAAATTAATATGATTAAAGTTGTCAATTCTCTCAGTACTTTCACGTACACAAAACGTCGCCGTAACTACTAGTCGTTACATCAGATCCCGATCTGCGACGTCAATTTGAAGAAGACGAGGGCCCGCCGGGGATTTCGCGCGACTCGTGACGTCGGCGGCGATCTTGGCGAACCGATAAGTACTCGCTCCGGGCGACCGTAGATTTATTGCCAGACTTGCCGATCTCGCTATGAGCCACCCTTTAGACAGCCCTTAACCGCCCTCGACCTCCCCGTTCCCCCGTCTTGTTACGCCACGCGGAGCGATTCGCGGAGTGTCTCCCCGGCCGAGACTCGACTTCCGTTTTATTGGCGGAAATAATCTTTGATGTGATTCCGCCGCGTCTTAAAAGTTTTTCTGCCGTTACGGGAGCGACGGTAATCGATTCTCGGGCGAAGGAGAAGCAGAAGAAGACGTCTTTCGACGTGCGCGAGATAGACCTGGTCGATCGCCGTGATGTTTAACCGCGCGGCGTTCTTATCGGTCCCGTCGTATCAATGCGCACTGCCGCGAGCTCGATGGCGCCATAAACGCGAACAGTCGTTCGAACAAAGTACAACATGGGATAATGATTCCTCGCGTTACCTTTAAAAGCAATGCGATTTAAATCCGGGGTGCAACTGACATCGACAAACTCGACGTCGTTTCAAATTGCGATCGTCTCTACGAGCAATATATTACGCGTCTCTTTTTTTTTTTGTCTTAATATCGGAGGCTTGCGAAGATCATTATTCCGTTATTGCGGTCGCTCCGCGTTTTTTAATCAACCGAATGTTACGCTATTCTCAGCTGTGCGACGCGCGAGAGTGGCGCGATTCAACTATTCTCAACCCTTTCGCCGTAAGTAACAAAGGAACAACGTCGGATCCCGCCGCGGTATCTGCGACCCATCGCTGTCTTAATTTCCTTCGTAATCTACGATATTAATATGGCTTAGGGTCGGCCGACGCGCGTAATTTCGCGCCGCCCAGAAATTAATAGAAAGACGAATGTTCCCTCCGCGTGCTTTACGGTTGAACGCCTGGCCGGAATGGTTAATGGCAACGATTTCTGCGCGTTTCCGCGCCCGCTTTGCAAAAGCGTGCCCTAAGCCCAGCAGAAGTAAACGCGATATCTTTGAGACGAAGCGTTTCGGCTTAAACGACACTTCGTATTGCATAACACCAGCATTGTAGAGTAATTAATTACGGTGTACTTATTATCGAAGTAATTATCACCCGAACAATTAATTAGTAATCAAACGTTTGCCTGTAGTAACAATCGCAAATTTTTTTTTTACGCTTTCTTTAAAATAGCATTTTATTAGAAAAAAAAAAAAAAAATCAGAAATATGATCTTTGTTGTACAAATTAATATAATACAGAACTGATTAAATATGTAATCAAATTAATGGATATCGAGTGTGTTTACTAAGCAATCAAGTGATTAGTAATTGTGGTTATTAAATAATCAGTAATATATCACGGTTAATAAATAATGAAAATAATCATGGCTAAATTAATGCCCGGTCTTGCGATCAAATTATTAATCGTTAAATAGAAATTGATTATATCTTACAGCCGATACGAGAAACTAAATGTGGTACCTAAAAGTGGCCGAGCCAATTAACGCGTGACTCGCGCGATTGATTTCGACGGGCAGGTAGGATCGTATTCCCCCGGCGCTTTCGTTCTAAACGCCGCGCGTCATATCGCGGAGGCGGCCGCGATTCACCGGAATTTCGCCCCGTTGAAAGTGACACGCGCGCAAGGCATTCTCCCCGGCGCATCTTGTTTAAACGTCGCCTCGATAGCAACGCGGAAGTTCTCCGCGTCCGTCCATCGTTCGCGCATGCGATCGCGGATCGCGCGTCGGACAATGAGACGTGATTCGAGACGGCGCGCCCTGCCGCTTTGTGTTATCGAGTGGCATTCCGACACGCTTCTGGAGTGACATTTAGATAGCGACGTCAACTGTCTGCGGAGCAAATCCGTCGTGGAAGCGAAGGCTCTCCTCCTCGTACTTCCCCGGAAGCCTGACGGGCGAGAGCCCTCGCCAGCGGAGCGAGCGAATTCACTGCTGATCGAATTAGCGCGCCACGACTCCCCGATACCCCTGACAGTCTGAATTAATTAACAGGAGAACGCGCTAGGTAAGCAGCCATTATCGCGACGAAGTGCGCGCCGCGCGAGCGAGGTAACCGTCCGATGGCGCAATCATAAACGTCAACTGGAGCCGATGTGAATTTTTAATCGGTTCAATGCACGGAGGGGAGACGAACTCGTTTAGCATAGAATCGATTCTGATTGCACTGCGGCATTTCTACATCGATAAAAGCGTGATATAAAAATACTATATTTAACAATATAAAATTAATAACTGATAAGATCAAGTATTTAAGAGCTCTGCAATTTATCACTCTCTCTCTCTCTCTCTCTCATCGGTTTCGGCGACGTGATGTATAAAGAATGCCCTCGTTTCAATTGTATTGAATAGCGATAATCCGGGACAGTCACGCGCGGCAAGGATTTTGCGTCTCGGCGCGACGTCTTGACTCCATTAACTTCACACTTAGCGGCACCTTAGAAAGCCCGCTGCCGTCGGAAGATCTGATTAGGGGTTCGAGTCTCTGCTAAACGCGTTAGTCTCGGCTGCGGAGCGTCGCACGGGAGGACGGAGGCGCAGCAACCATCAGGTGTTAGAGAGCGGCGAATCCAGGGAGCAAGGGGGGACGAGAGGGCGGTCGTTGGTGTCTGTCTCTTCATAGTTTGATGCAAATTGAGTACGAGCACCCACCAACTACCGGCAGGATACATTTTCCTGGCTTTCTCTCCGCCTCCTCCTCTCCCCCCGAGTCTATCATATACAAACGCACACCTACGCACTCCTATCTGCCTCGATCTAGACTCCTTCTCTCTCTCTTTCTTTCTCTCCCTCTATCTTTCTCTCTCCTTTGTTCTCAAAGAAGACTTCGAAGTACTCCGCGATCGGGTACGAAATTCATTCCGCGCGACCCTCTTCGGCTTCGAGCAAACCTCTCCCTCCGATCTTGACTACCGCCAAAGTGTTGCCGTTTGGGGTTTCCCGTTCCACATTGCGGAGTTCGCGCTGTTTGCCAACGAATCTCAGAGGCTTTCTCTCGACTTAGCAGCGACAAGAGAAACGCGCATTTCGATCGCCTAACGGGTTGCCCGGCAAGCTTTTTATGAATTCTTTCCGCGCAATATGCTGCTTTATTATAATACAGTATTAATAATAAAATAAAAAATTTTTTTATATGTATATATGAAAGCAATGCATATTATATGTGTATATATGTATAATGAAGCCTATCGTATTTCACTCTATAAATTCCAGTATGGAAACTATTCCTGCTCGTACCTTTAATTCAATGAAATCTATAATAACTACTATCAATGAAATATCGCGTTCGCCCACGTTATTAAATATCACAAATTGATAATATTACTTATATATTGCAATTTAATATAACCATTAATGTGAACCACAAAATCCCTTTCTTCCGATTTAATTTCGAGGCTTAATGAAACGTTTCAAGCACACGCGGGTGAACTTTTTCGGCTCACCGCCGCACGGGAATGCCGCGATACTAATGTCCCGAGCGTTTAGCGCCGGCAGATTACAGAAACAGCGTTTATCGGGGGAAAATATAGCGCGTATCTGGACGCGAAATCGCGACACCATTATAAAGGATCGTTCTTTCCTGTCGAAACTCATCCTCCTCCCTCTCCTCTCGCACCTACGTCCCGTAATGTTCCTTTTTATGGTGCATGATTCGAAGCTGCCCCCGGGATCGATTTTGCTCCGTAGCGCGGTACTTATCGTACCCCGTTACGACGGCGCATTGCTTTTTATGGTGGTTACGCGTTCCGATCGCACACATCCTCTGTATCTCTCTTTCTCCCTGGCTCTTCGTTCGTTTCCCTTTGTTCTCTTTATTTCGCGAAACGAGACCCGCCGCGTAAAAGAACACATCGCCTAAATATATTATCTTATAGATAGATTATCGGCCCGTAAATTATCCACAAAGGAAATCGAGGCGGCGAGATCGAGTTCCAAATCAAAGCGTCATATTTTAAGGTAGCATTAAACTTCTTTCACGAGACGCGAGACCATTCAGTCTAATTAAATCAGCGGCGTAATTTAATAATGCTATCGACGGCGGATGCTAAACTTGCACGTCGTACGAAATCGTTAATGTACCTCGGGTTCACGACGGTGCCCTAATTTCGGCGAACGGATCGGAGCGTATTTATATATTACAATTAACCCACACTCGGCTATCGACCGAGACATCGCGGATTCACGTGATAATCGGGCTGATATTTTAAGTTCAATTACGTCTTTACCAATCAGGCTGAATATAGAATCGTCGGTCGCTATTTCAAATCGGGATTTCAACGAGGATTCTAATACATGCATAATTATTCGTATTTATATTTCTGAATCAACGGTGAAATAACAAAATCGTGTAATGCCGGTGAATAAAATCGAAGTCACGCGATACGATTTTCACCATCGAAATATTTGTCCGACATCGTAATCGATAAACCTGTATTTATAGCGGAATCTATATTAAGAATCTCAATCCAAATTTGTTCTCGTTTGTATTGAACGTCATAAATATCTTTCGGTTGCCGCAATAGCCGTAAAAAGAAATAATAACAATAAAAAAAAACTAGTCTTCTAAATCAGAACAATTATAAGTGTCAAAAGAAAGTACACGTCCTAACTATCATGCATTTCGAATAAATAAAACTGCACATTTTGCGCACGTTAATTTCGTCGACGTACGAATTTTCTCTACGACGCCCGTAAAGAAACATCGCTGAGTTCACCGAAAAAAAAAAATGCAGATTTCGCGAAATACGGAATCCAACGTATGTCGTAGAATCTCATTGCGATTTCATGGTTCTCTCGCAAGGAGACGACGTCGGCCGACCAGCTCGTTTCGAATGCTACAAATGTGCCGCGCGCGCTCGTTCAGGTGGCTCGAGTAGGTGGTGAAAAAAATCACGTCTGCATTTACATAAGCGCCGGTATAAACCACTCGGCGTAGAAATCCCGACATAAAACCCAAACAGGATCCCGCGTGCGGGACAGCACATTCGTTGAATACGCAATAGCCGTATGTGGCCAATGTACCCCCTTACGGAAAATGCTTTTATTATTCACCGGTGAATTACGAACGGGGCCGCGTTTTACCCTGGCATTTGCACTAACGTTGGAAGTTTACACGGCTCATCGACGACGTCTTCGACGTC
The DNA here is from genome assembly GCF_019399895.1 of Cardiocondyla obscurior. Taxonomy (NCBI): domain Eukaryota; kingdom Metazoa; phylum Arthropoda; class Insecta; order Hymenoptera; family Formicidae; genus Cardiocondyla; species Cardiocondyla obscurior. The sequence continues at coordinate 3,805,147 of NC_091876.1, forward strand.
GTAAGTTACTCTAGATTGAGACACGGATTTTTTTTTTCTATTAATATTAAAAAATTTTCATGTACGCTTTCATATCAAAGGCAAATTTGTTAACAATTGTTTCAACTCGACGCGCTATTTTTATCGCTTTATCTAATTAGGTAAAGGTCTCAAATAATTTTGCTCATTTGATTCATTTCGTATGGGAATAAATACATACATATGTGTAATATACTTCTCCAAACTTAAGATGTATAAGTACTTACCTTCGTTGTATACGAAGCTCCGCTCGTTACGTCCTGCTTGGTTTTTGACGAAGGAATGCAGAACTCGTACTGTTTGGTCGTACCGTTTGGTCGTGCGAAACACCTTCAAGACCGGCCGTCAACCTCCGTTTATGTTCCTAACTCGCTACCTATAAACAGATATATAACACGTATAAAATATATTTTATTTACACCGAATATTATATTAAATATTTAATTCAATGTATCACAAATTCCGTTTTATTCTCTTATTAATTAATGTCTGAATGTATAGTAAATTACATTTAAAGAAACGAGGAGTACTTAAAGTACCATGTTAAAATATATATTCATTCATAATTTGCTACTAAAAAATATTAAATAAAAAAACAGTTTTCTGTAACGTAAAAAAATCCAGAATAATAAACGCGCGCGTTCTGTAATGTCTGCAGTAAAATTAAAAATACGGCGGTGCCCAAGGTATTCTTATAAGTTATAAGAAATAAAGAGACGAGGGTTGACTCCCACCGAATTCTCTCTCTACATTAATGATATCCGAGGGACCCGACGTGCTCCAAAGACGACTCCAAGTTTTCGCGAGCTCTTTTGTAAGACAAATCGCGCGAACACGCCCGTCATATCGCGATCGATATACGGCGGTATGTATAACGTTCGGAGAGTGATGTCTTCGGCGCCTGACGGGAATTTTCAAGTCTCGTAGATCCCGGCGAAACGATTTTCGTGTCCCTCGTGGATCTTCGATCCATTGTGGCGCGGTGGAAGCGCCGGCCGCCCTTACAAGCCCGCTTTCATGGCTCTTTAGCATTTCCGGCGTAACGTCCTTTATGCGGACGCCTTCCCCACCCGAAAGGGCGAGGCGGAGGAAAAAAAAAATTGACTTTTAAACCGGCAATAAAAGCGAAAAATGTGAAATCTTTGATTTTAAAGGCCCCGCCAGCCCGCTCGCGCGGGCGACAGTTGGCCGATGCGTATAACCCCTCGGCGGCAACCTTATTTCTCTGATATCGCAAGCCGAGCACGTTCGGTACCTCGCCACCGGTCCCGAAATCCGCGTGCAACGCGATGTATATCGTGTCGGATTACTCCCGAAATCCCAGACTTTTATACGCTGAATTTTAAAATACACTCTTCGGTGTCGTCCCTCTGATTTTATTCGCCGACATCCGAGAGCGAACAAACGTCAAGCTCGCGTACGTGTCGATTTACCGAGGATTTTCTGTTTAAGATCTGTTAGAAATAACGCGTGGTAAAGAAGAAGCGTTCCCGTAAAGTGGAACGAGAGAGGAACGAGAGAACTGCAGGGATTTCCAATCGCGGTGATCCGAGTGCCGATGTCTGTGAATACATTTGAGAGTCTCGGGAGATGCCGGAGGAAGTGGATGAGGGGCGCCGTTTCGCTGCCTGTTTTTATTTTCTAGCAATTTCCTCGGCGGAGCGAAGCGGAAAGTGACCTTAAAAGAAATTAGCACGCTTTACCGTTTTACCGATTTCCTTCCCTTGCCTCCGTCACTTCTAAATGTTACGAGCCGACGCGACAACGAACGTTTTCGCTTATTCTCATTACCGATCTGAATTGAAATTTGTAAATATAATGTAATAATAATTTCGTAGACCATTTTCAAGGTAACTCATTATCGTGACTTAAGACCGTTTCACCTTTGGTTACAGATTTTGCGTGGGCGACAGATTTTATCTCTGTGATAACAAGATCCTCTGCGAATACGATTACGAAGAGAGACTGGTCTTCGCTAATATGGCTCTGCATCCGCCGCCCAGCGCGACTCTGGCGCACATCAAGAGACAAGTGACCCATCTTCAGCCGCCGGTAAAGAAAAAAATTTTGTATCTATCAGTTGCGAAACTCGCGCGCACGGCGATACGGAAAAAATTCAGAGCTTTATGTTATATTATAAAGAACAGGTCAGTCGGTCCACGAGCGTATATTTTCGTTACGTGATAATTCTATGTGAAACGCAGCTAAGCAAGCGCATCGTGGAATCTTCTGCCTGGACCCTGGCCATCGGGTTTCAAACTCGTAAGGTTTCGAACTCCTCAAGGCGCAACCCCTTAAGGCGGGTTAAAGTGGCAGGTCGCCCGTCCTGACCCTCTCGACAACAAAGGGCTCCCCGGGGGCTTCAGCTATGCTTTATCATCCTACCATCGTCTTACGAGTTAGGATATCGCGTGTCCTTATTAATTAAGCTCTGCCCGTTAAGCAAGTCTCGTCGCATGCCTTAACGATTCGCTCCTACTCCGCCTCGAAGCCGAGACGTGCGAAAGAATTTACTCTTCACGAAGATCGTTAGACTTCCGAGAGCTATTTCGTTAAACTATGGCGAAGTCGTCGCACTTAATTTTTTTTTTTATATAATCGCGAGAACAATTTAAGAACTTTTATAACACGAGAGAAAAATTAATTCTGCCGAGGAAAAAAACGACGTTGCGAATAAATTCTTCTCTCTGCCGAATTGTTAAAAATATATTTTCTAAATTTAGCAAAACAATTAGAGAGGACGTATAAAATTGAAGCTGCAATTATAAGGAACATGACTAGCAACGAGGCGATTTTCGCGAGCGGGAACGTCCAGAATTATGAACTCATCGGCGTTAAGCTTGTTGGGATTAAGTCTTCTTGATTATCCTAAGGCAACAGCGTTGCTTCGAAACAATATCTTAAGCTCCTGCCGCACGAAGGACCACGTCCTACTCGACCTTAGGAGCCTATCCATTTAATCCGGGTGCCGTCTTGCAAGGATCCCGCCCCGTCTTCCTTGTATAATAACTTGTCACGTATTCTAATTCGCGATATTTTCTTGAAAATAATTATCACGGTAATAATATTATAAATTAAAAAAAATCCCGTTTTATTATCGCGATATTAAAATGTTTTACTCATATTTAAAAGAAAAAATTAAAGTCTAGCACGAGTCTTTTTCGTGAAAATGTAAAGCAAGCTTTTATCACGAAAATTGAGTCGTTAAACGTGTCACTGGCAATCGCTGCTAATAATATCGCTTACCCTCGTCTCCATTATTAGAAGATCGTTAAAGAGCCATAGTAAAGTGTTCATCGCGGGAGTTTAAACCTTCGGAGCGTCTCGGGGAAGCGGCCGGGGGTCGTAGGTGCTCGTCGCGCGCTTGAATCGTACGCATGCACAGAATAACGACGTCCCCGGTTCGATGATATCAAGCTCGGTAACGTGTACTACTTATAATATGCAAATTCGCTACCCTTAGTCGCCCTCGCTAGCGAGCTGTATGTAATTCAGGGGTTGGTAACCCTTGGGACTCTATTCCTGGGCCGTGCGTGTGAGTGTCGCGTCGTTTCTAATTCGCGTTTAAAGAAAAATCGGCTCGCGTGTACACAAGGCCGCTCCGTGTAAACATTTTTCGGGGACGCTCAAACGCCCACAAAAAAAAAAAAAAAAACGATTTAAAACTGGATGGGGTGTTTCGCGTCTTAAAATTTCGCGAACAAGTCGAGAGTCGGAGAGACGCGTTGCTGTAATTAATAGATTTTTTTTATTGTCCGACGCGAGAAAAAATCAATACCATTGCTTTCTTTTTTCTTTTTTTTTCTGCGCTTCTGTAAATTCTCGTACCGTCAATCGGGAAAAATTGGCACGTCCGCGGTGTATTCCGCGATATTGCGCGATCCAGCAGCTTTCACACGCAATATCGATTCGCTCGGAGGGTTTACGGGTTATAAATGACCGGTGTGCGAAATAACGGGATGGCAGACTAATGCCAATAATCGGCGCGGCATGCTAATGTCGTCTGTGCATCTATTACGGTAAAGCCTGATGGATCCCTCTTGACATCTCGTTCCTGGAGCGCGAATATCTTCGATCGTGGAGAACACTCAAGATAGTTATCCGTCCCCGAGGGTCGTTTTACATTTTGCATCTAAATAAAGAGGAATTAGCATGCGCCACGTACTTGTCTTTAAAGAGAGAGAACATATGTCGCGTGCGAAATAAATGACCGAACGTCGACCGGCGCGGATTAAAATCGATGAGATATCAAAGAAACGAAGTAACGTACCGTTAGATTTAGCGCTCTGATAAAGCGCGAGGGCGAAATTGAGAGCGTCTATAAAGCGCCGCGAGAAGAATAAGGATAGAAGAAAGGCGCAGAGGGAGAAAGGCGTTAAGATTCTTAAAAACCGCGAAGAGGGTGCTCGTCTTGAAGGCAGCTGCCACCCTTGTATTTTCCTTAAGCCGTGGCTCGTCGGGGACGGTGAAGTACCGCCGCACGGATAGCGGAAGAGGGGAAGGGAAGGTAGTTTTTCTGATTGCCTGAGAACAGACAGCTGTCCCAATCTTTCTCAGCCCCGTGGAAGATCTACCGCGCTTTCGGCGAATAATGCCGGGGAGTGTTGCTTACGAATAACTCGAGTATACCTGATCCGGGATGAATCGGGGGGCGGGGGTGACGAGGGAGTGAAAGGAAGCGGCGGGGCTGGACCGCCTTTAACCGTCAGCATCGACAATCGAGTTGTCTCGCTGCAGGCGGATGACGGATCGTTTCCGATATCATGGCCGACCTATTGAAACTTTATCGTGCGTCGGCCCGCGAGTTTTATCCGCGGGAATTGCCTCGAGAACGACTACGCTCTTTTATTGTTGCGCCGCGCTCTCCCGTTTGATCGGCGCGATTAATAATTTACGTAAAAAGTTTATTTTGATTGCCGGGCCGTCAAAATAATTCCAGGATAAAGAAGTTGGCGGAAGCGTTACGGCTCGTGCCTTTAAAAGAAAGTCAATTAAAGAAAAACGCCGTTGCTCCGCAAATAGCGACGGCGAAAGGACTCGCGGAGCTACGGCTATGTTTCACGACGAGGAGCTTCGATCTCCGCCGCGCAATCTCATCCTCCTTAGAGACAAGTGTAACGCGCTTAAAAATTGGCGAGAACTTTTATTTCGGTCTAATTTTCCCCTCGGGACCTACGCGGGCGGCGGCAGGGAGAGGGATTGAAAGGGGAAAACGTAGCCGGGGAATATAGACGCGGGGTAAGAACGAGAAAGAGAAAGACACGATGAGAGTTCGAAACGATTATCTGAGTTTTAAAACAAACTCTCGAGTGTCTGCGAAGTCCTTCGCGAATCGGAGGGGGAAGAGGGCCGAGGTGCTAGAAGGGAGACGGGGTGAAGCGCGGAGGGGCGGAAAAGGGGGTTGCGGAGGTGAGATAATATGCTAATGCCAAGACGGAAGGTACATGGGAATTTAAGAGGATCAATGTGCGCAGTACGAAATTCGTACGGGGAATGAGGTATTACAATGTCCTCTATATTGCTTCCAGGCGATTAGATTCCTGAAAGTTCGTTGAACACGGCCGACTAATTTCGACGAAATTAAACTTTCGGTTTAACGTCGCTTTTATTAGATCTGAGTGTTCAATATCCATTTGTCCGGGGGTGAAATAAATCCGTGACGGATGCACCGAATTCGAAACGGTAGCTCGACGAAGTTGAAGATTTCGCAGCTGAAGAAAACGCGTTTTCTACTTTGTTAATTATTTTCCAATGTTGCGCACGGAGTATCAAATATAAATATTAAAATATTGGGGAGAAAAAAAAAACTATCGAAATAAACGGGTCGATATTCCGTTATTAAAAGATTTTCAATGTATAAAAAACCCGCAGACTTTACGTAATATAATATTGCATCATGTAGAATTCCCATTACCATTATTACATTAATTATACGAAATTGATTTAAAATAGTTGCTCCGATGTGAATGAAACACTTAGTGATCGATATAACGTGTGCATTAGAATACCCGAATAGAATGTGTCAGAATAGGATATGATACCATTAATAATAATTAATGTAGCGCACGGTTAATCCCTCGAAATGTAGCGTTTAGCGAAATGGACGCGCATCATCGTAATGCAGTACTATACAGAGCCACGAGCGTATTCCCACACTGAACAAAGCCATTAGTCCATCATTAATCCTTCATTGTAGATACTCTATCGGTGTATATGCGAATACGATCTGTTTAGAATTACATCGAAGAACGTCATAAAATTATATAAAATAGATATCCCGCCTGCGACTCGTCAGTGCGTCAAAAAGCCGAAGGATTTACCGCGGCGTTGGAGGGATTTATCGCACGTGCTCGCGGCCGAGATGTTTTCCCGAGCAAGTCGTAGATCAATCGTCGATCGATCGGCCGATTAGATCGCCCGTCGGTTAACGCGGCGTAAGCTGTGTTCGCGACACGATAGACGCGGAAGAGGTAAATGACGTAAAGAAGAGGGAGACGGGCAGAAGCACGTACATATGAACCCTCGCACGCGCGTGTACACGTCGTTCTTGTTAACGAGCGCATTATTAGGTGCACCGTGCTTGGCTGAATTTCACGTAAAGCCTCCGCGCGGCCCCTTATACAACGCGCGCCGAGAAAGCTCGCATGGGAAAGCCCGGCTTGCAAGCTTATACGAGATTATGAGTTTAGTTGGGAAACAACTCCGAGAGCTATGCGCTACGTGGCCGAGCTTACTTTTATAACGATTATTACCGGGCGAGTGTGTGGACTTGCGTCGCGAGGGGCTCGACCACGCGGCCGAGCTCGCCTCGACACCGAAACAACTAGATACGCGGTGAATTTTAACGGAGCGCTCGATATAAGACCCGATAATATAATACACGCGAGGATATGTAAAAATCAGGTTTAATTAAATTTGACGACTCGATCAGATTCTACAGTAGATAATTGCGTACGATTATTTTGCAGTAATTTGAAATCAATTTTTCACAAAGAAGAATATCGTATTAATTTCGTCTCCTCGGCGAGAAGAATCCAGGTGGAGGAATGGCGGGCTAATGACCCGCCAGTAAACTCCGCTCCCGCACGATCCCGCGGCGATTAACGACGTCTTGCCTAATTCTCATCCCGTGCCGGAGGTCGGACCCGAACGTGCTCGGTGGGTGGCGTTAATTTTTGCACGTAAGAAAAGCCGCGCCGCGCGAAGGAGCGGGAGGAACCGGCGCGCATCTGGCCGTTTTCCCATCCGCAGGAGATCAACGGACAAATGACACGCGATTCCCTACGAGCCCTCGCGATGGCGATGTTCCGCATTTACCGTCAGTTACAAACTACCCGGCCCCGCTTTGCCACCCTCGCGCCAGGTCACGATTAATGTCTTATTCGCGCGTGCGAGGTCTCCTCGGGAGAGAGCGAGAGGGAGGAGAAAGAAAAACTGGGAGATTACAGCGGGAGATGAGAATAAACGCGAGGAAAGCTGCTGGGTTATCCGGGACACGGTATCGCTAAATTATCTTTCTATAGACCATGGCAAGTTGTGACGTTTGGAAAACGCCCGATTCCGAAGAGGCGCCCACGTGGAAGCCTTATCTGCCGTGCGCATCTGATTCCGCAAGACGCACACAGTTTGATTACGGCGCCGGCAGTAAATCCAGCACGGCAATTCCTCCTCTGGCAATTGTAGATAAAACTTGAATAAGTCATAGACTTAATTTAACCCATAGCGTTCAACGGCGGTCTGGAGCCTTCCACGGAGATTTCTTAATTACGAGCAAGACCCTCCAAGACGAGAGAACGGGGCCAGAGAGATAGGGAGAGAGAGAGGTATATGTACCGAAGGACGATAGTATAACGTGAGACAGAGAGGAGAAGAGAGAGAAAGTCCCGCTGGCTACGAGGAAAAGGGTTCTCACGACGACGAGATTTAAGGATCTCTCCTAAGGAAAAAAAATCGCCCCCGCCACGGAGACAGATGATAAAGCATTTCTCTAGCAATGCTTTGTCACTTTTATCATAATTATTTACGAGTTAATTACTCCGCGGCCGCCTACGGTTTCTTGCGCTTTAAAACGAGAAAAATGCTTTATTAAGACACCTCGCAGATAATTCTTTTCACAGGGTCCCGTGACAGATCTGCCCCTCGTCGTTTTTAGTTCCCCATTACGTGCAGCAAGATATAGAAGCAAGAAAAAAAAAAAAAAAAAAATTAAAGCCGAGTAGATTTAAAAAACAGACGATTAATATCTGTCGTTAATAAGTTCATGATTTCTACGTTCTTGTATTCTTCGGAATAAAATATCGCAGAAGATTGACGACGTTCCGTCGCGTTGCAACGAGACATTTCGCGGCGCGGGATAATTGCCGAAAATGGAAGCTTAATTCGACGTCGTGCGAAAGTTAGTATGATCAACTTACGGGCCGAAATCGTAGCGGGGAAGGAGGGGGATTCCGTCACGAGGGGTTGAGCCGCACGGTCTGCCGAATTTTAAGCCTGTATAATTTAACACCTTTACTGTAGAAACTAAGAGAAACTGAAGGGAAAGGCGGGCAACAGGGGAGGAGGAGGGGGGAGGGGAAGGGAAGAGAGAAAGGGGTGCACGCGTGTTCGCGAAGAGCTACGAGACGACAACGAAGATCGAAGGATGAAGAGGAAGCGAGATCGACGAGATAAAATAAAGGCGGGATGGAACGGAGGGAATGCGAAGTTCCAAGTTTTCAGCGACACTTTACCTAGGCTAGTACACTCTCCGCCTCTCCCACGGCTGGTGCTCCGCACCACCGGCGCGCAAATGTAGCCACCAGATAGAGACAGAGACGGATAAAGAATCGACTGCGGGAAAACGGAAGAGGAAACCGCCCAAGTTGAGTCGTGGCGCTCCTCCTTTTTGCCCGGGCACCGAGATACAAATTCATTCCTCCAGCCTTTTGTTTTTCAAGTGGAGACTTAGACGGCACGTTATAGGGACGAAGGAAGGAGAGGAGGGAGAGAGAAACGCGAATTCGTTAACGTTGTCAACCCCTTAAGGGCTGGAACCTGCGTTGGATTTTACGTACCGCGTCGTGAATAATTGCTAAAATCGAATAACGACGTCGCTGAAGCCGATTGATCGAACGAATTTATTCTTGGATTTTATAAGCTGCCCCCTAATCGGATTAAATTCGTCGGAATTACAAATTCGCTTCATGCATCCTGATATGCATTTAAGAGCTTAATAAATGAGTTTCGAAAATAAATTGAACGCGAATCTTAATCGATGCTCCTTACTAGATTAAATAAGACTCGTGTCGGGAATAAATTGGCAAAATTCACAAAGCTTATTCGATTTGACTTAAATGTGTAATGCACGATTGCTACGTATAGGAAATATTAAAATCGATTTCAGCATACAATACACGTTTTATAATCACGTGTCAAGATCAGTGACGTGATTAAATTAACGAGTTATATTTCTAATAATTAATATTTCCTCGTAATTGATTCCAGATAGAGTAAATATATAGAATTAATTACACGCCAGTATTAATTTGTTTAATCTTTCGCGCTGCCTTAAATAATTTTTTTTTAATTAAAAACCCTTTTTAGATTTACTAGGTTTTAAATATTTTAACCACATACATTTTTCAAAGATCGTTCATCGAGTTAAATCGCGGTCGTCTTTTTTCAGACAATAGTTGCGACTATTTACAGCATCACCGTTGCCAGCGACTATCATAATTAATTAAATCTTCTTTCTCAATCTATGTTACAGCTAGAGTTATAATCTAGACAAGGGTACGGGTCTCACTAACCAGAATTTGTTTACTAAGGCGGTCAGTGCAAATCACCTTCAGTGGTACGGTATCACTCGCATTGATATAAATCCTAGATTACACTAGTTGTCGGAAAAAAAAGGAATGCTTTAACGGAGTACGGTGCATAAATGTAAAAAAAAAAAGAAAAAAAGAGCTTTGTGTGCATCGCGTACTCACCGCTCGCGGCGTGTTGTTCCACCACCGCTCTTTGTGAAGGACACGCGTTGCCTCCGGTCACATAAATTTTTCCGCTAAGTCAAGATCGTCGATCGAGCGAAATTGAAAGAGAGGCACCGGCCACCGAGTGCCGTACAGTCGACGTACAGCCCGTAATCCTCACGCGTCTTCTTTTATCTTGCAGAACGTGCCGGGCGGACCTCAGCGGCAGGCGAACGGGGAAGCGGCGGCCCATAACCACAACGGATATCCAGCGCCAGCGAGCACGAGCGCCCATAACGTCCTGAACCCCATGAATAATTTAAACGGTATCAATGCGCAAGCATCGTACGATGCCAAATGACAAACGAAGTAAGCGCCGATATATCGATTGAGTCGCGCGCCGGGGTCGTCTCGTGTGCCGTTCTCATTGTCTTTGTGGTTTACCGCGCCGATCGTCGGAAACTGTCGGTCCTAACTTTTGCACGCGACCCGCGGCGAACTCCGCGTAATCGGATATCCCTTAACTGTCGAGGAAAAAAGGAAAAAGGAAAGAAAAAGAAAAAAAAAAAAAAAAAACTTTGTATCGTTAAGTTATCGCAAACGAAGAGGTGTTCCCGCGTATAGATATTGTATCATATAACCGCATTAAACGATCCGCTTCGCGTTGCGATCGTAACCGATTGGGCGAACTTGGAGTTTGTGTAAATAGAGGACAGATATAGGAATTATGATAGTGCTGCAGACAACGCGGTCGAGCGTAGGAGAATTTAAATGCATACGCGAGCGATAGAAGGAGACTGATAAAAATGTATATCGCGTGTTTATCATCTTAAAAATTGACGTTTAACGAATGAGCGAGATTGCCGTCACTGCAGTTTCTCCTACGCTATCTTAAGCATCGTTTGGCAAATGCGTATATCTCGGACGAATTATTATTCCGTCTTCTCGAATAGAATCTCCTCCAATATAAGATAGGACGTGAGGGAAGAATATATAAATCCGAAATGCGACTTTCGTTCTTGCATTTAATTAGACTCGTGTATCCGAACGAACTCGTCTTCCCCCGCGCTCGACTGGCTAGACGATAAATAAGTAGATAGGCAGTCAAATAGATAAGTAGATAACTAACGATGTATATCGGCCGACTATGGCAAACTATTGGTGCTCTTTAGATTATAATTGATCGAGTTTGCATGATCCACTTCAGACTGCTAAAGCGTATCGTTAAAGAAAGGGGGGAAAAAAAAAGAAAAAAAAAAATAATAACGCCGAGAAAAGACTCGCGTAGAAATTTACAAGATAAATTTTTTTTCGTGATTTTTCCCGGATTTATCCGCTTTCGACTTCACGATAAATGTATTTATCGGCTTCCGGTCGATATCTGTAGCACCCGGCGTGTCATGAACCGAAACTCGAAACTTCGGGGTGGTAAATAAAGTTGGTGGCGCGCATTTAACGTTCGCCCCGTCGAGGGTGGTGAAGTGTCGGCGAGGAGAGACACAGGATGACCCTCGGCGGGTCCTGCTCTTGCCATCGAGAACGAGATCGAATCGACGGGCCTCGAGAAAGCGACGCGGTATTGCAGCGGTAACCGGCTCGCCACCCCATGGGGCTCATACGTTAGGGGTGACTTAAGCATTGTTTCAACTTCGAATCTCCCAGCAGAGGCCCAGATTGATGTCGCGAACTTTTCCGCTGCCTTATTTGCGAGTCAGATAACGAGACTGAGTTATGCCCAAAGTTCTCTCTTGATCTCACTCTCCGGCCCGGCTCGTACTGATCGTATCGGATCACGAGGAATACTCGCAGCCAAAAAGGAGATGTTTTATTCCCTGCCCTCTTCGGAGATTCGTCGTCGATGCTAAGAATACCTATGTCGAACGGTAATAGGTTGGCAGCTGCGCCGAAAAGCTAATCTTTAAGAACCGTAAACCTCGCAGGTTTCATTTTAACCGCAAATAAGAAAAAAAAAAAAAACGGTCACTTACGACCGGCAATAATTATATACCGTTCACAATTAAACTGCAAAGTTTAAAAAATAAATATACTACAACTCCGTCAACGCGAGCCGCATTCACCGAGCCGCGTTGAAGTCGCCCGGAACTGGATTTCTTTCGAACGCGCTTCGACAGTTGTAATAATTTTTTTTTTTTTTCGCAAAATAAATAGCGATTCCAGAATAAAGCCAGCATAGTTCCTAACACGAAAGGTCTTCGACGCAGCGACCGTTGATCGCTAAAAGCATATTTGTACCGTACTATGCGACTATCGAATGAACATTTAACAAAGCGCAGCCAGTGCGAGCATCGGAGCCCTTTTGTACATTGTATCCCGTGGTATCGCTTTCCACATTTCCCACGTAAATCACGGACGGGCGCTATTACGCAGCACCGATCGCGCTTGGATCACGATGTACGAAAGAACCGAGGTAATTAATTAAGGAAGTGTGTACGTTCGCTAGTATGTAGATACGTTTTGTATTTATAGTTCTATCACTAGAAGTATTAATAAATTTGTTTCGATGTTATGCGAAATGCAAAGCGCGTCGTCGGACTGCAACTAAAACCGACTTTACCTCCTCGTTCCCTATTTTCTTCAGTTTCCTTAAAGGCTTATGCCGTCGCGGACGCGCGATATTGATTCGCGGCGTTGCGACGCGGGAATCAACACGCGGAATGACTTTCGCCGCCTCGATTTTGCCTCCGCTCCTCCTGCATCCGCCGCTCGTATCTCCCTTGAATTATTTAAGGGCGCTACGTGATTGGCCGACAAATCCGGTCCGCCTCAATAATTTACCAATCATACGCGGTCCTTTGTGTTTTATATGCCGCGTTTCGAATAAATCGCATTGTGTATTCAGGAGAGCTGCGTCCAACTCTATTCGGGTGCGAACGCGAACCCTCTCCGAAAAAAGGCGAGGCGAAGAAACGGAAGAGGAAGCGACCGGAGGAGATCGCGAAAGGGGGGGCACGCGATTCGCACGAATTGACTCGAAATTCGGCTGAACATCGCGAATTTATGACGAGCCCGCGAAGAGGAGCAATATTCCCATTCTCTACAACGCCCGAGTTCACGAGTATTGCTAACGCGGAGTTAAGTTTAATACTTGATGCGGGCTACAACAGTGTGGTGAATATTTCCAAGACGGAAACGCGCGGGATCGAAAATTGGAAAGAAGAAGGCCGCCCTAATACACCCGGCGTGAATTAATGCAGGCTTTTTGTACCAACGGTGTCCCGGACGGATTTCGCTCAAATAAATGCGTAATGGAAGATGATCGAAGCCCAGCCAGCCGCGGCGACTCCTCGGGCATCCATAAAACACACCATCCGCGAGGCAATTTGTTCTCCGAGAATTAATGCGCCGCTTTTTAATATCGACGTATCTCGACGGGGGAGGAATTTGGCGGAACGACCGTTGCCGGATAACGGAAGGTGATTTAACGTCACGGGGCGAAACTGCTTATCTATAATCCGGCGGGCGGATGGTAAGTAAACGAAGCGGGAAACGAGAGAGACGGCCCGGGCATTCGATGCAAATTGGCAATTTTTCCTCGTACGGCTCGCGGTAATCATTGGCAATTAGAGCACGGGCATTCCCTCGACTCCTTCATCTCCTCCCCCCACGATAAACGTTATTTATGACTACGATTATCCGGGGCGCACCTAGTCGTCCAGAGGTACGCCTAACTACGATCGCCCGACCGTCTAATTGGCTGTCGATTACGCCTGTTTGTATAAAACGCGGCGTTTCGTTGCGAGCGCGAACGAAAAGCTAGCTCCCCTCGTCGCGTCGATCGTTTTGCTTTTGCGGGAAAATGACTAGCCTCGCTTTTAACTGACTCGTTAAGTCTCGAGACAAAACACTGAAATATTTAATTTTAAGCGCCGTTTTTGGTACATTAAAAAGCAGATATGACGTTTTCTGCGGCGACAGCGGCTAACGTACGTAACCCTAGACGGCAGAGGCAGGAGATGAGAGAACGAAAAAAAAATCAGTCTTCGGCAATCCGGCCGGCGCGGTACATACATGCGGCACATGTAAAAAATCAGTCTTCGGCAATCCGGCCGGCGCGGTATATACATGCGATACATGCGAAGCTCGTCGGTACACGATGTTCAGCGTACAACAGATACTCGAATAAAGCATGCGTCACGGAGTGTGAAAATTATAAATAGAGTTTAAATTATAAATTGCTGAAATTCCCTTATCACGTCTTTAATAAATAATTTTTGCAATATATTTATTTGGACAACACGAGCGCTGTTTAAAGCAATATAATATCGTGCAGAACGCGTGCAGAAATTATATCGTTTTAAACCGCGCAGACATCACGCGAGAGGAGCGAACAGACAGGCGTGATTGCCAGTGTATTTATTTATCCGTCGGAAGTGCGCATCGAATCGCGTTCTCTTCTCTCGTTACGTGGAATCGTTATTTCCGCACGGACCATTCCCCCCCCTCCCCGTGTTTAATGGCGAGCAAATTACCCCGGTGAAATCGCAAAACTCCCCGCGAGCAACTTGGGAGAAACGAGCGTTATTATCTGCTCGCCAGCAATTTTTCCTGACGCCCTTTCGTTGTCGCGGACAAAAAAAAAAAAGGGGGGGAGAGGTACGTACGTCGGGCGACGTAACGTCGCAGCGGGTTTGCGTTAAATCACGCAAATCACGTATCCCGTCGGGAGATTGCGAGAGAAATGAGAGTCGCGCGGCACTTTTCCGCGAGCGAGCGCGCGGGCTCTGAAACAATATTATTATTAAAAGCCGTCCCGGCTGCTCCTCGCGAGATCTGCACGAAGAGGACCGGCGCGGAGACGGAGGAGCGATTAATTAAAAGAGCAAAAACTGTTTTCATAAAATTCATTTGCGGAAATATGCGGCGACTGAAATAATATCTGGCCGCCGATGGGGAAGCACGTGTCCCGTCCTGGCCGTGGTCATTCGCAAATGCGCGCTGACGCGCCGCTTCCGCGTGCAGGTAGAGCGAGAACGAATGTAAATGAAGGCGGCATGCGAAGGCTTTCGGTAAAATATATATTTTTTACGCCCGCCGCGATCGAAGCATACGGTGCGTGCCGGGTGCGTAAATAGAGACTTCGTTTAGCTCGAGCCTCAAGTCGAAGCCCGGCGCTATCAAAGTTTGTTCCGAAATCGATCGCGCGAGAAACAACACGAGAAAGATAACGGGAGAGCGATATCGTTTCCTGCGGCGTCCGAATTTTTTTTCCGGCAAAATTTATTTCCCGGACTCCCATTATTTTGTTACATTTATGCACACTTGGGAAATATATTTTATAAAATATAACCGCGTGTCGAATATATAATTATCAAATGCTCCAAATTAATTACCGTGTTTATCGATTAAATAGTAGACGCGCGGATGAAGGGGTTTTACCACTTCGATTCGCAATATTTCATTGACGAAGAATTTGAGAATAGCATCGGCTACTTTAATACCGCGAGACGCGATCAATAGAATCGAGTTAATGGGTAATTAAAACGCGATGAACCGTGCGGAAATATACAATCAAGATTCAGTATTGCATTCCCAATGAATTTCAAATGCATAAATCTTGCGGGAGATATACGTGCTATTAATAAACGCCCGATATATTACAACTTCCTGTTCCGCGTTTTGCATAAGAGAATCAATTAGCATCGCGGAAAATTGGTAACAGTCGGGCGACAATGAAATCTTTACAATTCTTTTTTAAATAGGGACAATTGCGTAGATCTGTCGTTTGTGCGTTAATAATTTTGCAAATACGCGAGCGAATTTCGCATGTGAGCACGACAAAGGAGCAGCAACGAAAAGATTGAAGAGAAGAGGTCCCGAAAAATATTGGACGGTATCGGAGCAAACAAAAAATCAATAATTTAACATTTATATATATTATTTGTTATTTGCGTAATATTCTCGTTCATTTGAACCGTTTGATTAAATAATTTCTATAAAATCTCGAGAAAACTAAGAGAACTTCTGAGTCTTGTTCTTTTCTTTTGTAATAGAAATAACATCTACCTGCTACCTAAGCGTTGCGCAAAACCTTCACACGCGATCAGCGACATGCATATTATCGACTTTATTCCCACGTAACAAAACGCCGATACGCTTCGGGTACGGACTTCTGTGCGCGCTCTCGCAACGTGAGATCATTCATCTAACTGACTGAATGAAAAATGGGTAGTTTGCGGTACGCCGCGAGCGAGTCTATAGAGGCCGCGAATGAAAAGTCTACGCTTAAAGTGCCAATAACTGCATCCCTATGTGCGCATCCGTCTGCGCTTATCGAGCGTTAAAATAACCACCTGTCCGCCGTCGATGCAGTGGCACAAAGTAGTTCGTTCCGATTCACGAGAAATAACAACCGCCGAAAAAGACTGACCTTTTAATAATCCTGACAATTTTATGTAAGAATAAACATAGATTAGCAACAAAACACAAGTTTTTAAAAATTATTTTTAACCAATAACCAAAATCTATACATTTTTTTTAATGCGTTTTGTTTTTTTTATCCACGTGGAAAACATTGTCGCGTCAAGGTGCATACGATCGACAAGATCAGAGCGGTGAATCTCTGCAAATATTCGGTGCAATCCCATCCCCTCGTCTCTCTCTCCCTCTCTCTCTCTTTCTCTCTCATCGCCATTCACTCGTAAAAATCTCACCGCGCCTTTCTGAATTCCGAGTGCTTTCCACGAGCGAGGCATCCCCCACGTTCACTTTCCGCCCCATCATTTCGCGAGCCGAACGGCGCGACGGCAGCGGCGTGTGATTTAAGCGAGCGTAAAAACGGTCGTTAAAAAACAAGAAAGCTCCTTAACTCCGTACTTTGATTGGCCAACTCGGTTTATTAAAACGTCTCGCGCGCGACACCCGGCCGTACTTTCTTTTCTTTCCTTACTTTTTTTTTCCGTTCCCGCGACGTTAACTTCCCGAATATCCGCTGCGAGAGACCGTATTATTTAGTTGCTCTCTTCCGCGCGCTGGCCGGCCCTTTTTTTCTTCGCCCGAGTTTTACTGCTCCTCCGCAACGAACGGCCCCAACGATACCACACTCGACCCTTTCGTTAATGACACTTCTTGAGACGCGAATTTATCTTTGCGAGAGCTCGTTAACGGCCGTATTAAGCGAATAGCCGAAACAATGTGGCCAAAATGGCACGGTGAACAGTTTCCATGGGCCCTGAGTGACGTGTAAATGACAAGACGTTCTGCTCCGTATGATATTAGGTCTTACGAACTTAAAAAAACGGCATTTTTCTCCCGCAGACACTCGCGTGAGAGCTCAAAGTATCAACGTTTGGTATTTTTATATTTACCTCGTAATTAACGGCAGAGAAAAAAAATAAAATGTTATATATAGGTCATCGTCACTCCGTTATTTCTGCGCCGTTTCTCAGGCTTAAGTTTAAATGAGATTAGCATATCTCTCCGTATCCCTTGAGAGCACGCGACGTTTTAGCTTATATTTTAGTCTCGGTTAACATTTACATAGTATAAGATTTAATCTCGTGCCATGCGTCGTACAGAGTTCCATGATTATTCATCGCATTCCGCAATACACACTACATTATATAGTACGTTATTATTATTTTTTTCTTTTAACGAGAATAATCCAGAGGCTATCTTGACCGCATAATCGTATAAGCGAAAGTTGCGTTTCGCAGAAGTATTCCCACCCTCGCATCCGTCAATCTCCCTCGCTCTCACCTCGTTTCTTCCTCCGTCTCTCTCTCTGCCTTTCTCTCCCCCTACCCTCGTGTCTCTATTCTGTAATATTAATTAATAAGGCAACTTCCGTCGGACGAGATACTTGCTGCTAATTAAGAAATACCTACCGCGCGCTCTTTTCCAGCGCCGAGGCGCGGAGGTGGAAAAATAAGAGGTAGAAATTCCACGCTGCTCTGGCACCCTTGAAACGAGGTAAACTTAATCCTCAGCCAAGTTAAACCAACTGCTAAGCTTTTCATTATGCCGAGGGGGAAAGGCGAGGGGGGAGGGACGAGATGAGCGAAACTCGGTTGCGGGGCACCGCTTTTCGTTAATGCCGGAAAACCCGCGGCGCTATCGCGATTGGGATGCGCAATTTTGCACGCGCATTTCTTGAGACGGACGAGATTCGCCGTTTCTATCGTCGCGGGATTGTTGTCTGCGAATAATGCCGAAGACAGCAATTTATTTGTACGTTAAATGAAATTAACCGTGGAAAATAATGAAGATAAAAAAAAAAGAAGCGAGTGTGGCAAACAGAAAGAGTCGATCGGATCAATCCTCACGGCAAATGAGAAGACGATATCGTTCTTTCGTTTCCGCGTGAGATTTCCCGCGAGCGAGATTACGAGCGCGCTTAGGGTTACTCGCCTAAGGACCAGCATAATTCCACGCGGCGGAACAGTTCCTAGGAAGCTTGATGTGTCCCAGGAGTGCCCTCGCCGACTGTTTTTCCATGATGAGGGCGAAGGATAGACGAGGCAACGGCGGGGAGGCAGCGCGGGTTCGAATTCGCGCGCGCGAAAGGCGACGAAAAGTTTTACGAGCGCGCCAGGTGGCACCGGCGGCCGGTCTGAATTGCATCAATTAAAAAAGGCCGTTCCGCAAAAATTCCATAACGCCGCGCGTCAAATGTCCGAGCTTTCAGCCGCGTTCCAGCACCCTTTCGTTCGTTCGCGTTCTGCTCGCGCGCCCGATAACGACCAAGCCAGATTTAGACATCGGTCGTAATTAATTCGTTTCGCGGCCGTTATTACTCCGAGTGAAAATTCATCTAACTATTCTGATTTTTGCAACTAATGGACCAGCCTTGATACTAGCAAAAATTTGCAATAAAATATTTATTATTAAGTCACTATCTAAATAGCGTCCAGCCGTTAACGTACAGAATATAAAAAAAGTAAGATTGTGTCGTTTAAAAAATTAAATCTATCTAATATCCGTCTGGCCACTGTCCAACGCGAGCCATGTAGCGAAATAATTATTACTGGAATTAATAACGAACAAGAAAAGCTAAATATCTAAACGTTTTTCGCCGCGTACTAGCCAACTGCAAGTACTTGACCTATCTCTGCGTGCATTCGACTGCCGCGGCCGCTGACCTCCGGGCCCGCCGTGCGGTCCTCCACGTGGATCACGCCGGCTGATGTAACGCACGTGCTCACAACGTGAGCGACGACCGGCGAGCCAGCTGACTCGGTAGTCGAACGTATCTTAGCATACGTCAGAACGTGCAGTAAGCTAGTACGCGGCGAAAAACGTTTAGATACCTAACTTTTCTAACTCGTTGTCAGTCAGTAATAATTGTTTAATACCTAAATGTTTTAATCGTTGCACTTCCAGCTCAGTGCGGGATAATTTTGCTAGACAGTCACGAGTTAAACCACGGATTGACTAGTTAATCATTAGACAAATGTTGGGCTTAATATCCACTCGGGTAATTAAGGCAAGCCGTAAAACAAATTTTAACGGAATAAAAAAAAATAGCAAATAAATTTTAGCACGCGTAAATAGGTATACGACGGCGATAAATCGATCGAATGTCCGTGACGAGGGTGTTCGAAGAATTTATTAGTGGATTTCAGTAAGGATTCCTGTCGCTTTTGTGCAACTGCCAGGTGGAAAAGGGAGACGAGTGCGACGGTGGCCTGTGCATCTCTCAGTCGATACTTATAATATTGCTCGCCGGCTATAGAGAGGCGAATAACGTAACAACGGTACGCGCGAAAGTATGCACACGTAAGCGGAAGTCAAAGCATCCGAACTATCTTTTCATTTTGCTTTGTTCCGCGCGGGGCGGGATATATACATATGAAAATATGTGAAAAGGGTCGTCTATCTTGCGCGAGGGTGGCCGAGGGCGAGAGAGAAATGTCGTCAGTCGGACAAACAATTTCCCTGCACGACTGTCGTCGTGCTCGTACATAACGAAAAGGGGTGGATTTAAAAAGGACGACGAGAGACGCGGCTAGATGCGACGCTCCGCGATTCTGCGATAAGCAGCAACGATGCGCGTGACGTCGGCACATTAAAAAAAAAAAAAAGGAGAGAGCTACCTGTTAAACGCATTTTTTCGCAAAGTATAATATTTCAATTTCACCAATGGAACTTAAACACTAGCTGACCGTTTAAATTTTGAGAACAAAAGTGCAACATTAATTTCTCAAAAGCGAAAGAAACCTCGAAACGAACCTTGTCGTAATTTTCGTACGAAAAAAAACGCGGAGAAATGCGAACGTCGCGCCGAAAAGAGAAACTGTTTCCCAGCGGCGTTTTCATAAAAAGTAATTTGATTAGCCCGAGTCATTGCTCGCGAGGCTGAAGTAATCTCGGCGGAACTAGGCGAACAAATACCACTTAATTGCTTTATGGTCTTTCGCGTAAGGGAAAGAATCTCGACCGGCGTCGCGAAAGGCGCTCGGGGTGGTTCAAAGGCTTCGTCGCGAGAAAGACGGGAAGCCTTTGAAAAATCGTGAGGGTAAAAAACTCAGTTGCCTATCCCCGTTCCATTCCCGCTCGAAAGTAAATACTTTTTTCAATCGCGCGACACGTTCGGAAATAAATTATTTAACCGGCGTTAAAAAGAAGAAATACTAAGAGGGAAAGGTAAACTCACATCAATAAAAGGAAGCACTTTTAAGTGTAACAATGAGATTTTAACAGCGTCTTACGTATCAGGAGTTCAATTTGATAGGACACTCGCTCATGAAATCGTTAAAAAATTTTTACGATATTATCAGATATTACGAAATTATCAAAAATAAAAATTACCGAAAATTAAATTGGGATAATAACGCGAGAGATATCAGAATGAAGATTCCTTCCAAAGATTAATTTTAGCTCTGCTGCTTTATTCGATTTGCAATTAAGTCAATAACGACCAATCTTTCGCGAAAATCACCGCGAGAATTTGAAATCGAGATCTACGGAACGGTAAAGATATTTGCCTGAGATCTCATTTACTAATAGCATTACGGACTCAATTTCGGAATGTTCAACATCCGGTTGACTTGAGTAATAATCTATATTCGACATACACTACTGGAAAATTATAATTTAATTTATTCCTTGCAATTTTAAGTCTTATTATTAGTCTACAGATTTACCGGATCGTCTTCGCTCTTTTTATGTGACATTAGATAGGCTACTTTGACGAATTTTCGCTCAAAGAGCCGCGCCGCGAGAAGAGACGGAAGGGCGGAACGCAGGGCGATTCTTCTGCGGGAGTTCTTGAATGAATCGAGCAATCTTGAAGTCCTTTGTTTTCGAGAACTGCCACTTGTAAATATAATTACCCCGCCGTGCCGCGCCCCGCGGTTCGGGCCGTCGTTTCCCTTCCTCCTCCACCCTCGCCACCGTGTCTAATTTGATTCCGCGGTTGTTTTCACCCGTCCTCTCCTCCCTCTTTTCCCCGGCCCTCCCGTCTAACCGGCGGAATACTTCCTCTCCGCCCCGGCGTTCTGTTCTGGGCGCTTCGCCCACGCATTGTCTCTTGTCTCTTCATTCAAATTACCCTCGGCTTTCCCATTCTCGCGCTGGTACAACTCGCTGCCGTAGCCCCCTCCCTCTTGTTCCCTCCCCCGGCCTCTGTCCCTATTCCTCCGCCAGTCTCGCAGTTTTCACCCTTATTGTTGCGGTTTTATTGAATCCGCCGCGTATTGTCTACGTGCGAGCGAAAGACGCGGGGCCGTTGTTCAAAGAAAATTGGCGCGCGCGGTTTCGAAAACGCGCCCCCGCCGAGCCTCGTCCTACCATTCCGTTCATCTTTCAGCCAGTTGCCCGCGAGATCGGATTTCACGGTTGCGTAAATATAGTAAAAGAATCAGCGACGTAATGTCGTAACGTCATTACGCGTTTTTCAACCGAGTCGCGCATGAAGTCACATGCACGCGTAATTATCGCACGAGTCCGCACCGCGGGTGAGAGCAAGTAGTTTCGTAAATCTTTTAAAGACGACCGGTCGATCTTTTAAGTTTAAAAAAAAATAATAAACTAATATTAATTCGTATTTAAAATTAGCGAATATAAGGACAAAACTTCACGAATCTTCTTGCGTCACTATTTTTTTAATGACATTAAGTAAGAAACGGTATTTTAAGTACGTATGACATGTCGAACGATACTTGATGAAAGATAGTTTTATTACAAAGCGTATTGTTTCGCGGTTTAATGAAATACTCTTTACAAAAGCGTAGAACAAAATGTGTCGCGAGCCGTATTTGAATCTCCGGCGCTCGCCGAGAATCCATAAGTTCGTTTCGGAGCAGCGGGGGATAAAAAAAAAAAAAAAGGGGCGCTTAATAGCCGTCAGCCTCGTGGCTGTTGACTCGTGTAATGAAAATCAAGAGTAATCGAGAGGGCGATGGCTTTTGTCGGGGACGCATGAATTTCGACGGACGATCATTAATTATTCGAAATTAAATATCCTTCGCCGGCTTTAATTAAAATGTTTACGATACCGTTCGGCCGGCTTATCGACGACATTTCGCGCCGTTGATATATTAAAAACAAGCGAAATCATTCGTCACGAGAGCCGCCGATATTTTTCGCTCTCATACTCGACCTGCGTGGACCGCAGAAAAAAAAAAAATTATTTTGCCATAAAAAAAATATTTGGATCGACGACATCGAGATACGAGATAACGTTTCGCCGCATACCTCTGTCGAAGGTTCCTTACTCGAAAATCGGCTAATGCAATTATATCCATAGTCTCGGGTAATATTTCCGTAATTAAAATTCCGCCCTTTCCCGGGCGAAAGAGCGAGAGAATCGGTCCTTCAACCTCCACCGAGGCTGACTCCTGCGAGCAAACGATTCTTGTTTGTCTTGCAAACAAAGGGGTTTCTCGCGAGGGTTGGGGAAACGTCGCGGGGACGATGACGGCGGCGGGGGTGGCGCGCGGTGGAAAACAGGGGCGGAATTATTACATCTTTTGTCCGAAGGGCCGAATCGCCCCGTTTGTGGAATTGCGCGATCGCGATTCAGCCGCGATTGCCGAATGCCGCGCGAGCGTCGGGTCGCCGAGGCCTTTGTTAGTTTTGACTAATTTCCACGCGAATAATCTGCTGCGGTTCGAACTCGCGCGAGCGGCCCGCGGTTATTCCGTGAAACAATATCTTTCACGCTCGTCTAATGAAAAACTTGGTCCTGCATCAATTTCGCTATAAAACTTCAAACTGTATCTCCGATATTGCGCTAATTTTATTTTCATGTTATTTGTTCCTTCGCGTAGAATTATTTCTAATAGAATCGTTAATTATATGAAGAGTATTCCATGTATATAAAACGTATACTTTATTGTTAGGCGTTTCATCGTTGGCACAATTAAACCCTATCACGGTGCAGCGGGCTTAAAAATTTAATACGTATTTGACGCTTGCCGATCCAGCCCTTCGAGTGAGTTTAATTCTTGTAGGTCCCATCGGTGACTTTATCGCGAGAAATTGCCACGTTCCGGAAAGCGTCGTTACAGCATCGTTACCGTAAGAACTTACTACGGGCATTGTTACGGCTAATGGTACCGAACTTGGTTAACTTTCAGTTTTACCGCCGATTCGGATTAAGAATTTATGGTAACGACTGGTTCTCGCTCTATTATCCACCGCGAAGGGGCGAGACGTTTTCCAGCGTCGCGTTCTAATTACGACGCTCGCACAGTTATTTTTCCATCCACGAAGACATTACATCGCGTTAGGGGATGTTCATCGTTATGCCATGTAAGCACTTTTGTTTCGAAATTGATACAGATGACGAACCGTGTTCTCGCGTATCCGTTACGACGAGACATTAAACCTCTGTCGTGCAATCGAAATCCTTCAATATTAGCAAATAAAAAAAAAAAAATATAAAATTTAACTCTCATCGAAACTTAAACCGGTGTATTAAATCTTATTAGAATTAAAGTCTCAAAGAATAGCAAAATATATTTTTCCTCGCAATCTTTCGTGCCAAAGTGATAGCGGCTTTAAGAGAATCGGACGAAGTGCCGTCAGTCGCGGAAAAGATGCGAGCCTCGTGTGTCATCTAATCCGAGAACCTCTCGCCGACAGGCAATTGCATTAACGAAGAAACATGGGGCGACAGGATAGCAACACGCGCGCGCGATCAGAGGCCAGAAGTTATAACTCCACTCGACGACTCTCTATTTTTATTCCCCCGCCCCGACCCGCCGTCCGAAAGTATACCCGTGGCGTGGCAACTTCTTCGGAGTCGGCTAACTTCTGCTAATAATGGCGAGACATTAATTTCGTGCGATTGGGCCCGGCGGACGGCCGCGACAAAGGCAACAAACGGGATAGCTACGCCGAGGAGAAGAAGGAGGCGGGAGAGTCGGATGAGATGATCCTCTCTCGTTTTCTCCTTGCCCGGGTCCTTCCTCGCACCGGTCCTCCCTCGTTCGAGCATTCGAATTCTCTCCGTAACGGGAGAAAGAGAAAAGATAGCGCGAGAGAGAGAAAGAGAGAGAAAGATAAAGGGAAAAGGAGAGACGGCGTTTTAACCCCTTCTTCTTTACGCGGCGCGGCCGTATAATCCTTCCCTCTCCTTCGAAGCGAAGCGGTCGGTATAATCGCGCCGCACTGCTGTTCCCGTGGGAGCCGTTGCTCCCGACACGATTCTCCGAAGGACGAAACGACGAAAAGTTTAATGAGTCCGCCTACCACGCGTTTTCGCCCGTTAAGATTGCGGCCGCCGACATTCCCTTACGATCCTGATTTGTAAGACGCGTGAGATTCTTTCGCGAGAACGACGAGCGATCAAGGACGATGGACGAACGGTTAAAACGTACTTCGGACCCTTGCTGTAACACTCCGATAAAAATTACAAGCCTAGAAAATTTATTCTTTACTGAAAATCGAGTCTTTAACGCGCAACCTATCCACGAGGAAACGCAAACGTATGTTTAAAATTAAACAAACTTGAGGACAGTGCAATTTTTTCTTTTATACCTACTGATAATTTTATAAAACGACAAGCTTCTGGCAGATCCCTGTCGCTTCTCCCCGGGAAGACAACCGGGAAGAAAAAAATCATAGCGCTTTGCGCATTAATAGTTTTAACCCTCTCGCCTCGATCGATTAACGAGCGTCATATTGTCCGCACATCCGGCGAAGTTGAATTGATTGATTAGATCGAAGGATAATCATCAATCATCGGCGAGCCCGTCGGCGCGCAATTATGCGGAATATGTTCTATAATTCGGCCGCGTGTCGAAACCGAGCGCGGGCGAAGCACCGCGATAGAGCACGTACGCGTCCAAGGACCCGACATTTCACAGCGCGAGCACCACTAGAAGCTAATGGGCTGTCTTAAATATGTAAGGGCAGCTTGCCCACCGGGTGCGGATAACAATAAACCAACACTTAAGACGTACTCCGAGATACAATGCCAAGTCTCACCCTTCGCGCTAACAACCTCACCTGCGATTCCGAATTCAAAGCGACACGTTCATGTGACTTTAATTTTTTTTTTTTTTCTTTTTTTTTTCTTAACATAGAGTAAAATATATTTCCGTTGTTTCAGACAAACGTTGATAAATAATTTAACTACTATTAATATTTTATTACAGCGTTTGTTTTTTGGGAACGACAATGCGCGTTTTCTTTTCGCGAGTCCGACGCGTCATAAACGCTGACAATGAACGAAAATATCGGTTCTTAAAGCCGCGCGGGGTGTCGTTAACGACTCTCTTGAAGCAGCGGTTCGTGGCACCGCGAGAAGTTGCCGCTCCCTCGACGCCCGTCGAATTTCTTTACAAATTTTCCGCGTATTACATCGCACTCTTTTCCTCCGTCTTCGTTTCTCTCCCGGTCGCGCGCGATACGAGACGGCAGTTATAACTTCCCGTTACTTCTCCACCCATTGTAGTATCGCGAGGGAGCGGACTGTGCGCGAATGGACTTCGCTTTTCGGAGTTACGTCTTAATCATGCCGTTCATTCCCTCCCTTTAAATGCCCTCGGTGCAAGACTGAGCGAGAAATGAGCGAATAAAAGACGAGACTCCCAACGACGCTCAGTTTCTGCTAAATGTATCTTTTAAATCTACGCGTTAAACCTCACGAATGTTTTAACTGTTCAGATATTTTTCGCGAAAAATATTAATATTCATAATAAATGTAATTAATTAAAATTGTCATTAAATATTAAATTTGTTTTCCCATCAAACGACGACTGCTGATTTTGACGCCTGATTGTTATATAAATTTATTTAAAAAAAAAAAGAGAAAAGAAAAAAATTTTTCCGAACATACTACCGCGATTAATATATCGTAATTTTCTGCTTATACGCTATTTATTAGAAATTAGAAAAAAGAAGTTGCGATCAATATTTCGATGAGCAACAACGTCGCGTAAACGGAACCTCTTTCGGAGTGTCCTTAAAATCGGTGTTTGCGAGCGGTCCCTCGCCAATAACGTCGGTACATTATAAATTTAAGCGCTTTTAGCGAAAGCTACGTTAGGTCACAACCGTTTCGCACGCAAGCTGCACTTTGCATGCCGCATTCCGGACGGCTTGCCACCCTTGTTTGACCTGGCAAAGTGGTGTTGCGCTGCAAGTCCGAATGCATAATTAATCGCGTTATCAATTAAAGGCACACTCGTAACCGACCGGCACGACTCCTTGTTTATATCAAAATGCGCATTATCGACTCGCTATAATTGACGCAGCTGCCGATTGACAGGTAATTAAATTCGAACTGATTCGAAGACCGATCGTTACCAAATTATATAACAGTTTTTCCAATATTTTCAATTATTCTCAGCTTCAAATGTGGATTTAAACAGCCCCGGCCCGCAGTAACATTTTTATTTAATTAACATTCGCGGAAGTTCAATCGCGGAATAAATCTTATCGCGCGATGAAAAACCCCCAGCGTATTGTTATTCGAACCCCCTCTCGCGTATGCAAAAACTTCATTTCCGATTCATTTCCGATTAATTGCCGCGCAAAAGTATTAATATCCCAATATATTGATATCATCATTATTACTGATTTGATTCCTAATATCATTGAAACACACGCGATACGCGACGTTCTCTGTATAAAGTAATGTGATGCGTATTTATATCGTAGCAAAAATTATTCGATCCGCTCTCTCCACCGGGTAATAATCCAAAATATATACAATGCCGCGTAACCCAACAGTTTGTATATAAAGATTAAATTATTAATTGATCCGTTGTGCTCCGTATAGCCTGTTATAACATTTGACGGGTAATAAAGAGTAATAATAATCGCGGTATTGCAAAACAAACGGCAGATAATCCGAAATAAATCCGCAATCAACATTAATTTTGATTCTTCAAAAATAACGGTATTGCTCATCGGCGCTTTTAAAAATTCACAAGAATCGCGCACAAAAGTGCGAAAATAATCTGCAACGCGTTTAAACAGAGAGAGAGAGAGAGAGAAAGAGAGAGAGAGAGAAGGAGAGAAAAAAAAAGTGCGAGTACGTTTCTTGCTGCGATATTTCCTATTAAACACTAAAATAAATTTCATCAGCGAGTATTTAATTAAACGTATCTTTTCGAATATTGAAATTTAATCCTAAATTTCAATATTGAATATTTTGTCGCATTTATGAAATTATTTCCGAGCTCTATTAATTTATTAGTTGCTAATCTAGCGAAGAAAGCTTATTAATATTTTTACGTCTCATTAAGCATGAGATTTCAATTTAATAATGGGAACGCGCGAGGCATTACGCTTCGATAAATAGAAGCAAAAATATACAACCGGCATTTTATTCATGACCGGTTGTACACGCGTAACTAATTGCCCATTTAGTTTATTCGTTATGACTTGACGTCACCGCGGTATAATAATCATGATTTAACAGGTTTACAATATCGTTCCGAACCCGCTGAATTAAAAATGGAAACAGGAAATAATAACGCATTACAAAATGTACAAAAAAAAAAAAGAAAAAAATTATAATATATAAAAACCTTCGTCATAATTAATCATTAATAGTGTCCATTATTTTATTATTATTTAAGTATAGTAATTAAGAAATATAGTTTACGTACCCTGTGAAAAGCGCGGAATAGAAACGCTATTCGTTTAATTGTACGAGACATTCGAGGGACTGTAAAAATATTCCAAACTGATTTACGATCGCGAGTCGATTCGTGAACGTGTTGCGAATATGTTTTTAAAGACGGGTGCGCTATCTTGTGTTGACTCTGCAATTTAAGTACTGGTCAAATTGTGGGGAGCGACAATTATCCCTCGAGGTCGATAATTCGCTGACGACCCGCTTACCACTGTTACCACAGGAATACTATTACCATACGAAAGTGAATCTCTGTTTTATTTCTTTTAACGAATTTTTTTGGCGATACGATTTCGAATAAGAATTACCTAATAAAAAAGGCAACCGGCTGCTTATAAAACTGTACCAACAGAAATATTAATAACTTAATAACGCTAAAATCTCATTTGAAAAATCTGCTGCGTTATCGTTCAAAAAACAGTATTCCTCACGAAATTTTTTCTCGATCACCATCGATCAACAGTTAAAAGGATCAATTAATATGTTAATTATAAATCAAAAATGATTAGCCGATTGTCACAATCGCTCAGGAATTATCAGTAAGTGCGATGATCAAAGTATAAGAAAGAATTGAGAAGGGGGGGGGGAGGTGAGAGAGGGAGAAGCAAACTTTTAATAAAACCGAGATTTATCCGTAAATATTTGTTAATTCACAACTACCTTGTGATGTTCTCGCATCCTGGCTGCATTTGAAGAAGAATATCCAAAAACGAACGGGTTCTCGGGCCTCCGAAGTGGATCTGGATCTGGATCTGGATCTGGATCGCCGAGCTCGCCAGCACTCGATGCACTGCGAAACACTTATATCTCATATATTCCCATATTTCTGACACACAATTCACTTCTCTTGAATGTATTCCGAATGCTGATCAGTCCCGAACCATACGCGCTTGTGAAATTTTATTTTATACTATAACAAAAGTGCGGAGTGCCGAGGAGACTCCGCACCGGTTCAGATCCCTTCTAGAACTAATTTTTCGGCGCGGAACCGCGAGCGTTAACAATTTGAACGGTAGCAACTCGCAGCGACCAATGACGTTGCGGCGTTTAAGTTGCTCCTCGGATGCACTCGCTGCACTTCGCAAGTAATTGGCCGTTGAGTAGGAAGATGAAAAAGGATAGCAATATATATATATAGATATAACTACATACATACATACATCATTATATCAATAAATTACAAAAATATAATGTTAAATCAACCAAAAAAATCGTTGAAATAACAGATTAATTACAACAACTTGTCTGCTATATTAAATTATTTTTTATAAAGCATTGAAATATGCTCCAAACTACTCTATACAATCAAAATTTATTAAGAAATTATATTTAATCAGTTGTAATAGAAATATAAATATATTAATAATTAAAATATATTCATGATTCTCGAGTGTTATGTTTTATTACATGAATTTCTCAAGAAATGTAGTGATAAGCATTATCTCTTAAATTATCAACTAAATAGATATGAAGATTAAAATTATTTATCTGTAAGATTTAAATAGTTATGACTATCTTACAATTACGTAAAGTTTACTTGATTTTATAATAATAATACACCGGTGATTCTAAAAATTGAGTTTAATGCTAAATTAAGAATTGACTTCCTAATTTTCAAGAACTAAGGTTTAAAAAGTTTGGTTTGTTATTTTATACTTAAAGTTACATAACTATTCTCGATAAAATCTACTTTTACATTGCTTTATATGTATAAAACTATAGGATCTTAAACTTTTATTATTGGATTTTTTATTTTTATTATTACGAGAGGAAAGAAATTAACAGTAAAACAATGTACTTGAAGTAAATTTTACTCATGTATTAACTGTTCATCTAACAAAGGAAGCAAAACGCTCCACGTTGCATTTCTAACAATCATTAAGCGTAAATATTTGCATGAATAACATATTGCTAATTTCGTCTACATATTGAATTTTTTTGGCATATTAAGATATAGATCTATTGTCACTCCCAACGTGGATTGTCCTTGACATGATTAATGACGATTAGCAGCTGCAAGGCTTGCAGGAGCACTTTCCTCCCGATTTGCAAGCACATTGGTCTGTAAAAAAAAAAAAGGATATCATTTATTTATCACCAAGAGAAGATTTATAAGAAAAAGATAAAAAATATTAGCGATAAAAATGTTAAACATTTTTAAACTGGTTTAAAATGTTTTATATAAAAATAATATATGAAAACATTCGTTTTTAGTAATAAAAAATATAATATTGCAAAAATTATTTTGGAAAATAAAACTAACGTATAAAGCACACGAAAAAATTAAATGGTAGAATAATGCTTTGAAAATGTGTTCCGAGAGATTATTTTACTTTATGATTCATTTCATTATATGTAATATAATGACTAACGTGGCGTAAAAGATTCCAATAAAATATTACGTGCGATTGCGCCATGTAACAAAATTGCGCTACAAGTTCCGCGGAATTGCGATATACGTTGCATTAAAGGACGTGATAAGTTGTCAGCGACGGACGTCGTTAACCGGTCATTGTCCGGAATAGAAAACAAAAAGTAATACAGTTGTGAGCTGAGTTCGTTTATCGATTGTTAGGAGGAAAAGACATTCCTACGCGGCATTGTGTAAACGAGTTTGGCACTCCACTTGTAATTAAGAATAACTTGTTACATAGAACCGTGACGAGTGAGCAGCAAATTGCACAACCGGTAAAATGAGCATACAGAATGTATTATTAATTTCTAATATAAAATTACCCTTGCATCCGGAATCGCAACACGAACAATTGTCACCGCATTTGCAGTCCTGGCACTTGTCTGTAATAAATTTTTACAAATTATTTTCCAAATTTAAAGAGAAATATTAGAGTTTAAAATCACATATAAAAATTAAAAAATAATTCTAGGTAATATATATATTTAACAATTTACTAATTTTTTAAAATTCGCGTAATGTCTTAACATAATTTTTATAATTCAATGCTAAAGTGATCAGTGCTGATCAACTTTGCCCTTTGACCATACGCTGTCAAATTAATGATAATTGGAAATCAATGACGTCTCTTTAAACATCTGTTTTTTACTACCATATCTCATTGTACTCTAATAGCTCTTCTACAGAACGGTAGTGGCAATTGAGGAAACGTCATGTTAAATTCTCTATTAATGTCCATCAAGCGTTTAAGAGCACACTTACCCTTGCATTTGTCACATCCTGGTCCCGGCATTTTGGTTGGCTTGGCTTGTCGCTTCTCACTCAAGGTACGAACAGATAATGCAGCTGACCGCTTACTTGCCAGCGGAACGTCGCGGCTACGAATTTATTGATCGTTCCCCACCAGAGCCAACTTAGATTCCGAGCGGCTTGAAAAGCGTAACGTGCGGCGTGTGCAATCCGTCAACATGCGTACCATGCGCAATTCTTCAGGGCCGTGTGACTCCAATAGTGCGAATTTTTCTAAGAGATTACCAGCGCAGATGACGCAAGGAGCGGCTTATCACGTTATCTCCATTCGATCTCAAGATTGTTTTCTGTTCAAACATTTTATTTAAATTAATGCGCGCATTTATGTTACAAATTGATATAAATTTAAATGTATTCTTACTTTTATACAAATGCAAACTTGAATTTGGCAAAACTATAAGCTGTTAGTATTATATTTTTGCTCTTCAACTAAATCATATAATTTGCAGATTCACATATATGTATAAATTAAAAAATGTAAAGAATGAATGAAATAAACTAAATGAACAATTAAAGTCATAGCTGTACTAATTATTTTAACTCTGACATAGTTCCTATCTCCCTTATTGATATAAAAAATTAGTTATAATAAATAATACCTGGAAATTTTTACGGTGATTAATCGACATCTGCAACATGTATCAGGAAACGATTATATAAGATCAAAAAATTTTGATTACATCCGGCGTGAAGGATATTCTAATCATGTCATAATGCATGTCCTCGTACAATATACGTTCTCCTTCCTGGTTGCCTAAATAAAAATTACGTGCTCGTGATATTGACACAGATCTTGAAGGCGTTATTGACTTAAAACCGACGGCCCTGTATCGTTGATATGAAACCAATCATTGGTCTTGCACGAAACAACGCAGTAGTGTTACGCTTCATACGTTACGCCGATAACACGAGTCTTCTACAGCATTCTAAAAAGCCACGCAACCTGGTGATTGCTGCGTACTCTTTGAAACTTTTCCATATAGCTTTTTACCATATTTACGCCATTTTTCTACCGCAGATTTTACGACGTATCTCGTAAAACTTCTTGTCGAGGTTTATTCGCAGTAGTTAACGTTTAAAAACGCACCATATTTCCTTCTTGCCGTTATTTTCCATTCGAGGTTTACTTCGTCTAGCAATGTACTCAATATCATGAACTTTTTTCGTACCTGTAAAAATTCACAATAAATTAATATTAGAACAATGAAACTTAAAAACTAGATCGATATAGTTGCTGTTAGATAACAGCGAGAATATAAATTTTTTAATTAGGATTATTGGTCTCATTATGTACTCACTTTGTTGCATGCTATTTCTTAAGCAGTTTCAAATTCAAATCAAAGAATAGATCTTTCTAATATCTTTGATATCACATAACAAATTAAATTCAATTATTATAAAGTTATAACTGGAAACACTGTTAAGAAAGAATTGTTTAATTTTGTTGCGGAAGTAATAAAATCGTAGTACACAGTAAAATAATAGTGATTTTATGATACGTAAAAAGTGGCAATCAGACATGCATTGTTTAGAAAGCTCAAGTCTATAAAGAACTGTTTTGTTGTGACGATGATTTTAATACAAAAATTCGAAACGATTGGTAACACAAGAAAGTAATGGAAATTGCACTTTTAATAGTATTAAATACATATTTTAAAAAATTATGTATAACATGAATTAACATTAATTATAGATTTCTTTCTTAATACTACGTTACCAATTTCTCATTAACCAAGTTAAATCATAAAATTAAAATTTTTTTAATTAAAAATATACGTTAATATTATTGTATTAAAAATATATATATCAAGTAATAATTGTTTTGTACTGTAGAATTGAATGTCTTATGAACTATTCAATGGATTTTCATGTAGAACCTGTATTAATTTTCTTTAACCTGAAATAATATAATGCAAAAGTTAAATTACATATCTATATGTTAGTCCTCAAGTATTTTTTATACATGATATACAGAGCGTCCAAAATAAAATATCCAATCGTAAAACTGGGTAGAAAATTAGAATAAAAGATAAAAAGAGAAACTTTTTCTTTTGGTCACCCTGTATAAATGCTGTTTTACTTACTTCTTTCGTATATGATCTTTAGTTTATTTTTAAATGACTGGGTTATCATGTAGTTTGCTTTTCTTTAGAACTGATTAACATCTCATTCGTTTTAGGTGGTTCATTTTTTTTCAAAGGCGCACCCTTTATGTACATTCCGACGGGCGATACTACGTGATCATAATTTCCCATTTGTGAATAAATTTTTCCTGCCTGGACATTCATATTTAATTGCTTTCCTTTATTCAATCTCGGCGATAAATTGGAAAAATATTTCCCCGTTGGTCTGTAACCACTATTACTTCTAACAGGTAATTTTCCAGGAGTCAAAAATAATCGTGGTTGTACGTCTGTTTTACGAGGGTAATTTTCTGCCGATGAAGGGCTTGTATTCATTTTGTTTGGTGAAACTTTTGGTTGGTGTAATGTCTTCTTATTTGGTGATAAATGTGATAACGTACACTTACCGAAATTATCATTTAAAACTTTTTCAGCTTGTACGTTTTCTTGCTCGCAGTAAGACTTATTCAACTTTTCCTGAAGTAAATAAGATTTATATTTTTCTAAATAATCTTGATAATTTTTTACGCGAGATAAAACTGCAATGAGGATTCTATCGGTTACAGCCACTGAAGGTTCATCAATTGCTATCTGTGGCCATGCTTTATCCATTGTTTTCTCCATATGTGCATCGATGTTTATTAATGTTTTTGCTGTAGTGATACATCTTTGTCTTTTTTGTGCAATTTCATACATAATTGTTCTATCAAACTTATCGTGTGGCATTAATTTGTGTTCCAGATTTTGCACTTTAGGCATTATATTACTTTGATTGGCCAAATTCGTGGAATTTGTTTTAGCTTTTTGAATCTCTTCATAAATGTTAAATGACTCTTCCAAGGAAGCCATTTGATTCTTGCAAGTTTTCCAAATGTCATCCATGCTTTGCGATCGAAAATGATTCTCCTCTCTTGACGAAAAAGTTTTGAATTCATCAGGATATAATGCTTTACAAAATGCTTCCAAGCTTTCAAATGTATATGTACTATCATAGAAATCCTTTCTCAAAGTATTTTCTGATTTATGCCTATGTAGTTTCTTGGGGCTTTTAATATTATATCGAGAAGAAATGGATGGTGAACACAAATTTTTTTGAGTTGTATAAGCAAGAGATTTAGAAATAATCTCTTGAGTTTTTTCTTTTATGCGAGTTGATGTCAACACATCGGGAGATTGAGGCCATTCGGGTACAGTTTCATCTTCTATTAATTTGGTTATTTCCTGAAGGTGTTCACGAAACCTACGTAGACTAATATCTGAATATTGGAAAGAATTATCATTTATAACAGACTCTTCAATTATAGTCAACAACTTTTCTGTAAACCTCCTGGGTGCACTCTGACAATCAACAGACAAACGTCTCAATAAATGATGTTGAATAGGTGATTGTTTTACTGAATTTTGATCCTTTATTAATTGAAGAAGTTTACTTAATTCCAAAAAATCAAAATCTTCTTTAGAAGATATGTCATTTGAGTCTTCTATATTATCATTTTCAATGGTGTAGTTATCTTTTCTGTGTGATAATGTTGGTGCATTAAAAGAGGAAACAATTTCTATTCTCTCATTGCAATGTTTTATTGCAATCTCAGGAGAGGAAGCAATTTGATTAAATTTAATATTATGATTTGTATCTCTGTTCAACCATTTTTTCAGCAAGGTATCACTTTTAGATCTAACAAGTTCTTGCTTGATAACAGTTTTCAATGACTCTAATGATGCAGAACGCTGACGTTTACTGATATTTTGCCTTACAGCTTTATTTCCACTTAAATCACAAATATTAATATTTTCATATGTAACCTCAGATGCAATATTTGATGCTTCTTCAAAACTGCATTCTCTACTCACATATGTATTTTGGAACAAATCTATGCATTTATTTAAATCAGGCTTATCTGACAAATACGAAGTTTCATCTGATATACTTTCCTCAGTAATATTGCACGAATTAGCTAAAAAGGGATGCTGTCTTTTGGCTGTATGACCAGCTAAAATAATAGATTCTTGAGATCTATCATTCAAATTTCTGCATTTATTTTCTTCATCCTGTTTATACTTTATATAATCTAGTTTGTTTTCTGATAGAGCTTGAGTCACTTGGTTTATTTCCTCATTATTTATTTCTTGATCTGTAAATATACACATACATTATATAAATATAACAGATTATCCAATAAAATTAAGCAAGAACAATAAACCAGTTTAAAATATTAATTAAAAGTTGTTTATAAGTGGTGCATATATATACATGCACATTAAATAATTATATGTACAATATATGTATATAGAGCAGCATTTAGAAACCGTTCACGTTGTGTTCAGTCTATTACTTGGCATCAATCCTGGATTCTGCCCACGAGACAAAAAAAAAACATTGGAATACTTACGATAGCCGGTTAACGAATTCGTAAAATTGTAAGCACGTCTCCGTTTGCTGCTCATTTTAGCTCCCAGGGAAAAGGTTCTGTCACGTTTCGAGTAACGATTCTGTAACTATAACGGGTGTGAAGCCAAAGGAACTCGTTGAAAAATTCTTGAAGATCCTCAAGAACGTGACACGCTTGGCGACCGGTCCCAAATGTCCCAATTCCTCAAACCGAAATACTGTTTTCGAATACACAAGCGTACCAACATAACCGGCTATGTGAGAACAATGGATAATAAATGACGTGCCAATACGCATTTGCAAGGTACACCAAAGAGCAGGTATAGCATTTTGTACGGCGACAGCGAGTAGCATACGTAACTCCAGGCGGCAGATGCAGGGGATGAGAGAACGAGAAGAAATCATCGGCAAACCGGCCGGCGCGGTATATACATGTAATACATGTGAAACTCGACGCACACGACGCTAAAGTCACGTTCGCTAGCTGCCGTCACCACATCTGTCTTTCAGCGTACCTGAGAAAACGAGACACACCGATAAGTCAGAAGACAAAAGCTCGGGAAAGTCGAAAAAAGTAAGATACGTACGTGAAATAAAATCGAGAATTAAACAGCAACGCAGGTAAAAAAATATTCAATAAGACAAATCTAAATTAACATATTTCGACTAAGAATATGATTTTATAATTGCTTTTTGTCTCTTCACATTTCTATTAATTTAAGGAAGGTAATAAAGAATAAAACAAGGTTAAAATTAATTGCACAAAAAATGGATATAGGTTTTTGTGTTATATTAAGTGTATTTAGAAACGCAAGCGCATAGGAAGCGTCTAGTGAGCTTAGTATCTAATTGGCATATGTTGCAGGTCTAAAAGAATACGCTAATCAGGTGCAAGAGGATATGCAAACGGTGGCAGCATTGAGTACACCTGCGTGCACTCTCTACTCTTTCTCCAAGTATAATTTTTATTACGAGGTTGGTGGACTTGTGAAAGTGCGCGCCATATTGTTGAAACAATTTCGAGTCGTGTAACCGTCCGATTGATAAATTCGACGATACTTTTCTTTCTCGCTGTTCGACAGGAATTAATCATCCGATTCGAATTGCGCCTTAAAAGCACTTAGACTGCGCTAAAGAATGAGTTTAGAGACTTCAGGTATGAATTTAAATTCTCTACTCGTTTCAACGGACCCAGATCAACAAGTAGCAAACGATGTTTCGCAATCGCTTACCATGTACGATCTAAAGTATGCAAATTTCGTTGATCACGCTCTACAGAAAGCAGCCGACGATTTTGAGAGGGAGAAAAAATGTATGTAGATCATTATGCGTGTGACGGTTTAGCACAGCTGCGTTTTATCTTATTTCGATCTTCTGAAGTACAGCTTCATTATTTTTTTCCAAACTGCCACAAGTCTAAAATACAATAAAAAGAAAAAAAATTAAATAAAAAAAGAATATTGCTATAATTTATTTATTAATTTTTTTTTTCACATTTTGTTTTACTCCGAGATAGAGATCAGATCAGTTTCAATTATAACAATTTAAAATATAAGTGCTAATTTTGTAAATTAAATTTTTATATTTGAAAAAAATTACTTTGACAATACCAGCAATGTTGGAAAATACTTACAGCTATTTTTTAAAGCGAGTCTAACACATTTAAAATCAGTAAATTAGTATTAGCTTAATATGAATATAATCTATGAAGTAATAAGATGTAAAATATTTACAGTTTCTGACCAAAATTTATTGAAGTTGTACAAACTATTCAATGGCACTTTTGAGAGAGCTTTAGATTTGTATGAACAACGGCGAGTAACACAAATTTCTACTGTTAATACAATTATAACTGAGCCATGTAAAAATGCTGATGAAGCCAGTTGGTTAATGCAAGTCAAAGGACATTCTGGAGCATTGTACACACTTTTTCCAGAAATAAATTATTGCACTTGCTCTGCTTTCAGGTATTGACGCGTTTTATTCAAATAAAATATGTAAAAAAACAATTCAATTATATTAAATAACTTTTTCAATGTTACAGGCAGCAAGTTCTAACAGACCGGTCTGCTTTTACTTGCAAACATGTTTTGGCAGTTTGGTTAGCCAGTGTTGACAAGGAGAAATTATTGCACCAACAATTAATGCAGAAACAATTCGACAGTTTATTATTACATCAAGCTTCTGACGAACGGGATACCTTTTAACATAAAAGATTATGGAGTAGATGTACTAGGAAATTTTCATCTTGAGGCAAGGAACATTGTAAGTACAATAATATTTCAAATAGAGATATTGAAGGATGTCATGGAATTAGATTAATTAACGAGCTCGGTGAAGTACAGCATACAAGTACATTTTTCAATCTATAAAAAATTAAAAAAGAAAGTTTTAAGCAAGAACACAAGTCAATTTTTATCGGTCATTTTTATTCGTAGAAAAAAGCAAACATTATATGATAGTTAATACAGCAACTGCTGTACGTGGAACATAATTTGCTGACGGTATTATATTTCGTTTCATTACATAATACGCGATATGAATTTAATGTGCACAACAGATGACTAAATTTGGATTGAATTTCATATAGAATACTGCATTACGAATTGCGCTTTGACGATGTTTTTATCATACATATAAAACCTTGGTACGTCATGTGAAAATCATAAATCTGCTATCTTAATAAACTGAACGGGATACCAACCGATAAAAACACAATGAAAGTAAAATCGCAACACAACATTCTAAGTGAAAATCAATCCTCAGTCTTCGATGCTCACGATACTTCCATTTTACGAACGCGTATCAAATATATAAATTTCAACTTTGTAGAAAACATACTATAATTTTTATAAATTATACTTTAACATGAATAATATTTAGCTTATAATATACTCCGACACTATGTGCCAGCACATTACTTATTCTCGCTTAACTGGGTCTTCGAAATGATACTTTACACGTCCTTGGAATACTAGAAGCACCTGTGTCAGATTGTGCACGCCTTCAGCTTTTTTACGGAACACCTATTCTTGAACCTTGTATACCCTCGTGCAGACTATGTCATCGACCTTCATAATCTGTAACGAAAATAGATACCGGTTAATATTTGATAGCGATAGGCTTTGCCGTACCGGTAATCCCTCGGAATTAATGATAGGACATTTCTATAAGTACGAGAGAGAAAGAGTGCGGGAATTATTCCTGCGCCGGTGTCTCACGGTATTAACACGTAACGCCAGACGGATCAATGGATCTTTATTGGCACCGTTTCGGACCTCGGTGCTGTAGAATTGTACGTGTCACGAACAGGAGGAGCGCACGCGATAATTGGCCGGACATTTGACGAATCATTATAACATTAACCGCTCGTGCAACGATCCCTTGGCGCGACGTTCCTCTACGTAGCTTTTATACTTTAATCGGGCAACTCCTGTGCCAGCATCAGACCCCAGCCGAATCAAAGTTCAAGTGCTTAGAGAGGAAGGATACGTGTGTGCACGCACGAGTAACAAATGCATCTTCCAGCACGATTAGCCACGTCATTTCTGTAACTCGCGTTCTGTCATACATTGTCTGAGTTTCGCAGGCTATACGAGACATATTTAAGAAGACACATCACGCAAACATAATAAAGAAAATTGCTCAGTTCAAGAGGAAATTAATTGAATAAAAAAATAATTTTTATAGGACTAATTTTCGTTATAGTTAATTTTCCTCGTGTAATATAGAATTGTGTGTTTAAAATTTACTTTATTTCACATATATAATTTTGTATTGTGCGCACACATGCATTAATATTTATGATGTTTCCAGTTATTATAGTATTTCTGTATTCTAGTATAGACAGAGTTACCTAGCTGCTCATTTTTAATAATAAATGACCACATAACGCTTGATCGATAAAGCACGTTATCGTGCGAACAAAATAGCAATACAAGAGTAAAATTAAAATATTAATGTGCCTTGAAGTCAAATTAATAAAATTGCTATAAAATTTATAGTTATTTCCAAGAAAATTATAGGAAAATTATAGTGCAGATATTTTTTTTTTTTATTATTTTTATACAACTAAGTTAATCTTTGCAAGTCTTCTGAAACCGTACTTACCGCTTTCATCTCCGTGGCACTGAATTCTCTCTCGATCGTGGTGTCCTTCTCGCCCTTTTGCACCTGTATAAGTTTGTTACCCTCCAATGTACAGACGCTTTTCACCTTCCTACCGTCCGGGGTTTCCTCGTCGAATTCCTCGCCGAGCTTGAACTTAATCTCGGTGTTTTTGAATGGGCTGGTCGTCTTCAGCGTGTACACTCCGTCCTTCTCTGTTATTTCGACGACAGGGCTAACGCTGCTGCCCATTTTACGCGTCACCATACCCACACCTATGAAATAAGATGCAGATGTTAACATTTATTGGACATATGATATATTTATGTATGCATATATTTATGCTAGGCAGATGGCTAGTCATCTCTCATTCATCACTTGTCATGGCTCTTGCAAAATATTTGCGTTTCGTAATACATGTAACTACGTGGTATCCTTGAAAAAAAAACGGTGCCAGACCTCTTCACTTGCTTGTAAATTCGTAAGATATTGTTCAAGCTCGGTAACATTTGAACATATAACTCAAGCAAAGGAAACGATAAAATCACGTAATTAACGCGAAGTATTATTGTAACGTTATATCAAACATGTCAATTGAGATAACTGAAATCATATATTTATCAACGTCCTCTCGAAGTTGAATGGGGAATGAATATTTTATCTGTCACTTAATTTCTCGGATAGCACTCAGCTTTTTATCAGTACGCCCCGCAAGTCTTGACACTGCTCTGGAAAACTAATTTTTGACAAAGTCCATATATGGAAAAAAAAAATTTAAAGTTTGCTGGAATTTTTTTTTTTTTTTTTTTTTAATACCAGAAATTGATTTTTGTTCTTTCTGTTTTCTTATTCTTTTTTTTCTTTTTATTTTTAGATGTACGTGCACTTTGTCTCACCTAATGCTTTCATGTAATCGTCAAATTTTTCACTCGTTTGGAGTTTGTAACGTTTGCCCAAGAGACCGGTTAGTATTTCCGACGACATCGTTCGATCTATCACTGGCAACTGCAGGAACGAAACTGACTAACGGACTAGCCGGTTTGCATATGCCTTATGCCCCGGCTTCGACGATTGATTAGACTTTATATCGTAGGTAGGACAAGTTTATCGTCAATGGAACCCTGTTCCGCGTTGAAAACCGCAACAAGAGAAGTAAACTTTGAAGTTTGACCTACCCACGGCGCTATTTATAGGCATCGCGAATATTATCATTCGGAGTGACATCACGTTAGCATATGAATATTACAACATGTGACTGCCTCGGCAAAAGACATTTTCACAAGTAGAGATCTTCAAAGTGGAAATTTTTTTGCTTTAAACAGCAACATTTTTCTCTCTTTTTTTTTATCTCGAAATTAGAATAGAATTGTTCGTTTCAAATACGCATTTATTTGCATTAGTTATTTATGGAAATTATACGTTTATCTATGAAATTATTAGTTTCTTCGTTATCCTAGATTGCAATGCATATTTGACTAGTTAACTAGTCGTAATTTTACCACAAAATAATTTGAAAACAATTATCTACCGTTCGTGAGGTCAGAAAATAATTATCGCTCAAATGCAGCTGATTTGATTAAGAATCTCATAAATTCGTGACTGCGCCTGGCGACGACCGCGCCTTGAGGATATTTTTTGACCTCGAAAAGAAAAAAAAAAAAGTGCAGATACTCTTATCTCGCAGCCAAGTGATAACGAAATTAGCAGGTTTGCATTTGAGTCACGCAAGTGTCGCTTATCGATTTCTGTGCATCGTCTTGGTCGCGGTTATCGGAAAAGCGGTAAATGCCGTCTACTTTTCGCGGCGTAATCGCGCGGCAACGCGTCGAAAGACGACGTGTCTAGACTTGCTCTCTTATTTAATTTCCTGTGGACAGTTCTCCCGAAGATTATCGTAACGACGTCGAGCGAATGGGGGAGAAACGTTAATCCGTTCGTTCTGCTTGTACGAACTTATCTCGCACCGATGTACAATTATTGCCGACATTTTGCGGTTATATGCCTTATAAAATTTTTATTTTTCAATAATATATATTGAATAATCTATCCCTAATTTAAAAATAATTAAATTGGTGTTACACATATATATATATATATATATAATGATAAAACGTTAAAAAATACATAATCTAATTTGTTGTTTTAAGCAAACACGAGATAAGTAGATAAAGTTATCAGCCGTGACGAAATCAACAACAAAGTTTTCCCCATTTAAAAAACAGAATCAAGTGAACGTGCGTCCAAAGGTGATTCCGCCTTCAAGAACAGAATAATCTAACGCGATTTTATTTGTGGATGAAGATAGTATACATGATAAGCTAAGCTTCGACAATTTTTAAGCAGCACGAACGTTGAATCACGCACGGTTGCGTGATTCGACTAATAATTACGAGATTTATTAACCGTGTTGACGAATTAATTCAAGTGTTAAATTAAACCGCAATCAGACGGTCCACCATATATAGTCGGAATTAAGATTGAGGTCAGGTCGTTGCACGGAGACGAGGGGGCGTAATTTGATGTATTAAAATTGATTAACGTCCCCGGCCTTCATTGATATCTCGCTGATGCACAAACGAGTTTAGCCACTAATTAGCCAATTACATCTACGATGGCGGTACGCTGATAGACGGAAACCGCACGCACCGAACTTACTTTTAGCTAATTACCCGTCGATTTAATAGGAATATAAGCAATTTTTTAAAATTATCTCCATCCAAATCGATGTATCTTTCGGTGTTCTAACAAACGGACTGACTCTTGGCAAGTCCGCGAATGTATGAGCTAGGGTTTTGTGCCTTCCAAATGTTTTCGCGATATTAGTTTGACTTTTCATATACATTAGTTCCGTGAACATAGTTCCACGGGTATTTATTGACGACTCAAGCACGGAAAAATTACCGATGTACCGGTCGGTGACACGTGCTAAAAGCCTGTGCACGAAACGCGCGAAAGCTAATGACAGATCTCGTCACGGTAATAACACGGTCGTGCGGTAATGTGTGTAATCATCCGCAGCGTTTGTAAGAGAGTAATTTAGCACCACAGTATCTATATGTTCCTCCCGAGGTTGCGTTCAGAAACATTACTCGAGTGCGCTAGGTATCATTTTATCATTGTTGGTTATCGAATGTTAAATATGGATAAGATGATAAACTCGGATGATGTTTCTGAATGCAGTCCAGATATATTTTTTTGTGTTTTTGTAGACTTGTTTTTTTTTTGTATGCATTTTTTCTAATTTCACATTATCAATTACAAAAATCTTCTCTATAATTTGCATACTTGCACTTGGAAAGCTATTGTAAAATATGCTAAGAGTTCTTTTTCTAGATTAAACTTTTCAAACTTTATTTTTTAAATTATATTTTTTTATTTTGTGAACAAAAACACTTATTTCTAAATTCGTCATTGAATAGAGTCGTGTAATTCTGTCGCAAAAAATTAATTAATCTATTTATATTAAATAATAATTAAATTATTTTATTTTTAGGCAAAATGGGAAGAAGCTAGCAAAAAGACGATATAAATTCCATAAAACCTTGTCCAAAATGTAGAACTCTTATGAAAAGAGAAGGTACGTTTATAAAATTAGAACTTTTCGTTTACACATTGCAACTGTGAAGTAAAACTTATTAATTTATTTATAGGAGGCTGTATGTTTTATTTTCCGTGACGTTAACGCAACGTGAAAAGATACTGCGATTGATCACGAAGAGATGTAATCGAAGGCTGAGTCTATAGAAAACCGAGGCTGGAGAATAAAAAAAAAAAAACTTATTTAATATTGCGCAACGTTCGAGGTTCAGATGACGCAAGGAGGAACTCGTAAGAGAAATTAATCGTACGAACGTAACGAGGAAGGATTCCAACAGAATTCATAATAATAACGTGCCGAAAAAATTCCGCAGACACGTGGTCAGGTAAAAGAACTTGGAACGAATTAAACCGGTTTCGAAATCGATCGAACAATTGCTTCCGGGAGGCGACCGGCTGTCCCGTTAAATTTTTGTCACTCCAATCACGCCCGCATTCTAAATTAACATTTCCGCTGCACTTGAACAGCTGAAGCGGTGCGAATCGTCGTTTAACTACGTACCCAACGCTTTCATGAAGTCGTCGAAGTTCTCGCTGCTGAAGAGCTTGTAGCGTTTCCCGAGAAACTCGCTCGACATGGTGATCGGCTGGACAAAGCACGTGGACGATTAGGAATGAGATAAAAAGATCGACGGCGACCGGGACGTTAGTTAATCGACCGTGAAACCTTGCTCGGCACCTCCTAGTCGATCGGCGTAGTTGCG
Organism: Cardiocondyla obscurior; assembly: GCF_019399895.1. Lineage (NCBI taxonomy): Eukaryota > Metazoa > Arthropoda > Insecta > Hymenoptera > Formicidae > Cardiocondyla > Cardiocondyla obscurior. The sequence goes on from NC_091876.1 coordinate 3,849,310, forward strand.
AGAACTGAGTAACTGACTAGGAATAGCAGGATGAAGTGTGCAACGCGAAAAGCCGGTCCCTCCCAAAGCTACGTTTGCTCTTTCTACCTCTTCGCATCCGTCTCTGTCCGTAGCTTTCCTTCCCCACCGGCGACTCGAAGCTCGCTTGTTCCGCTATCAATACCGGGGGTCGCGCTCCCTCTTACTGTTCTTCCTCTTCCCTCCTGCCCCGCGTTTCCCCTCCCCCGCTTGTTAAACAGCTGTCCGTCTCGCTTTGCGCTTCGATCCTCGTTCTCGCCTCCTTTTCGATCCTTGTGCCCTTCCCAAGCCAAGTACGAAACTTCCCCGTCTCTCCTCCACCTGAAGTTCACCCCACCCCGAAGTATGCTAGCAGCTGCGAATCCTACGGTAGGACTCCTACCCTACGTCCTGCCTGCGCAACTTTCCCTGTTTTCGGTGCGTCTTGCCGGGTCGATTTTTTTATTCATTACCTTGCTCATTGGAAAAAAAATTAACGGGAGACACGTCGAGTCAATCAAACTGTTTACAGAGTAGATTTAAAATAGATGAAGCTATCATCAAGTGCTTTTTAATTTAATTTTGCAAAATTTTTAGTAAGTTATACAATTAAATTTCGCATGCCTGTCAGCATTGTTTTACGATACTGAATACTATTGATCGCGCTGAGATTAAAATTCGCGCGATATATCTAGCATCCCGCGAAATTCTGAGTCTGGAAAACGATGGGAGGTTGGAAGGGTCGTCGTGGGAATTGTGAATAATGACTTTCGCATATGTATCTTTAGCCGCGCGAAATGTTAATCATTCTCTCACACATGCGGGCCACCTCGAAAGTTTAACGGCGTAAAAAAAAAAGAAGTCGAAGCGGTGCACTCCTCGAACTTGACATGCGTGACGCCGGAGGCACGCATCAGACGATACGAATGCTCTCGTCTCATTGGTTGGGCGTATCAATGCGCGCGACGTGACGAGTCGTTCCTATGTTCGAATAAACGACTAATAGGCACTCACAATCCCTCGTAATCCTCTCGTAATTGCGTTCAAAGTCCTGCTTACGCGTGTGGGCGTGTCGCGTTGTATTATTTATATTTCGACTCATACATCTGCGCGCGGAAGTCACATTATCGCACGTGAAGAAGCGTCATCGTCGAACTCTCCGATAGGCCTTTACACACGTTGCGCCGTCGGAATATGTTTGACAATCCTTCATCAATTTATTCGTCGCGATTACACAACTGAAAATATTACTTTAGTTACTCTAGACTTGATTTAAGCGATATTTAAAATGATATGGGTGTTCATGAGCGATTTTTTTTTGTCAAGCAAAATATCCAGCGACCAAAGTGCATCGGGATTCTCGGCAGCATGCGAATCTCCTCCGAAAAGACGGGCGTCGAGAGCGCATCGCGGTGCCACGTCTGATCGCAGTGGCGTCGATTTCGGTCTCTTGCGATCCGCAACGCCCGCCACGGTCGATAACGGTGCGGTGGAAACGCGTCGACGCTGCCGTAATCACGCGCGCACGCTCGTCAGACCGCGCGGACGATGTCGCGTAGCAACAAACGTTGAATTCCGACGCCAAGCGGCCCGGCGGCTTGGCAACAGAGGCAGCGCGAATTCCGCACACGAGGGTGTATCTTCCGATGCGAACCGGCTGGAACGGTACGCCAATTTAATTCTTCAAATCTCGTTTCGAAAAGAACCCGGTCCCCCGCACCGTCATTTGCGAGAGGAACGGGCAGAGCAACCTCGCGCGCGAGATGATGCATCTCTGTCTGTCGCACCAAAATATATTTTTCTCCGTCGATTTTTATTTTTAAAATTCCCCGCCGAGATAAAGTTGCCGCACTCTCTCTCTCTCGCCCATCGAGACATCGGTTCTGCCGTTACTACATTCGCGATACTTCCGAGTCCTGACGAACCACGATGAAGTTAACGTTCCAACGTCGGGAATATCTAGTAATTGTATTATCTCAAACTGCTACTGTCCTCTTTATTTTAGCCGAAAATACGAGCCAAAAATCCATAAATTGTCAAAAGTTATTTACAATTTTATTAATTACTATTAATAAATTACGAGAGATCAGTTTTTGAGTCCGGTTGATAATTAATAATCGGTCGCGCGCTCGCGGAAACGTAAAAAAATCAAGAGATATATTCCGGTCAATTCGCGCGCGATGCCCTCGAGATGTGAATTTCCACGCGCGAGCATTTCGTCGCGTCTGTGGGCCGTACATGCGTGCGTGTGTGTGTGCACGCACGGCGACGCGATTCCGTCGTTCTTTCGGCTCGACCCGCGACGGCCTCGCCGACCGGCGCCGGTCTGGCAACGTCGCGGGCGGCATAGATTCCGCACCGCAACCGCACGTTTGCCGCCGGGGCCGCCATGATACCAAAGCCGTGCTGGCCGTGCAACGGTTTCTCCGCAGTGACGCGCAAGCCGCTGCCGACGACACGACGTTGTAGGACTCACGATTGCGGCTGTTCCGTCGCCGATTTCGCCCACTTTTACATATCGCTAATTAAGGTAAAAACACGAGCACCCGGATATACCTAAATCAAGATATTCTCGTCAGTTGGGTCTCTAAGTACAAACATTCACATTTTCAACACAAAGTTCTCGCACATATAGCCCGTGTGCGCAAATATTCTTAACTGAAAGTTTAAACATTTGTATTTCAAGACCGGAATAATAATGTCGTAAGTTTAGATGCACGTCCAGGTGCTTTTACCTTGTTGATTAATTATTGACGACCATTTCAGATCTAAAAAGGAACTTTGCGGAACAGCTGAGCGGAGAGATTCTTCCCGGCGGATTTGGGAAACTATTTGTTTTCTTTTGAAACTGAGTTTTTACTGGAGATAACTCGAGACTTTCGTGCTCGAAAGGATTCCAGCTCGATTTCCGAGAGATCTGTCGAAAGTCTTAGCCAGACGTTCTTGCCGCGAGGCGAAAGGACGGCCGAACGAAGGACAGAAAATCTTGGAGACTCTATGAGCATGTTCGACACGGAAAGGTTCATCGAGGAAATAGAGAGGCGGCCAGCGATCTACGATGTGAATCGTGGCGAGTACAACGACCGTAACGCCAAGATGACCGCGTGGGACGAGGTCTGCCAGGTGATGGTACCGAATTGGGCGTGCTTGTCAGATGAAGAGAGAAACGTGGAAGGTATACATATAGCATGTCCCCCGCAATTGATCGATCCAGATTCCTCCGGTCGCGTCGACGGCGACTGCGGCGGAAATCCGGAAACTTGGAATTGCCGCGAATCGATATCTTCCGTACGAACAGACGGTCTATTCTTTCCTACGCAAAAATCTTCGTATACAAAAATATACAAATATTTTTTGGTATTTTTTTTCTACGAAGATAATCAAAAATAATTTTTTTTTTTAATTTTAAACAAGAAACTTCTAAATATGCAAACCATTTTTATTAATCTATTGCTTCAAAGTTTTACTTGTTTGTTGACTCGTGATAATTTTTAGAGAAAAGCTTACGTGGGAAATGGAGAAACATACGGGACTACTTCATGAAGGAATTAAAGCTTCAAAGATCACACCAATCTGGACCTGCCGGAAGGAAACGAAAGAAATACATGTACTTTGATCGATTGTTGTTCCTCATGCCGACAGTGATGAACAAAAGGTATCGATTTGAGTATCGCATAGATGAGATAAGCGTTCGATGACCGCATCATTAAACTCAATTTTTTTTTAGGGGTTCCGTAACAATTAATCCTTGCAAATCGGAGGAGAGCGAGGGTGAGATGGACAACCCCGTGATTGAAGAATACGATTCTCTTGCTCACGGCGGTGCATCTGTAACAGATAGCCGGGAATATCTTCAAGCGGGCACTCCCTCCTACAAGGTGTGCCCGCGTTACTCTAAACAACTCTGCGAGACGTCTTTCACGCCCTTTGACAACGAGATACACGACATTCTCTCCTCGCACAGCAGCCAGCGCGTCACTCTTGACGAGGACGATTACGACAAGATGTTTCTTCTCTCGCTGTTGCCCATTATTAGGCAAGTGCCGGAGGAAAAAAAATTAGACGTCAGGATACAGATACAACAAGTTTTGGCTATGGCACTTCGCCCATCGGATAATAAATAAGTCATTCAGCACGTTTTTAAAGCAGAAAGAAGAAGAAAATAAAAATGTGCCGAATAGCAAATTTTCTACGGACTTATTTGTACTCTATGCATACTAGACTGTTCTGTTTGAATATTTTCTTGCGGACGGATTATTGTTGCAGATTTTTTTATGAAAAGGTAATGTAATATTAATTATTACGATACAAATTTATATATACGTATACATAATCTCATTCTATAATTTAATTTTAATAGACACAGAATAACAAAAATTATTTCGTCTACTATGTGTTAATGCTTATAAAATCTACGCTTGAAAAAGTACTTCAATACCTTGAAGATATTAGATAAGTACCGATAGTTATAGAAATAGCAAGGCACAACGACTGCACAAACTTCGATTTAAGGATAATGCGGATTGTATCGAAATAACTTGACATAAATTACAATTTGAAATATTTTAAGATACGCGGGAAGGATAAAGATTTTACACCACATACTTTAAGCATGAACATAAGTACTGCGTCTGTGATATATACATATATGTATGTACATACATTAAGTCTTAGATAATCAAAAAAACGAAGACTTTATACGCGCATCATGGCGCAGTCTTATGCTAGAATGATTCAACTGAAATACATTACATATCGTATATCTTATGCTGCGTTATTTTTATAGTTTTTTTTGCACTTGAGTCTGAACATATATAATTGTAATATTATATTATAATTTAATTATCTAAATTTATCAGATTTTTTATCAACTGTGATAACTTATCGATAACTACAGTATATTCACAGAGCAGCACACTTTACCGACATCAAAATTACGATAGAGATATGAAGAGAGCGCCACCGACTCTCTTAGTATCTCTTGTCTCTTTGCAAACTGAGTACGTTACTTTTCTGATTTACGAGTTAAAAAAAGGGAAAAGGTTTGCGAAATTGTTCTTTATTTCAAATTTATGTTAATGTGACTTTTTAAGAGTATTCGTGAAAACTTACATCAGCGTGTACCTTTGTTAAATTGCTCGTAGAAGGCGGCAGTCGGTTGATTCTTATAAACGACACGGTTCAGGTGTTTCTGATGTTGCTTCTGCTGCTCGGCAAGCCGCAAATTCTCCTCTGCAATTTTCTTGTTGAGCTCTCTAAAAAGAATATAACGTAGTGCCGAAATATTATTTACACGTTTAAAACATGAATCGAAGAAGCTTCAACCTAGTTTAAAAAATCAGTTTCAGTAAACGTTAGAAATAATGTCAGTTATTGTTGTAAAAATACATTTAAACATGATATTAAGTGACAAAAAGAGAGGAAAATAGAATGAGAATATAGAATGAGAATAGTCTTACGATCTTTTTTGATTTAATTCACAGTCGTATGAATGTGCCAGTTGAAGATGCGAATTCATTAAACGATCCAAATCTTCGTTGATGCGTTTCTCATCTAGTTTAATTTTCTGAAAAGACGAGTAGATAACATTGCGACAATTAAAGTTAATACTTCTGGGTGGTCGTATTAAATTTAATACAATACTAACACGAATCTCTTCTATCTGTTGCAGTTGGGCGTTTCTGAAGACCTTCAACTCGTCCGCAGTCATGCCCTTGTAGCGGTCGGGCAGCGGCCGGTATGGACCGCGGATGCTCTCGGCTTGCTCCTTGGCCTCGGTGAGGAAATCTCCAGTCACGTGATTATAGATTTCCGCTTTCTTGTCCTCCTCATCTTGAACGGCTTCGCTGTGCCGGCGATGCTGTTGCTCCTCGGCCTGCAATCGAGCGGAAATAAATTCTGCGAAACCATCGCGGAGCGCCGAAGGGTATGGGTCCAGGGACGCAGTCGCAAACCAGAGGGAGGAATTAATGCGGAGTTAGGAGGCGGCGGAGAGGTAATAAAAAAAAAAAAAAGAAAAAGAAATCGCCGGCACTTTGTTGCGGTTATCGGGGCAAATTATCGCAGCACTTTGCACGATGATGTCACGATGGTTTATTCATCGGCCGCGAAAGAGCTTCGTGGGCGACTTTTATATCCCGCGGCAAGCTAAAATGTATAAGGACTGTGCAAAAAAATCACGTCGTGTCTTTTGTTACGTATCTGCGACCGGTTTGTTGCTAGAAGCTTCCCTTTGTACATATGTATATCGAACCGGAATTTTCCAACGAGAGGTGCGACTTGAAAAAGGAGGACAGGATACTATTACATGTATTAGCGAGATTGAAATCGAAGACAAACAGGCAGCGCATATTCTAATGTGTCAACACCATCATGTCAAATGTAATAATGCTCGGATCGATCGTTTCACTCGATATAAGCGAGTTCGTATTCAAATATAGACGTTCCTATTCTCAATCGGACGCGATCAGGGGTTACAGCCGACTAAAAAATTAAAAAAAAAACCTCCGTTCTTTCCGCGAAGCGGCTTAATAAAAAAGCTACCCTTCTCGAACATCCATCTTACTCGGCAGACCTGGTTCCCGTTTGACTTTTGCCTCCGTCCAGACATCAAATCGGCCGGGAGATTCCGTTTTTTTTTTTTTTTCTTTTTTTTTTTGCTGTTGAAAGACGCGAAAGAGCAGAGTCACTAGACAACCTTGCGGAACGCGAAATTGCGACAGCTGCTGCATTTCGACTTGTAGCCGGAATTGTCTCGAAGATCGTGCAATTGATTTATTTAATTCGTTAGATTAATTGGGTTTCGTTGTCCTTTTCTCGCGTCGGGTCTAGATCAAAGGCGCAAATAGAGAAGAGATTTTGTACCAGAGCGCGATTAAATGTCGCCGTGGCTTCGTTTAGCTTTCGCCGGCATTCCTCCTCCATCTGCGCGAGCGTCATCGCGCGCTTGTCCCTGGAGAGGACGACTTCCTGATAGGCATCCTCGGCGTCTCGTCGCGCCTTCTCGGCCGCCTCGCGCTCTTCCTTTTGCCTTTGTATCCACCAACGCATCTGCTCTCGCTGCGCCTTCAATCGCACGGGAAGATTGCGATCCTCGCCCTCGAACCTGCACAGTCGTAATATTTCATCGCTCCTCCTCTCCCTCTCTCGCCTCCGTGGCGTTACGCTCATTACCATTGCGCCAGGGTGAACAGGCTGCGGGGTAAATTATTATCCGCGCGAGGATCTTTCGCAACGGGTAGCCCGAGAGGAAAAATATCGCTGCACCGATCGCACAATAGCTTACGGATTACAGACTACGGAAATTAGCCCGTTCCACGCCTCGCGAGATTTAACGTTAACGCGGGGGGGAATCTTTATAGCCGTAGCCAGAAGTGCGGGTAACGGAATTTCACAACGTTTCTCTATCTGTCGCTGGAAAGGGACGACGATGTGGAGGTTTATCTCGGAAGTTTTCTTACGATTGCACCACCCGTTGTAGGCGGTATTAATCAGGCTATTTACGCACTTCTGCGCGGACGCTGCTCCCAAGCTCGGATCGTCGCCGTTGCCCTCCACGCGCCGTTGAAGTGATTTCTTTAACGCGTCGGGGTCGTATAGGTCGTAATCCCGACGGTCCTTTGCGCGCTGATGCTCTCGCCGGAAGGACTCAACCTCCTTGCTCGTCCTCCGCCTTTCCTGCGAGCGCAAAACCGAACTATTCCATTCGCATCTTGAACTCTTTCGCGGCACGTGACATCGAAATCGTCGACTGTCGGCTTAAGTATTGAGCAAACATTCCCGCGTAATTATCGGCATTGACGGCACTCAATTACCTCCTCCTGCCGTCTCTCCAAGTGCATGGCGTGCTCGCTGCTGCGAATGAGAGCCTCGTCCAATTGACATTCTTTCGCCCGTTCCCACTCGCGCAGCCGCTTCTTTTCCTCGACTTGCTTGTCCAAGAACTCCTTGTCTATCTGGAAATGTCAGGGAAACAATCGCGCAAATCCAGCCTTATGTACTATTGAAACAAACAACTTCTTCGACGTTAGATCAATCAACGTTACGTTGCGCTCTCTGCCGAATGATGCCCGTGAGATTTACGAGCTGGGAATATTGGGAAAGGGCGGACTCGATTGAGGCAAAATCAGTTTAATCGAGAGCACAGATCGTGACAGATTTAATAATTAATAATATCATTAAGAGTATTTTTTTTTTTTCTTTATAATTTGAAATTTTAAAATAATTATATTAAAAATTAAAACAGATTTAATTTAAATGACACGTAAAATGAATTAAAAAGTGAAGTTCGAAACTGAGTACTTGCCCCAATTTTTCTCACGCAGGGATTAAAAATCCGCAGCTTCCGCTTTTCTTCGTTTTGTCGTTTGCATTCTATGGAAGCGGCTATTTTGAGATCCGCCGGAGTGGCGCGTTGCTGAAATTTTAGCATTTCGGATATATATCGCGGATAATCGGGGAAACGCGGATTTCCTTTATGAGGATGAGGTTACACACGCGAGACTGAAGGCGTTAACATATCCGGACTTCTCGGCCCGGGATCGAAACTGAAGTTACGTTACCATGGAGAGTTTGCTATTGAGGAGGGTTGTAGACATAAATTCGAGCCACGTGGAGTGCATAACAGTTATTTACGACGGAGAGAGATAAAAGGGCGCGATATTGCAACGTGTTTTGATTAATTAAAATTTGAGCAACGATGCCTTAACTAATTATCGCGAAATATTTAATCGAGCGGAATTAATAATCATTTTACGACAAGACATACGACTTTAATGAGAATTTTTTGCAAATTAAGTACAAAGTACTCGATCATGACACACCACTTTTTATGTCATATTTTTACGTAGCCTATTTGTTGCAAGATCGCTTGACGCATCGTAGTCCTTCGAAACAGTTATAAAAAAAAATGCTTAAAAAATACAAATCGTCCCCTTCATCGCTTAGTTACGACTACATGATCAATACACGGGAGTTGTTGTCGTGGCGCGAACTCTTCGATAACTTCGGCCATATGATTATCTATCGGCCGTAAAAAAAAAATAAAAAAAATATATATATAGATAATTATTCAGCTTATGATAATTATTCAGCTGTTAGAGCGACATCCGTATGAGTGTGTCACGTGAGAGGCAGCTGTCGATGGCATAAACATGTGTATTTCATCGCTATCTGTTGATTTCGTGAAATCCATCTTACTCTCTTCCGTGACGCGAGCTGCGCCGATCCAATTTGTCATCGTATTATTGCGGGGACACGCACGATAATGAAGGCGGAGAGGAGAGGCCGTGTCGATTAAACATTTTAATTGGGTTAGCCGTATCTTTGCCTTCGATAAAACGTCGTGCAGCTCTCACGAGTCTGGAGGCCATCAGCCGCAGGGTCGCGTAACCCTTGCCGCTATTTACTTAGAAAACGATATCGCGGCTAGATTTTTATTTCATTTAACGATCCCAGATTAAGCGCCAATCAAGCCGCGACAGATTTGTGGAGTTGTTTTCACGTCGAAACACCTTCGGCAAAAAAGATACGCCGTTGCAGCCTCGATCATTCGAGGCATAAGACTTTGCCAGCACAGTTTCATATATCACCTTTCTAATTTAGTCCTCAATTATTTTCAACCATCTTGTTATTCGTTCATTAATTCTTTTAATTAAATTTAACTTTAGTATTTTTTAAGCGCGTACTAAAAATAAATTTTTTACTGTACGGCAATTGGTACAGTTTTTTTTTTATTGTAATATTTGTGTCGCGTGATTTCAAGCTCGTTTCACCTGACATGTAATTTCTGCCGGTGATTCAGTATTCAATTTGCTTGTCGTGAAATAAAAAAAATTACAAACAAATAGGTTAAAATAATAGGCAAATATGTCATGTTTTTTTTTTTTTTTCTTCGTTCAATTTCAGGTCAGGTGGCGCGCGGTGTCTCAATCTGATCGTATGCCGGAAGTCTCGTCGCGGACGAATCTTGGATCAATCCTACCAACATCAGTCTCGCCTGATTAGCTGCGGGGGCGAGGTGCACGCGGCGCCCTTTCGTCAGATCGATCAACCGCGTTACGATGGTGCGCGCCGTGAAAAACGCTGTTACAACTTTAATCAGGCGAAAACCGTGCTATGATACGATCGATAGGGGAACGTATAGTTAATCCGGCCCGCGAACTAGCCTACTCGGCGAAGTCGCTGGGCAGCGACACCGCCATGTTCACGAAGGCCGGCGCGAGGAGAGAGGACGCAGCGTAAAAAAATCATCGTTGACAAACAAACTCGACGGGCGCGATAAGAGGTGACTCTCACTGTGTTCGCGAGGCAATTTGCGCCGCGAGTAATTCAGCCGTCGCGATACCGTGCGCTCTTCGCAGCCGAAGAGAGGGAGAGAGGAAGAGCGAGAGGAACGGCAGCCGGCGAGGTGGAGGGAAAGAAAGAGAAGATGCGCTCGCAGCATGGCGAGACTCTCGGGCGCCTGCGTGGCAGGGTGACGTCATTGTAGAACCGGGCAGCTCCTCCACCAGACATTCAGTCTCGCCTCGACGTTCGGTGAGTGTACATGTAGTTTCTCAGAGCTCGCTCACTACCGCGCCAGCGAACGGAAGTCTTACGTGCGCGCGCGGCATCGGAGAGCCGATCCCGATCGCCCAAGGCACCCATTGTCGAACGGACCCAGAAGACGCTTCCCGGTAAGCGGGACCCCGAGCGCGCGCGTCGTCCGCGCACCGATTGACTAAATCGTCGGTCGTTCACCCGGTGTGCGCGGCTACGAATATTCTTACGCAACGATCGGAGAGATCGAAGCGTGCGAAGAGGAAAGTTTCTCCAGGGACCGTTTTCCTCGGCGGGAAAGTCGGAAGAAGAGCCCAGGGGCCACGCGAGCGTGACACGTGCGACGTCCCGCGGAGGACCGTGTTCGCGGCCGCGGCGCGTCTCGCGGGGATGCGCGCCGCCGTCCTCAAGTAGAACCCCGCGGACTCCTCCCGGTCTCCCCCCCCCTTCCCCCTTTCGGATGCGACTCCTCCACCATCGTTGATTGATTGGCTTTACTATGCACGCTGGACTGCGATTGCTATGAGAGGATGAGCTGTTCGGTAAAGATCTCTTGCGGGAAGCAGACCTGGGGCGGCTCGCAGCGCAGAATCGGCGCCCTCGCGGAGGAGGCAGCGTGCCCTCCGGTCAACAGCGCTGGCCTTCAGGGCGTAACGTCGTCTTCGAGCGTGACCAGCGGCACCGCGACCGTCGCCGTCGCCTTCAACAATCCCGTCGTCATCACCACGAGCAGCAGCACCGCAACGACCGCCGCTACCGGCGTTAACATAATCGGTAATCAAAGGGTGGTCCCACCACGCCCCGTCAAGTCGATCGCCACGAAGAAAGGGGAGGACACCACGAAACTGCTCAAGTACATCGACGACAACGTCATCGGCAAGAACGGCACGTTCTTCGGGCCGTTTGGCCGCAGGAAAGGTCAGTGAACAATATAGTACCTACTGCTACTTACTGCTTCTTCGCGCAATTCTCTAATACCTACTCATTCCCCGCGCCCTTCAGTCCAAGCCGGACGTGCCAAAAAGCGATCCGTCAGCTCGAGATCGCTGGGATATAAATTAGATAACGCTGCGCCTTATCGCGCATAGTCCGGCAGAGCCCAGTCTCCACCTTTGTGGCGAACCGCCAAGATAATTAACACCGTGAAAATTAAGCTTGCCCGTTCCCGAAGCAGCGGATAAATGTTTAAAAAGATTCCCGCGCGTGAAGTTATCAGGGAAATTACGCTTACTTGATCTATCTAAATTTAGCCTATTTGTTACGTACATGTATCGATCACGCGATTGTCCGCTGCAAAATTAAATGTGATTATATATACTTATCTAGAAGAGCGATAAAATTAGATATTATTAGTTACGATTGTTTATCGCTCGTTTTTTTTTTCTCTTGCACTTTGAAATATCTCTATTAATATCATTTTTTATTTTTAATTAACGGTTATTTTTTTTAATTATTAATCGCCAGGCCGTCGTGCTTATTCGTGAAAGAAAAACCGATCGGAATTATCCGGAACCCAAAGGAATACCTTTACTTCAATTTATATGTAACTAACCGAGTCGCTGATTTGCCAAATCGATAAACTTCTCAAAACAAAAAGGTGTTGAAAGATTGATGTCGAGCTTTGACGTTTGAGAAAGAAAAAACAAAAAACAAATTCCAAACGTGGAGTTAATAATTTTGGCCCGCTCAAATACTACGGGACAGCTTGTTTACAAAGCCAAGTTGTTGATCCAAATATAAAAGAAAGATCCATGAGTCATGCCGAACTTTAACTCACGGAACTGATATAACTTTCTGATTAGCCTGCGCGCGAACCGCTCAAGCGAAGTGCGAAGTCGGAGTTCGCTTCTCGAGTTATGTCGTGGCGTAAGCCCGCTCGATTGGGACACCCTCCAAGTGCTGGTATATACCTTCCGTAATTCGATCCTACCCCGCGAACGGCCGAAACCCTTGCCGTGAGCTGCGAAGTACTCTCAATTAACGTCATAAAGCCGTATATTTTTAGACGATCGAAGGAAGATTTTTCTATCGAACCGCGCAGGGATCGATGCCGATCGTTTACCACTCGTCAAATTCTTCCCGAAAGACTAGATTTCACATTACCATTCCTCCCGCGAACGTAAATCAAACTGTACATGTCTCTAATTAATTTAAGGTAACTCTTGTAACTCTTGACTGCCACGTCAAGGGCGTTTCCGCGTAATTGGGATACATGAGCTCCGCGGAGACCCTTTTTTCTTTTTTTTTTTTTTTTTTCGTGATTAATACGGAGAGCTAAAAATAAGTTAGCTTTAGAACAACGTCGTGAGAAGCCAAATTTATCGGGTATAAAAATACGGAAATAAAAACAAGTAACAAACATCTGCGATTTTTTTTCGTTTCGGCAGACTTCGGATATTTTTTTATTTGGGATAGTAACGCCGTGTTCTTCGGGATTTAAAAGTTTGTTTGAATTTCTTGCATTTCTGCGTTAGTTAAGTATTATTAAAGTAAAAAAAAAAAGGATTCCTTCCTGAAAAGCTTCACAAGTAAAAGTACTGATTTTAGACAAGAATGGTCGAAGAACGCGAGTTTTTTTTTCGGATTCTGTGCTTCCCGCAGGTTTAGATCGTGTCATTGCGCAATACCGTCAATATGTCCCTTTCACTTTTGCGCCCAAACAATGTAAGGATCGATGAGCGTGAAGCTACGACGAGTACAATCGGCGCGCTTTTTTTTTTCTCCGCAATTTTCCCCGAGTTGCAAAATGCCTTTCTTATCGAGTGTATTTATCGTCCCGTTGGCAAGCACACTTTGTTGCGAAGTCAATCGACGCTTTCGCGCGGTCGGTGATCGCTCGAAGATGTCATTGTCCGAGGATCATTCCAAAGGCCACTATCTTTATTCATCACCGCGATCAATAAAGGCTCGCGTAAAAAACATCGCGAAAAGCCTTGAACGCGCCAGAAAAAAAAAAAAAAAAAAAAGCGAGAAAGGAGGGACGGGAAGGGCCTTCGTTATATCTCAACGGTCGAAAACGCCGGTGATTAACGCGATGGGCGGTGGGACTGTTTAGAGTACGAATCCACAGCTTACTCGAAGTCGGTTTCCTCGGCTCATAAATATCGGGGTGACGTCATGCATCGCCCGGCGCGATGGCGACCTTAACTCTCTTTTGCGCGCTAGATAGGTCTCTAACGGAATCGTATGGCCGGGCGTCGCAAAACATCGTAACGGCGACGACCGGCTCGCTCGCTTGGTCAAGTGAAAGTCCGGGCGATTCTTGAAATGCAAATTGAACCGCGATGGGCATCGGTGGTTTCCGTCGCGAATTTATGAGGATCAGCTTCCGTTTATATGGACCGCGGAGTGTCTTATCTTTCTCTTAGAATACCCTCGCATCTTCGGGTCACCTGACCGGCTGCAATTCCACGCGAAAAAGGCCGCCGTGAATGAGACCAACGATCGGCTCGCGTGCCGCGCACGAAACGATCTCGTGATCTCCTACGCGCAGTTCGTGACCTGCCGTTCATAGGCACGTGTCGATAAATTGCTAAAACTATTACGCGCTTATGCGATACCGTTTAACGAACGGACGAGGCTGCCCGGCGCGATCATGCTCGCTAATTCGATTTGCTCTTTCGACGGCACACGGCTTTTTGTCCATGCGACAAAGCCGCTTAATAGCTCGCTCGCGTAATGAGCGAGTGCACCGATGTTTGATGGCAAACAGCGAGTGTGTATGGAACACACCGCGCTGTACGACGAACGTCATCTAAACTCGGGAAGCACAGAGCGCTTCGGAACGAGTCAATATTTCCGAGCGGTTGACAGAAAATCATTTCGCGATTTTTCTTTGAAATATTTTTTTTTAGTCAATACTCTTTTTAAACGAGTTAATTTATAGCGAGTGCAAGCTTTTTTTTTTACGCGTATTTTACGTAAAGTACCGTGAAAAAGTACAACGCTTGACGATGAGGTAACGAGTGCGAAGGTGCAATTAATGTTGCCGAGGCACGCGATAACGCGGTTAGCTGCGTCTTCGAAGCCTCACGCGGATAAAATATTGCTGATAAATATTGTCCTCGAAATTGTGACGAACTTTAAGAAGGTGGCCTTCATTGAAAAACAGGTTCGCCGCCTCGTGATTCACGAGCGACGGCGCTCGGTGGCAAATGACGAAGTGCCGCATAAAATTTGCAAGTCGATCTGCCTTTAAAATAGAAGGGTAGAGAATTCGATCCGTTTCAAATGCAGGTCTCGTAATTTGGTCACGTTTCTGTTTTAACAAACTTACGAATAAAAAATAGAGAAGTAAGAAAAAAGAAAGATTTTTTGGGGGGTTCTTATTTTGTTGTTCGCAAGCTAAGATGATTAACTTTTTGAGTTTTTTTTTTTTTCTAATTTTAGTGTCAAAACATTTGATTAATGTCTCGCATCAATATTCAGCATCTTTCTTCAACTTCGTTCCGTAGAGTTAATTGATTTGGCAGACGCGTGATTTGTGAAGTTATAGTGTGATTCATATTTATAATTCTGTAATGACGTTGTAAAACATGTCAAGGAGCAAAAGTTACAAGCGGACGCGTCGCGACTGTGTTTGCAAAGGTGTCTCAATTAGTTTAACCAATCTCGAAGTTGAGAAGGCATTTTGGTGCATAATAGAGTGGACTCGATGCACTTAGACGTTCCGCCAACGGCAAACGAGTTTCTCGAGTGGGTCAGATGGTCGTGATGGATGATCCGCTGTCATCCGATAGGTTGATTTCGGCCCGACACGTCTCGAGGTCGACGCGAGACGCGATCCTGTTAGGATCACGAGGCGGTCCAGAGAAATAAGGATGATTGCGTCATCAGCGAGGAATGTATTGTCCGTCTCCCCCCTCCCCCCTCCCCCGTTCTTGACCGGCAAACGGGCCAAGTCAATATTCTGTCGGGAATTAAGAAACTGGAGTAGCGAGGATCCATTCGGCTTGTCAAATATTTGCTAGCTCTTCGGTCTACGTCGCCTCAAAATTTTCATCTTGCAACAATTCCGCTAATATTCGCGAGACATTACCGCGCGGTTTTCGGAATCCTCGCCGCTCGTGCATTTCTTATCGCGAGTCGAGATCTGAGCGAAAGAATTATGAAGTCATCTCCATTATCTGCAATTTATTTCCTCGCGTGACGGGCGAGAATGCCGCGATAGTTCGACTCCGATGCACTTCAATGATTGCCGGCGGCACAAAGCGTTGTGAACCCGATCGATGTTCGTCAATAATGCGCACACGCACGTACGCGTCGTTTCTCATCGATTCGACATTTCCGCCGGACATTTCCGAAATGTAAATGTGCTAGGTAATGTGTTCCTGGTTCGACGGTAATAATGGCGCGGTTGACCCGGTTTTACTCCCGCACGAGGTTGACCCAGTTTCTTCCCTGTTGCCTCAACATAATAAATACTGGATCTCAGATATGATTGATGGACAAAAAAAAATATTTCCGCCTCGTTATACCTCGCGAGACAATGTGGAAAACGCGACTCGTCACCGGCTCGCGAATTGCGATTTCTCGCGAAACGTGCAGTTTTTAATTTCGAGCGAAATTAGAAGCGAGATTAAAAGCCGAAGAAAGCGATATTGCAAAAAATTTTAAATTAGCGAAAAAATCGGAGCGTAGAGGAGTAAAATATAAAAATATCGATAAGAAAATTTTCCACGTCCAAGCATCCTCGATAAAATCACGTTTCAATTAACGGTAAGATGAAATAAAATTCAGCGCGTGGCTGAAGCGGCTATAAATTAATGATGGTCGCCGTCTGATAACGAACTAAATCGGGACGTGATCTCGAAAAATAATGTATTAATAACGCGTAAAGCACTGTTCAAGCTTGCAGCTATATCGGTATCTTTAATCACGGTTAGATTTTTTTTATTTCAATAATGTATCTTTAATCGAACGAGGAATTTACGATTTAGCATCTGGCTCAGCGTTATCGTGCCCGGCGATTCTGTTCGCTGATAAGTTTCTATTCATTAAGTCGCGCATACGCACGCACGCAATACGCTTCGCAACAACAAAAAGTATTATGCACATTGTCAGATACGAATATCAGTGACCCAAACGGAATAATTGCGATCCGGTAACGCGATAACGTAAATGTGACAGCTTAGCTAAAAATTAGGTAATCGTGTTTACGAGAAACTCCGATTTATTTATTATCGTCAACGTCAATAAACGTGCGAGGCGCGATTAAGTCGGAGGTTATTTCCACCGATAACGCGCCTCCGAAAGAAATCAACAGTCATTCAGTCGAGATTTTTCGTCCGCTTTCGCAAGAAAAGGCATTGAATGGTAATTAATTTCCTTTCGCACATTAAAACGTGCGACGAACCGTCAGCGGCATTAATTACTTACGTCCCGAAGCGTTCAATTAACCGGCAGCGGCAATTAGCGTCAATTAAAAGAAATCTCCCCCGAAGAACGATTCACCGCCGCGGAGCGTCCGAGGTATAATCTTTTGGGCGCAAACATCGCGGAGTCGGTCGGCACATAAACTCGCGTGGCCGCACGCGTGTGTGCATCGAATCGCGTGGATCGCACAGCGTTTGCATTGTACAGCTGAGTACAAAGACGAGTATTCACTCGGTGTCACCGCGCCGGACGTGCCGCGAATCGCCGCCGAGTCCTCGACTCCTCGCGCGGATCGAGACAGCCGGACCCGAGCTTCCCATTGGAAAAGTACTCATCGGCGAGTGACTAATTCAGCGACGGGATCGCGAAATAGATGCTCGAATCGGGACGCGTTCAGACTCAGCCAGCGGAAAATTTCTCGCACTCGAGGGGCACGTGGCAAGAGCCAGCCTATCGGCGCTGTTTTGTCGATGGAGGCAGAGCTGTTTGCAAACGATTATCAGATAAAGTAAATCACCGATTACTGTATTAGTGTTTCGCAACGTTATCGAATCCGTAAAAAAAAAAAATAAAAAAAAGAAAAATTTCCGGGCACGTGTCTCTCTTTCGGATGCGGCTCGCCTCATTGAATACATGTGATTGTTTAGCCGGGATCAGATTCTCCGTGTTCACCTTGCACGCGGCTCATGTGCTATCGGAGTCGCGCTTCATTGCGCTTTATTATTTTTGACATACGTCATTCGCCGCTTGCTGACACGCTGGCTAGCTCATTAACGCTCTCACGATCGTCACGATTCCGTCGACAAATACGCAGTTGAGTCACACGATTTGACTCGCGGAGCAAACGAAGAGTTCCCGTCGTCACGCATTTCGATAGGCGATATCTTATTGCGTTCGTGCAGATAAAAAAAAATAAAAAAAGGAGAAAAAAAAAACCCAGTGACACGGATACTCCGTTAAATCAGCGAAAGTTATCGCGGGAAAAACAAATTAATAATTTTGCCGTTATCGTCGTCATTATCACTGCTGTTGCAGAGAAGACCGCGTTTTCATCGCTGATTAAAGTCGTCAATTCTTGCTGTTTCTCTTACGTGAAATGGAAAGCAGCTTAAAATATCCGGTATTTCTCGGCGCTGTTATGCCGCTAATAAGCAGCTCGACTTTCTTACTTTGAAAGTCCCGGTTTTAATATTGCATTATACGGGGCGCGTTTAAGACGTGTTTAACGGCGACACGCGATGCCGACGTTAATCCAGGAAATTGTCGCGACTTCTCAAACACCGCGCGCCGTAACTTCCTTTCTCTCTCTGTCTTTCCTACTCGCGCTGGCGCACGCCGTGGAACGCTCTCGATCGAGAAACGCGAGATAACAATAATTCCTGTTTAAACTGGATGTCCGCGGCGTCTCAGGTTCCATCGCAGCGGATGTCCGATAGCAAATATCTAGAAATATCCGTGACGCTAACGCGTGCTCGTTATCAAATGAAAATCCTACCACTTTGTCTCGCAATCTTGCGCTTTTGCCAGAACAAATATTTGACGGGCGCGATGCACAATTGCGGATAAACAGCTGCGCTTTCAACGGCTTCGCAAACGTTTAACTTCTCGGGACGCAGATTTGCGCATTAATCTGGGAGATTTGATTTTACCTGATTTTATCTGCTTGTACAAATTTGTGAGGTGCACGCGACAATTAATTGTTGCCATTTAAATAATTTAATGACGTAAATGATTTAAATAATACGAGAAATACAGAAGGCGTGGATCCCACGGGTCTCTACTCACGGGCGCTTTGTCTCGAAACCTTGTTTCAGTTCGCCGCTACTTCGAGGAGTTAAGGGTTATTGGAACGCCCGTTTAGCCGTAAACCCGCATTCGAACACGCGGCCCCGTGAACGGGATACGTTTTGTCGCGCGTCTCGAACTCGTATGTAGGTGACAGACACGATCTGCAAAGCGAGGTCCGTTAACGGGACGTCCCGTAGACGTACACGTGCACCGATCCCGGAGACGGATTCTCGTCCTCGAAATGCATCCCGCCTTCCTCTTAAGGATGCCGCGGCGTTCGCGTCGCGGAAACGAGAGAAGCTGTCGAATTTACTGCCTCGTCTCGCTTTGCTCGGTGCAATTAAACCGTCCGCTTTTTTTCCCCTTTCGAGGGCCCGCGAATCAAGGGCGGAGTCGTATGAACTGGTTCACGGTCGATACCCGGTGTCGCGGTCAGCCCGTCCATTGTCCGACTGAAAATTTTACGAGCAGACGCACGTAGGTGTAAACACGAACGCGTTGTCTTAATCTTTATCGCGGCGTCGCGCCACGATTTCTCGTTTGGTTTACGACGACTGCGGCGCACGTGGCCCTCGCCGCCGTAATTGGTCTTTAAATTGAACGCGCGGTCGTGCCATGGAAAAAAAAAGAAAGAAAAAAAAAAATAATGAAGACGACTTTACGAGAGGCGCATCCTGTTCGGGATAATTTCATTTGCTCGCGTGTTTTACGCGCTCGCGTAGTGGTCGTTATTCGCGTCATCTCGCGACGCCGCGCAGTGCATTTTCATTACGATCTCGTTTTCTCTCCCCGGCCGCACGATATCGCGGCGACAGGCACTTATCACTACGCGCATTAGCCGGCCTAGCGCGTGCTGGATAATTTCATATCACGGTGGAATCGCATGGAACACACGCGAAACAGTCGACGAAACGTTTTTAACCTTTGCACGTCGGCCGGCTTCGTTGTCGGTACACGGCACACTTCGTTAGACATGCACGCGAGGTGCAACAGCTATGCATTAAGGAAACGCGTAATCATTCCGCGATTAGCCGATTATTAAGTGAGATAACGAACATTCTGCCCGAGGTCGATCACACCTACCCCGCGCGAACCGGACGTTTTCCAACTGGTTTGAAGATTTCCTCGGTGTTACGTAATGGCTTTTCAATAAGATCGTTAAAATGTTACGCATAATTTCCAGGCGTTTCCTGTTTACCTGGCATTTATAACATCGGCATCTTTTCTATTCGATTTAATCGCAACGTCAATCGCGTCAGGTGATTTTGGATGTTTCGAAATATTAACGGACTATCGTGGAATAAATGTAGGTTCTAAATTAAAAATTGTAATCGAATTCGCTTATTTGAAAGTAAAAAGATTCGCTGTATCTTTGATACATGCATGAAATTTTGTTTATTTGCCGAAGAACTTGAACGACTTGTATGACTAATCTATTTTCGTTTCTTTTCGCACTTTCCACGTGAAAGCGAAAAAGGAACAGCGAGTAGGTCGTGGGGCATTTGCACACTTGTCGCGTTGAAATGGCTAAATAATGATTAACGTGACGCGGAGAAGATTGGCAGCAAGTTTTCCGCGGTCGGAAAAATCCATTGACATATCTCTCTCTCTCTTTCTCTCTCTCTTTCGCGAGCTTGCACGGTGCATACGCAAGTGCAGCGTCGATGATAATAGCTCGGCGTGTTGCGTCGTCGACAGCAGTCGATGCCGGTCGAATGCGGCCGAGCGCGTTCACCCGCACGCCCGTGCCGTGCTCGCCGCGTGCTAGGATCGGGATAGGATGGCTGCACGATCCGCTGGGTGCATTACGTAACGCTCTTTACGCACCACGTAAGCATTGCAGGCGGAAGTGAGCCGCGGCTATCTGCATTCCGCCGGCGCGCGAGAGGGCCGACCATTGTAACGCGATACGCGCTATCCGCTCATCTGTTTGCATACGGCACCTTGGCCTGCGACTCGAAAATCCAGGCGGCAACGCAGTCGGAAAATCACCGCGCGATTTAAAGGAACGTTCAAGAGCTCGTAATTTTACATTTCCGCCACTTGCGCTTCAGCGAAACGCGGAACGCAATTAGAATCGTCCAATAAAAAGGATGAAAGGGCTGAATGAAACCCGATGAAATTAATTGACACGTGGATCGTTTTGTTAGTCCAATATCGTTCTCTCTCAGTTTTACCGTTACGTGTGTTCTCGAACGTAAAGAGGGAGATAATAAAATGAAAGATATCGCGGCGCTTTGTGGGAATTATTTTTAGATACGCATATCCGTTGATCTGTTCTGCGTGCATCACATTAACAACAGGCCAGCGAATTTTTCAGTTTGAACACACGTCGACCTTTAAACTTTCCCCGCTCGTGACGTATTTTCCCGTATTTTAAGACGCGCGTGTCTTTTTTTATCCGAAGTGATTCAGGCTCGGGGATTGAAAGCATCGGTCGCGGCGGTACCGCGACGAGATCCTCAATCGTCGCCTCTTCATGGCGGAAATCGGGATGCTAAGTGGCGGCGGGAACGAAATCCCCGCGAGAAAAGAATAGAGGAAATACGTATCGCGGATGCGCGATGCCAATTTCAACCTCGCACGTTCCGTCGCGAAACAGAAATACGGGAGAGCGTATAAAACGGCGGGGCGCGCATTATTAGAGATGTGTTTTATAAATAGACCCCGCGAATGAGAAAGAATATACTCCCGACTGCCGTACGAAAGTCCCGAAATAAAACGCGCTCGTGTGACATTCGACGGATTATTACTCGGCCGCTCGGCTGCTCCTTGACGCCCTCTCCTTTTTAACGTTCTCAAAGCAGAAAAAAAAAAAAATACATAAATTGATGAAGCCCACGAAGAAAATCGCATCACTTTTAATCTACTAACGCTACTCGGGCGATGTTACATCGATTTGATTTGGAGTTTTATTCCGTTGAAACATTTCCGCTCGTCGGTTTTATTTCTCTCGATAAAATGACGCGGAAACATTTATTTTGTAAGAGAGGGATCGCATTGTCTTAAAATCTAATCGTTTACGAGTTCGAGATTGAACGCACTACTCGCCGCTTCCGATGTGCCTCGATGGAGGTATTTAACCGTGAATTACGAAAATAAGCTCGCGCACGCAGACGCATGGAGTTGGAAAATACGGGCGCACACCGGAAATTTCTTCTCCCGGTGGCCTCGACTGGAGAAAATTCACGCGCAGTGGCACGACCGCGTCGACGCATCCCGACGCGAGTTTACGAGAACCCGGAGGTTGGCCGGGGCGCAATAAGGCGACGAGGAGTCTCAAGGTCGCGGGTATCGATCCATCAACCCTGCTTCCGTCGCCAGCTTCTCTCTCGCGATCGCCCAGCATCCCAATTTCTACGTCGTTGTCGAGAGGCGAAAGAAAAAACTACGAGTTGTACGCGAGAAACGAATTTATTATAAATTATTTTACGCGGATTTAATAAAATGGATTCGACTTAATTAACTTTCAACTTTTCGGTAAAAAAAAAAATTAAAAAAAAACATCTTTAGATCCCTTAAAAAATACACGTATATATATCAGTCAAGCGAATGAAGTTTAATTAAATCCGCCGTTCCCGTATAAGTTCATTAAAGCTCGTTCTCACAGGATCCCGAGAAAGTTTCACCTCTTCGTTTCTAATATCTGCGGGCAATTTGTGAATGAGAGGGCCGAGAATAGCGGATCTAAAAAGCAGCGTTCGCGATTTCTCGCAGATACTCGCGCGCTCGGGACAATTAAGGAACGGCCGCGCATTCGTTATGCAAGACTTTCTATTTGGGTCTCGTTTCGTTTCTCGTGAAAGGCATATCAATCCGGGCGACGGTGTGCATTATTAAAGATGCAATCTTCACGGACGAGAGAGAGGGAGAGAGAGAGAGAGATGAAGTGCCAGCGGTATCGCGTAAAAATAGCCGAGACATTGTGTAATTCCGCGGGCTATGCCGCGACATGACGTGGAAACCGATTGATTATCGCGGGCCGATCGGTCGTATTTATCGGACAATTATCAGTAGATAATTCCTTCCCCTCCCCCAACTCTGATTGCAGTTATCTATCTCTGTCGATTGTATCTTCCGGTGCAATCACGTCTGCGGCAGATCGCCGACTTTATCGCGATCTTCTCTCTCGGAAAGTTTCGTACGTCGAAGAAGACGGCGGCGTGGCCGATAAATAACTAAACAGTCATAAGACTTTATTTATTCCGCGGGGTAGAGAAAAAAAGAAGAGAAAGAGCGGGCCAAGGTTCGCGCCATAAATTAGAGTTATAAATCGTGCGGTATCAGTCGTTTTCTGTGACCGACCTAAGAGCCGCGAGTACTTCGATCGGGTGAAAGCGCCGGGATCGGTATCGCGCATGATCACCCGTGGTCATACGTATCCGCGATTCCTTTCCGCTCGATTTCCTTCCGACGACTCCACGTCGGCGGGAAAACTGGGTGAAGCTGCGGGGAACCGAGGCGTGGCCGACGTCGATATAGCATTCGTTTTCTGCGCGTTTTCATTGCTCTCTTATCGCACGTGCCGCGCAGGCGTGGAACGTTTAAAAAAAAAAAGAAAAAAAATTTTTTTTCCTATGCTGGAAACACGGGACATCGAGGAGAAACTGCCGCTCCTTAATCTCTCTCCTACATCGATTTTAAAAATCGCAAATTTTTTTAGGCGAGAATACACAGCAAAGAAGAAAGCAAATGAAATATTCCGCATACTAGAATCGGTTTCTTAAATGTAATTAGCATAATATATTTGAGGTATTTGATACTTTATGCAGGCCGCGTTAAAAGCCTGGTACGACGCGCGAGAAGGAATTTAATTATTTATTTAATCATTCGGAACTGCACACGCAGCTGCTCCGATATTTAAAGTCTCCCCCGAGCGACAGCTACGTGCGTGGAGATAGTTCTCTTGCGCAAATTTACTATCGGCGGAAAGGTCGCGGGTCAATCGGCTCTTCCATGCTGCACTTTGTCGCCACGGCAACGAAGTATACTCCCCCGATTTATGTGTTTGCGGTAGTTAGCGCGATCGTGCGCTCTCACTTTCTGCGTGGCGGTCTCCAGCACGATCTGCGTTACGGTCGTCACGTGCGCGAGAGAGGGAAGGTAAAAGTATACGAGGCCGAGAGACATCGGTGCACCGGAAGAAGCGGCGGCTGCATTCGCGGCCGACCGCGCGCACGAGGAATATCACGGCGCAGGAAAATGCCTGTGAATAATTAGAAAGTGCCCGTTCGCTTTTCGTCCGGAGATCCGCCGGCAAATTTAGCTCTCGCGCTGCGGAAAGTACGCGCCGCCGGCGCAATGAGCGGAGATCAATCTTGCGCGCGGCGAATTGACTCGCGGCTAAATTTCGCGTCTCGAAGATAAATTCGCTTGCCCACGCACCGAATAATTAATTGAATCACGCCATGGAGCCAATAATACCGCTTCGACGTAATACTTTCCATTACATCCTAAATTTATATTACTAGAAGAAATCATACGATCGCTACACGCATTTTAAGAGAGCCCGATTACAAACCATGAGAAAAAAAATTATATGACTTACCAGTCTGCATGAGCTTCAGCGGAGTTGTGGAACTCTGCCGGTGACTGTAACATAAAATAGAGAATATTAATGTAGACGTGCTGAAAACAGTTAATGTTTAAATAAAAAATTACGCATTTGTATTTAATTTTTTTTTTTTTGATAAAAATAAATAAAAATAAAATTAATAAAATGACAAGTTTAGAGAAATGAATTAATTCTCACCTAAAAGTTGCTCCGCCGATGCAGGATACCCGTCCTGGGCCTGCTCCTCCTCTCAGATGGGACGTGTCGAGTCATCCTTCCGCGCCGCGCACAAGTCACTCGCGAACACCCCGACACCGTGATTTTACTGTCGCGAAATTTACTGAACACTATCGCGCGTTATTTATCGGCGTTCCTGAAAAAAGAAAATCCTGAAAAAAAAACACAAGTTACTGACTTACCAATCTGCATACAGCGGAGTTGTAAAATTCTGCCGGTGGCTGTAACATAAAAAGAAATATATTAATGTAGACGTGCCAGTAAATTAATAAGATTAATAAAAAAAAAGGTAAAAATTTTTTTTTAATAAAGATTTAATTTGAAAGAATTAATTTTTACCTAAAAGTTGCTCCGCCGATGCATGATGCCCCCCGGGCCTGCTCCTCCTCTCAGATGGGACGTGACGAGCCATCCTTCCGCGCACTAGAAACACGCGAACGCACTTCCGTAAAAAATTATCGTAAAAAAAAGCGCGCGATAACTAGCGGCACTCCCGAATCGACCGACGAACCGGCTACGGTTCGTATAATAAAATATCGGCGTGCGGAACTTTTTCTCACTGCATTGCAGCGGAGTTCCTCTTGATCTGTAACAGAAAAATGAAAAAATTATTTCGTAGATATTACATCTAATTAAATAAAATAATGGAAAAATTAACAGCTAATTTACGCGTCACGCCAATTTTTTAAGATAAGACTTCGTCTCACGACGAGGATCAGTCGCGATCAATTACCGCGAATAATATTAATTCGGAATTACTTCTGGATCAAGTTGATTTAACGGTGGGCTAAGTTGATACGAGATTGGAACCGCGTAAGTTCCGTGGCTATTAACTGTATAAACTTTGGCGTTTGACCGCGCGAACGGTTACTCGGCAGAAATGAATGCGGACCTTCCGCACCTTGCCCTAATTACGCATTCTATTTCGGCTGCTTGACGCCCGTCTGCCTCGCGCGAGTCACTCTCGCAACTCTTGAAATACATTCGTCTGTGTTTGCTCATCCCGCGAAAACGGACGCGGGAAACAAAGAGACGCAAAGTCATCGCTCTCGGCGTCGCGGTCAATCTCGCTCTCCGCTCGTTTGGCGAAAGAACCACGCTGAACTGTAACGACGAAAAAAAAAAAGAGGAAAAAAAAATTTGGCTGGCACGCCTCGAAAATATATACGCGTGTATTGACGTCCGTGGCCTCAAACTGTCCGTCGACACCGGGCAACTTCTCACCCGGCGCGCGACTTTTTCGCCGTCTCTCTTTCCTCTCTCCCGACATACGGCAAATTAAACTGCGATCAATTAGTCCGCGGACTCGACAATCGCGATGCATCTCGCGTGGACATTCGTAATGCCGCTTCGCTCGTCGAGGACGATCTTTTTCCGAGCCAGCCGCAATTATTCGCTCCCAAGATTGTTATTTATTTATTATAAACAAGACGCGAGTGTCACGGCTGGTTGAGGATTTAATTAGGCGCAACATGGCGTCGTCGTTGCATCAGCTTGACAATTGACGGCGGAAGCAAATAGCCCGCGGAAATGCGGCCGCGTCACCAGCTGCGTATTGTTTGTCTTCATACCTCGCGTGTTAGATTTCGCAGAACTTAACTCGAGCTCGTCGTGCTCGAATGCCAAAGTTCAGCCGCGGAGAAGTGGGCTTCGTATTACAGGCCGCGGCGATCTCTCCGACCTACGGCAACGTACTTACGTTCGCGTACCTTGAATCGACAAAATTTCAAAGTACTTAAATTATAGACCGAGACACCTGATTGCAGCGATAACCTTGCTTGATTGACTCTGATTGCGAATAGCTCGTTATCTCTTTTTCCCCCCCTCATCTTTATCTTTCTCTAGATCGTAGGCGCGACTGCGGCAGGGAAAGGAAACTTAGTTTAGCAGATACCGGCAATCATCGGCCGTTAAGGACATTTGCGGCGGCAGCCACGGTTAACGAGTTATAGGCAGCAATCTCCTTTTCCTCCGCGGAGCCGCAGCCTCGCGCGGTTACAACGCGAAAACGTTAATTAACCGCCATTAGCGCTAATCAATCTTGTACACGGCCGACTTCGCACCGCGTGGAAAGGCGTGTATGTACACCTTCTCGAGTTCGTAAATTTTTATTCGTTAACCCAGTGGGACTCGCAAATTGCACGTTGACAACACACGTGTCAATAAATCCTAATTGCTCGCGGGTCGTCGAATTCGCGATGGAACGCATCGAGACGTGCCCGTCTTGCTAATCTGAGCGAAGCTAAACTGCCGAGCGTAAATATCCGCGCGAAACAAAACTCGCTAGCACGTGACATCGATACTAACGGGTTTCTTCCGCGTGCGTTAAAAATTCATTCGCGACAATCGATTCTAACGAATTTACCGGGAAATGACAAATTTCATTAGCATTGCTAACATCGCGCCTCGTCAGGCGACGACTTTCGAATTCTACGTTTAATTGTCGTTGTCATCTGCTTCTTTCCTCAAGAAATATCCCAAAATGGAAAATCGAGAGTTGAATCAGCGAGTCTTTTTTTCCTCCGCAATTTACTTGCCGCGGCAGGAAGTACCGTTTCCCGCGCCGGGCGGAAGTCGATGCCTGCGTTTCCCGAGCTGCTCGCAAAATTATCGTCGGCGTGCCGTCGTCGCGTATCGTGGAAACGATTATTCCCGCGGCTCTTCCTTTCACCGGATCAATTACGATTCGTTACGAGGATCAATCTAATAGCGAACTGCGTTTTTCCCCGTCCCTCTGACGTCGCCGTCCCGCCGTCCGGAGCGATAAATTAAAAGATGTGACGTCGTTCCTGGAAGCGGCCGATGCGGATACTCGCAATCGCCGCGAATAAGAACGGCCGACCTGTGACCCGACGGTCTAAGATTCCGGTTCTCGGCGGATTGCGTTTCGAGCGAGTGTTATTTAGTGCCGCGTCACTCCACGACCGTTCATTGCGACGTACTAAGAAACGTGCGAACATCACCCGATTAAAGTGATTTCGTTATGGACGTGCGGGTTCTATTACTATGATATCATCCGCAATTCTTTTAAGCCCGATTTTCCTTTAACGTCATCTCCGCTTCTCAATTTTTATTCTTACGTGCTTTTAAAATACCGTAAATTAAAATTCTATTACAGCAGCGTCTCTACTCGAAATAATTGTCTCACCGTTTTCTTATCTGTTTGTTTCGCTAAAGCTATGTCTGCGGAAAGTTCCTTATCTACGAACATTTCTTACGTAAAAAATAGTCGCTCGTAATAGCGCAATTAAACGTGCATTATCAAATGCATTCTTGAAGCATGATTCATTGCCCTACCCTTTGCATTTTCGTGGATACTTACAAATCGCTTTTTTCGTTCCTAATAATTCGAGAAAATTTAAGACTAAATTCGCGATTCCGTGGTTTGCAAAATCTCGAAACTCCGGAGTAAAAAAAAATTATTATTGTTCGGCGCCCCGGTGGTTGCTCGGGCTTCGGCGAGTTTAATAACGTCAGCACTAGGTCTGACGGCTTCAAAACATTAGAGCCGTGCGTGCCCGAGTGGAATAAGCCCGCGATCGCTATTATGCACCGGCAGCATGCGACGCTGCATTTCCACGATTGCGCCGTGACGACGATGGCCTTCGTGGTGGACGTTTGCTCGCGCTGGCCAAGCGAATTCCTGGCGCGGTGCCTGTTGAAAAAGGCTCTGCGAAGCCTTTAGAGGGGACACCCCGGACCTCCGTCCAATCGAGGCCCGCGAGTTCCGTCTGATGCGTCTTTTACCTACGCAAGACGGTTGTTTTTCCACGCGCGAGACAATTTGTCGCGGTACACCGGGTGTTGGACGACGCTCAACTTCTCGAAAATATAAGCGAGATATGAATACACCTCGTTAACGCGTGTGCGATACGTGACGGGTCTCGCTGACGCTTCGTGGAATTTTCGGATCCTTCACGTGACGCCGGCTGAATTTACCCGTCTGCGAGAACACTCGCAGATTGCCCTAATCTCCGGTGATGCGCCGCGAGACGATAATAGCAATGAAATTACTTAATGCCGCAGAAAAGCCACGTTCGCACGCCATTGTTCCGTTACTATCGAGAATTTGGGGCACGGTTGATATGCAATCTATATTTAAGCGAAGAGGTATTCCCGGAGACTTTCGTTTTACCTGAATTACTTTCGATGAGTCGGTCTCGATGAAACACCGGGTTCAAGAGGATTCGCGGGTAATAATTCGTTTCATATAAAATGCAATGCGCGGCTTATCGGAAACGGCCGCAAATCTTATCGCCGTATGTGCGCGGTGGCAATTTATTCCGCTCGTGACAGGTGGTCGTTTCATCGTTTGCAATTTGAAGAACCAGATGGAAATACCGCCGAGAGCATTTTTGTTTGGACCATCTAATGGCGCCGCGTGAAAAAAAGCCGCTCCCCGCGACATGTGCGCACTTATATCGTTGGAAAATAACGAAACGTGACTTCACCGCGGTGATAGCGCACGCACGGGCACGCCTCTCGGCCCAGAGCGGGATCAAGGTGCACGTTGCTCCAATTTCAGCACCCGAATAAAAAAACAAAACGTACTACGTAGACCGCGTTAAAATTATTTAGAATATGTAAACTGCTCGAGACTTTCTAGCGGGTAATAACTCACCGCTAATTCGCGCGAATTCCTTTTCAACCCGGATCGCTATCGGGCACACAATCCTCGATATTTGCATGTTCCTCGGGTAAGGGGAAGCGAAGTGTGCCGCAATTTGCAACATTCGCCGTTATTATGCGCTACGGTTAACGAATTCATCGGCGTGGGTGTCTTATGAATTTTGAGCGTTTCAATAAACTACGGGCGTTCTAGCGGCGAGGTTTACGCGACGCGCGTTCGAAATACAAGGGAAAAATATATATAAATATACCCTATCACTCTTCGGTCTCTCGCGTTTCTCGGACGTTGACCTCACGAGCCTATTTTCGGTCAGTACCTTCAATCGCGGGTTTTCCCTTCGCCTACTGCGGCGTGACGAGTGCCCGTTTCCCGGCGAATCTTCCGGGTCCGTACATCCCGGTGACTATCGGCGAGGCCGCGTGCATTCTGTCAAGAGACAATGTTCTGGAAATCGGCCAACTTGCCTGCAATGCCATCGTGCAGCTGCCTTTTCGCGATTTATCCCCACCGCTCGCGGCGAATAGATTTTTTTTTATGCACGTCACGTTCGTTCTTATTTCTTTTTTAGCCTTAATTTTTTTTTTTTTTTTAAGCGGGCTATTCTTGGGCAAAGAGACCATTCGCCGCGTTTTGACGAATTCTGATTGAACGTCGACGATGCAATTTAACGTTGCACGCGCAATCGCTTCGGTGATCTTTATCTTCGTCGGTCAGAGACAATCGTTGAGTGACGTAATTGATATAAATTACATCGATATCGAATTGTCACGCGATTGGCTTTATCGCTATTCTATCGTATCGAAATAAAAGAAAATGATATATCGCTCAGTTTAGAAATCGCCGGACATTTTTTTTTTCAAACATCGGCTTAATTTTTAGTTGCGCGTCAATTTGCGTTCGGCGCAATTTCTCAAACTCCTAGCGGTGCTAGCGCAACAAAGCCGGTGAGAGCCGTCTAACTTCCGGGCTGCATCAGTGAGTATGCCAGATCGACTGGTTCGATATCGGGAAAACGATGATATCGGGAATCGCCATGCGACGCGAGTCGGCGACCCTTCCGTCCTGGCGGATAAAATCAATGAAAGTGAACGCCGAATGTTCCGCGTCCGTAAAAGGCGCGTGCGAGTGAATTCGAGAAAGTTAAGACATCACCCGCTAGAAGCAATCGCGCGGAAATGTTCTTCTTATCGCGATCCACGATTTCCTCCTAGACGACGTCCGGCGGAGTTCTCGCCTCGAATATTCTCACGTGCCGTCGGGGGAAATCTTCCGCGCACTAAAATTACCACAGCCGTGAATTACGCCCGAAATACTCGATGCCGCTGCGGCTTTTTTTTTTTTTTTTTAATTTTTTTTTATTGCTCGGTTGACAGTTAAACGCATTTTTCGAGACGCATCGATCTGTTCTAATCGGAACACCGCAGACTCCGCGATTCAAATTTCCCGTCTATTCTGCTTTCTCTATAACTTCGCTGAATAGCACGACGTGCACGATCGGCTTCTAGCGGCGACCCAATTTACAGTCGTCAGGATCAATGAGCAACGGCGGTACGCGGGACACGATCAGCGTAGAAAGTGATCGAGCATTTCCGGCTCTCCAGCGTGGATAATAGCGGCGTTTTATCGAGAGGAGAACGCAAAGGAAGAGAGAGAAGGGCACGAGTGTGTGCCACTGTCGGTTAAATGTCGGCGTGCCGGAGGCGAGCATCGTGCCACCGCTCGTACGCGCGAATCGCGACATCTCTCACGCTCTTTAAAGTCCGAGCGCGGCCCCGAAATGCGTGTACGAGGTATTCGCGGCGTGACGTAATCGCGTATCACGGCGGCCGGAGATGGCGGCTCCTTTGCCGCGGTCCAGGTGACGAGGAGAGAACGTATTGTGCGCTCTCCGTGCACGTGTGTCGTTCGCGTTCGTGTGCCTTGTGCCAGAAGCCGCCGCGCGCTTTCTTCGACTCGCGGGAACCGAGAGCAAGGCACGGCGACTGCGTTCAAGCGTTGCGACACTTGTGGTCTCGGCGGCACTTAGGACATTCGGAGTATTTCGCAATCGGTGCACTGGCAACGAGCAGAGATTAGTTGCGAATTAAAAAGAAAACGTAAATGGGAATGTACGCGAGAACCTTCTCCTTTCTCTGCGTTAAAGCGCGTATCAAATTACTTTCGTAAATTTCGCAAATCAGAAGGTTTTTTTTCTTTTTTTTTTTTTATTTATTCTATCGTATTATTTCGAAATGATATTCGGTCAGAGGGGAATTGTCTTCCTCTGAGAGAAACGAAACACGTGCAAAACGCGCAATATTGAATATTTGAACTTTCCGATAAAGCCCGGGGCTTGGAATTGTATGCGAAATAGAATCGATAGCGCGCGTTTCGGGTAACCGAAACACGGGCGGCGAAAAAGAACGGAATAACGAGTCAGTCACACCACCTCGCGATGTTATCCAATTTCGCTGATCGCCATTTGAAAAGCAAAACCTATTGCGTGGCACGGTAGTTGCAGTCGGTTTCGCCGACCTCGCTGGCGTGTGCAATATGCGCGCTGCAAGTATTCTCAGGCCAGGGGGGGGAGGAACAATTTCCGTAATCGCGAATGTACTGCATCGCGACGTAAGAATAACAACGTAGACGATAAAGTTGAATGCGTCAGACGTCGCGTTCGACGATCAATCTTAGCGGTCGTTTGAAAAATGATCTAATAATTTTAAAACGTCCCAAACGACGTTCCGCCGATTCCTTTCGCGAAATAAATTGGACTTGAGAAACGGTCAAGCCAAATAAGACTTGCTGCGCCTTTCGAAATTGCTTTACGAGGCCAAGAGAAAAAAAAAAAAATTGTTTTATATAAATTGTCGATTACGAATATTAAAAAGCGAAAATAAGCGTGACGCGATAAACTCGTGACCTAGAAATCCGCGCTTAATTTTCATACACGGAGGAGATGGCTTCGATCGAGGATTATGCTCGGCAAAAGTTCACAGAACTATTTCAAGGACCGCATCTGTTGCACCGGCGAAATTCGCTTAGCGGCTCGTGTGTCGTGCCTTTCATTTCGCGAGAGGAATTCGTCCAGCCCGGCTCCGCCGAGCGTGACCTAGTATTCAGAAACGAGTCCTGGTGCCGCGCATTCCGCGCGATCGTATCCTTGATCCTGCACTTAGTTTTAAACGCGAAAGAAAATAGAAAACGATTTATTAAAAAGCGGAGAGAGAGAGATCTCGGAGAAATTTGATTTCGCGAGGCGAGTCCCGCGCACTTGCGACTCTAAAATTGTGCATTTGCATACCGTTATTCAGCAGGATCGCGTCCGGATGGATCTCCTTTTTTTTCGAGAGAGGGGAAAGCGATCTCGCGTTCGCATAAAGATTTCTAAGGCTGTTTCAAGGATCGCCCGTCGGCGAAGTTCACTTAGCGGCTCGCGTATATCGCCTTTCATTTCGCCCGAGGAGTTCGCGAGCGTGACCTAGTATTCGGGACCGACTCCCGAGCATTTGCCACGCGGTATCCTTGATCCTGTCGCGAGAGAGCGAGGCGGAGGGCGAGCGAGGAGTTGCGCGGAGGAGAGAAAGGGAGATCGCGTATAAAAGTATCGCGGTGAAGGAAAAGGTGGTCGTTCCTATTGGTTAACGGCCATCGGCCGACTCGCCAGACCCGGCGTCGCCTGCGGTATATGCCGGGCTTACGTCACCACGCATCGCGCTCCCTGATAAGCGGACGCGCGCGTCCGTCGTGTTGTAACGCAAACGAGCCGCAGTTACACACGTATTGGTGCGTGACAGACGTGGCGCGGGGGAACCTTGAATGGTGGTTGCGCCTCGTCTCCGAGGGCCCGTTTGCTGTAAATCGCGATCGATCGGCGTTTCGGGATTAATTCATGCGACAGCATCGCGATTAACTCGGTCGTTTCCCAGCCATCAACGAATTTTACGATCGATCGCGTCGCGGCGCACGGTTATCTTATCTATTATTCGCGTTAGATAGACAGCGCCCGGGCTCTTAACTCGCAAACGTACGGGAATAATTCCTAAGCTCCGGGATTTTCTACGGCACTCCGCTCGGGAACACTTCGCTCGCTGCGAATCAAAGTCGTTCTCTTTCTCACTGACGTCAGCGTTGCACCAAAAGCTATTTCTAATGATGGGAAATATACTACGGCCGGTTGGAACGGTTCTGCGTCTTTTCGCTGTTTTGCATAGTTTGTTTACGCCGTGGCACAACGGATACTTGACTCGCGATTTATAGCCGGGCTTTGCGCCAAGTGAATCAAGCGATAAGAGCGCACTTCTGCAGATAACATACCGAAGTCGATAAACTCCCGCGATTTGTTTTTTTAATTAAGTTATCTCTTTTTTTTTTGTTTCTGTAACCGGAGAATCATAATATATTGACAGACGAACTTTAATTGATGATTATCTCTTTCCCTTCTCTCTCTTTTATCTATCTCTCTCTCCCTCCCCTAAAAAATACCGAGAATATTTCTCCGTACAAAGCGGTGAAAATTTCTAAACTTATCAGAGCGTGGATGAGGATCGCTCTCATGGAAAACTGGCTCGTGAAAAACTGCCGGTTGACGATTGCAGGTGCACGTGGAGTCCCGAACGAGGACGGCTCGTTGGGAGCTGGTCACTATCGCGAGTGTCATTCTGCCTGGCTCATGAAGCTGTTTACTAAACATAGATAACGCAATCTTTACCGTACACAAACTCTTTAACACGCCCCGAGTCCAAACAAGTAAGTCATTATTGCGAGGCGCGCGACACGCGATTATATTCGTCTCGCGTCCCGTAGAAAGATTCTTTACCTTCCGGCAGGAAGGGAAGTCACGCGAACTAGGTTTTTGCGAGGGACCGAACCGCTCGTGGTCTCGCTCTCGCGAAATAAGGGTGGTGACATATCGCGATGCTCAATAAACGTCACGTCTGTTTACCCCGCCTGATATACGGTATCTTATTAAATCCGTTTTTCATACCGCGCGTTGACGCACAAACACTCGGCTGGCACGGGCTGAATTTTTTACTTCGGAATATTAGCCTTCGGCTTTACAGCGAGACACCGCTTTTTAAATCTCAATAAAATTTTTCTACCGTTTGTGGAGATACGCTTACGTAACGCACGGCTGCTATCAATGTTGACAGGAATTATAGATAATGAATATAATGTCTCTAGTTTCCGATCGTGAGTTCTGATACCGCAGCGACTGAGAAATAAAGATCGGATGTCGCGTTCGTGAATTTATATCTTATGATTTAATAGGAGTTCGCGCGGCTCTCTTATTTTTATTCGAGCTAGTTCGAACTGAGACCTGTTTGCGAAGTACCCTCGGGCGAAGTAACCTCCGCGATGATGCAAAGACCCGGTTTCGTCCTGGCGAAGTTACCACCTCGTTGGCAGTGTCGATCGTGCTCTCATATGAGCCTTTACGTAACGATTCGCTCATACGATAAACAAGATGTCAAACTTCTTCGGCAATTAGTCACTCCCTGCTTCGGCAAATAACGCTAAAACTGTATTTAATCTCTCCTACCTTTTTTATCAATCTTAATTTTGTTTTTTAATTATATTATTAAAAAATTTGCTGATTAAATCGACTTATACGCTTCATTCGCGAAAACGTTCTTTTCTCGCGTTGCTATTTTAATCCTTTTTCTCTAAATGTCGAAGTTCGTAAAAAAAAAAAAAAATGCTTATGTGAAGTATGTCTAAATTTTTATCGCTGTATCTGCATCGCGCGCGCACGCTGCATCTCAGGCCGCACGCAACAAAGAGCACAGATCCCGGACGCATCTCTCTTGTTGTTACGCGAATATTGGCTTTACGTAACCGCAGTCATGCATCGAGTCGCGCATGCCGTGATCGCGTGTGCGAATCGCGATTCGCTCGACCGTGCTTATCGCTTTATTAGTCGGTTCTTTATTGCACCGGCGACCCGGTTGACGCGTCTCGTCTACGATAGTGCAGACGCGGCAGCGTGATAAAGAGTCGCTGTCTCTCTTGCCTTTCGCCTTCTCTTTTCATCGTCACAGCTGTTGCGTCTTTGAGGTCCCAGCGGAAACTTTATATCTCTATCGAGCAACTCGTACACTTTTTCCAACTTATCCAAAACAAATGTTGAACTTCGTAGTGCCAAAGACATTCGATATCATGTTCTGACGTAAGAAGTCTTACATGTGCTCGCCCTTTTGCTTCCTACTTTCAATTCGACGTTGTATATATCGATGTTTCGCGATAAGGAGCTTGTAGTCATGTTAAATTATTCCGCAAAAAAATAATCTGCGATCATAATCCACGCGGAAATGTAACGATCAGCGATAATTAGTAAAATGCTAATTACGACGTGCGTGCCAGCGTGACGCGCCCATTTCACGACGCCCCGCTCTCGCAAGATTACGCATCGAACAACACCACCAGCCTTGACATTGACCACAGCGCGTTTACGTAATCGTCAACGCCATGTGCTAATGCAACGCACACCTAATGCGGCTTGGTACTCGCGCTGCCACGCACGGTGTTGTCGTGGGAAGATCACGAAAAACCCGTCGTCTCTTGAGAAATCACGACGCATAACCGGCAGAGAGCGGAAGCACAGCGGCCGGTCTAGCCGGCTGAAGCACGTAAGAGATTTATTCGTGATCAATGCGATCTCGTTGAACCCTGACCCGGGGCGCCATATCTTCTCAACACCCGGTCGAAATTGATATAATCGCGATGAGATTTTCTTCGTTATCGATACGTAAAAATAACTCCGATCGTTTCCAACTTAATGAGTGATCAAAGTGCATAAAGCCCATTCTCGCTTAATTGAAAACACTTT
Organism: Cardiocondyla obscurior; assembly: GCF_019399895.1. NCBI lineage: Eukaryota > Metazoa > Arthropoda > Insecta > Hymenoptera > Formicidae > Cardiocondyla > Cardiocondyla obscurior. The sequence goes on from NC_091876.1 coordinate 3,885,238, forward strand.
GCCCTCACGTTTAAAAGCGTCTGATCCCCATTTAACTTTGTCTGACCGAAGAAATGAAAGGAAATTATTATTTCCCTCTTTTACGATTTTTAATTATTTTTATCATTGAATATTGATTTAAGATTCTCTTAAAGCTGGCTTAAGATAGCGAATATTGTAATATTATGAAAGAATTGTCTGGTGAAATGTCTGGAAGATTAATACGAGAATCTCGAGCGCTGGGAAAAGAAAAAAAAAGGCGATCGGACTTTCAAAAGGATTCTGCTTTTTGATCACGCGAGTGCGGAGGTTATCGGGAATGGGTGGCACGTTTCTACCTGCGATGTCCACGTGAGAGTCACGACGAATGCAGCCGACCGAACACTCATCTATCGCGTTAATTATGCAGCTCACGCGTTGTCGTCTATTATGTAAGCAACAGCCTGAAGTTAAATTTCCTGTATTTTCGCGTAACGGAACGTCGTCTAGCGTCTGTCGCAATATATATATATTTTTTTTTTGTTCTCTCGTGAAAAAAATATTGCACGGGCAATCTCGCGTCGCAGCCGCGGATTCGCTCGTATCCTTGCAAATTTGCTTGCCAATTCGCCTCGTATAATCGCACGTCCTTTCCGGAGATACCCGGTGTTTCCCATAATAACAGCTGCGCTTTTATCCGCGCGGGCGTTTTCCTCCGCGCGGCGGACAACAAATCCGATTTAATGGAGCTCGCGTGAGGCTTAATTGCGCGACGAGCATCCTGCGCGGCCGACGTGCCATTTACTCCAATAAAGACCCCGATAAAAATATTGTAACGTCAAGGCCGCTCGTGTCCAGTTACTCGTCACGATTTTGCGGACATTTTTTTTTTTCTCCGGCGCTCGTTCCATTGTCGCGAGAATCCTCTCTCTTTGTTCATACGTGACTCTCCCCCCTTTGATCTTCTCATTCGAATAGATCGATCGGCGTTACGCAATAACGCTTATTCGTCGCGAGCCGTGAAAGCCGACTTGAAAGTTTCGTGCCGCATTTCGTCGACTGTTAATGTTACGCGCATGCAATTAATTAATCGCAGTCGGCTGAAATTGGAATAGCTAGGAACGCAGAACGCCGAGCTCTCCGCGGGCGACACCAGCTCGCATAATCTGGATAAAGTGCTTCGCCGCGCCGCGTCGGATTGCATAATTCTGTCGCGGGCGTCCGGTTATGGTCGACGAATGCGCGCGCGGTGCATAAGCGTACGCTCGCTCGTAACCGCGTTCGGATTTCTCGATTCGCGACGCGCTCGTATACGTACAACGAAAAGCAGATATAGCGTTTTCTGCGGCGACAGCGGCTAGCGTATGTAATCCTAAGAGGCAGAGGCAAGGGATGAGAGAACGGGGAGAAAATCAGTCTTCGGCAAACCGGCCGGCGCGGTATATACATGCGGCACGTGTGAAACTCGACGCACACGACGCTAAAATCGCGTTCGCTATTTGCCGTCGCCGCAGCAAACGCTATATCTGCTTTTCAGTGTACGTACAAGGCTTCTCGTTCGCGCGTCATCATTCCGCAGGGTTAAATGCTCGACCGCAGTTTAATCGCTTTTAGTTTTTGCGGCGAGTTTAACGGTCGACCCGGAGCGTCGAGTCACGATTTCCGCGTTGACAAACGGGGATGAAAAGCCGGCGTGGGAGGGCTCTTCGGTGGCGATCGATTGTCCTTCCTCGAAGAAGCTACGACCGCGCTCGTGAAATATTAAGGCCGCTCCGACTTACACGTGCCACTCGACGTGACGACATATATACGTCGGCGAGATAAAAAGGCATTCCTAAACCGAGATCGCGCGTACGCGCGCCAAGAAGGCGAGGCGCTAATCGACGCCACAGACGCTCTCGCCGGCGCGTTTCAATGAATCGAGAAGGCAATTAGACGCGCTCAACGCTTTTATAGTTCTCGGGATTATCGTCGCGAGAATTGATTCAATTGCCACGAAACGCCGCGCGATCTGATGGACCGTAGACCGGCTAGAAATAGATGATCCCGCCGAACCGGTCTCTTATCTCTCGAACTCGTCGCTTCGGTAATTAGACGAGGACGCGATAGGACCGCTCGTCCCTGACCCTGTCCGATTCGTGTGAAAGCCGGCGCGACAATGGTCCCTTTTTTTTTACGTCCCTCGACTTTCACTGCCTGACATTTCTGTGGCGCCGATCGCTTTCCAGCGGCGCCTTTCCATTTCCACGCGCAGCATCCGGCCGCCCCGCGTGGATCGATCACCGCAATCGCCCGCGACTATCTTTCATTTCAAAGCGATCGAAGCCAGGCACCCGACCCACCAACCCCTCTCCCCGGGGGTGAGAAATGCGAGGGGGTGAAGCGGACGCGGTCGACGAGCAAGTGGACGCGCGCGGCCACGACGCGTACACGCTCGGGCGGACAAAGAAGGCGGCTACTATTTTCGTCCGCCGTTTCATGGAAGTGACCCAGCGTCCAAGCCGAGCGTACGCTCGATCCCTTCGCGATGTAGGTCGCAAGCTACTCTCGCTCTGTTGCATCGCTTTGCGCGCCACACTCGAGTCTTGTTCCAAATTTAGTGGTGCTCTCATCCGAGGCGAGAGCCTGTCACCCCTTCGGACAGGGTTTTTCGGGGCACTCCGAAGGTTTCAAGGGCGGCCTCGAAACACGTGCTGTCGCAGTAACGAGTGATCTCATTAGCTCGCCGAACTTGGCTGCAAACACTGCGCCACTTGGAGATTTTTTTAAGAGAAGATGCAGAACGGCGTAGGAAACTTTTTTTTTAATTTAAGTAATCGGCTTTAGCAGTTAATTGCTCGGAAAAGGACGGGGTGCAAATATTTTTTTTACGTTTTAACACAGGCTTGTGGAAACCATCGGTAGTCCCGTAATTATTAACTTGTCTGATATAATCAAAGTAATTTGCGAGGAACTTACGATATAATAACTATTAATAAATTTTATATAGGCTGCTAGTAAATCAGGTTAAATACGAGCGCTGCGCGACGCTCCGATTTCTAATGCACCCATTTTCTCGATGGACGCAGATTTAGTCAATCGAGAGCACGTTTCCCTTGATCTTTCCGCGCTTGAAGACTTCTCGCGTCTCACAAAATGCGCCACGCAAAAACAGCGAAATCTAACGATAATTCTGAATGTAACGAAAAATAAAGAGGGGAAAAGTTAAAGGAGTGCTCCAGTTTCCCTTTTGTTTAAAAAGTTGTAGATGCGCGGCCAGTCTTCTCTCGTTTCCAGTCCCACGCGCGCGAATACGATATCCCGATTTCGCGCGGAGGTACTTATTGACGTGCCTTCGTATTTTTTTTTTTTTTCCTCGATAGTTAGCCACCGGTTTCAAGCTGTATTCAGCGAGAGACGGATCGAACGCAATTCTAAAAGGTGAGGGAAGAAGAGGGTGATCGAACCTACAACTGGGTCGCGACTAGCTTGATCAACGCCGACAGTCAACCTCGATGTGTCATAATTTTCCCTCGTATTTCTCTCGTATTTCCCTCGTTTCTCTGATTCATTGGTTGCAGCCTCTTCGCGAACGTTTCGTTAATCGATAAACTCACTTCCGATCGCAACGTTTTTCTCGCGATATCGCACGAAAACCTGCCGGTCAGCGCGGCGCGGCGCGACTCCGAATAATTTGTGCACCGTGCGTTCTATTTGTTCTCATGAGCATTGTCCCGGCGAAGTCTTTGATATTTTTGCAGCCCGGCAACAACTTCGTAAAATAGCTTTTCATAGTGGTCGCGCGACTATTATGGTCGATGACAGTGGAACGAGCTCACAATGCATATCAGCTCTATTCAGTTTTATCACACAAAGTGGTATATAAATAAAGTGAATAATAAAATACACAAAGCGGTTAGCCGGAATGAACGAAAATAATTGTTTTCCGTTATAGAAAATTCTCCTGGACATTTAATTTTGTGAAATAAAAATGTAGTAAAGTAAAACGATATCTATGTACATACTATAACGTACGTGTATATCGTTATTGTCCGCGGATATAGCTCTGCTTTTTTTACTACGTTACTAGAAGAAACAGTGAGCACGCTACACGTACACTATTTTTTAAAAGACAATAGTTACGAACTACGAAAAAAATATGTGACTTACCAATCTGCATGAGCTTCAGCGGAGTTGTGGAACTCTGCCGGTGACTGTAACATAAAATTGAACAATATTAATGTAGACGTGCTGAAAATAGTTTATATTAAAACATAAAAAAAATTAATAAAATGACTAATTGTAAAAAAGAATTAACTCTCACCTAAAAGTTGCTCCGCCGATGTATGATGCCCCCCGGGCCTGCTCCTCCACTCAGATGGGACGTGTCGAGCCATCCTTCCGCGCACAAGTCACTCGCGAACACCCCGACCGTGATTTTAGAATCGCGAAACATATTACACTCTCGTTTAAAATAAAGCCGTGCCAAAAAATTACTGTACGAAACTTCCGAAACGACCGACACGGCACGAACACGCGGTCGCTGCATAGTCCGTACTTTAACGAAAAGAGACGTAACCACACGTGCTCTCCTCACACGGAGAACGGAGAGGAGAAGATCTCGTATCGCGAGGTTTTTGTTGAACGGAAATACGTATTAATTTCGGCACGAACACGCGGTCGGCGTAGTGCGTACGTACGTGTGCTTCGCCCGACCGCTGGAGAAGGACAAAGCGAGAGTGGGGGTAGTGGGGGAATATACCTAGCGCGCGGCACGTACGCTCGCGCTCGCTCTCACCCCCTCCATCTCCCCGTCCCTTCTTCCCCCCGCGGCTATCTATTCGTTACTCTCGTTTGATTTAATTGTAATATTTAATTAATATGTCTAGACAAAGACGGTACTCACATCCACGTCGTCTTCGATATCGATGCGAAGACCGTCTTTGCTTGGACATATTAATTAAATACTAAAATTAAATCAAACCTCAAAATCGCCGATTTGATAGCCGACGTTGACTCTCGCTTGGCGTAAAACAAGCCAAGCGAGAGAGAACTAATCAGCATCGGTTTTAAGCGGTATTTTCTTAAGATAGAATACTTTTTTTTATATCCCTATAGTAATATAATCACTTGACGATAAGACTTGTATAGATTCATACGGGCATAAAAATAAATATGTATACGTGGAAGTGAGTAATCACTTTAAATAGACCGATCAGCCAGCCAGCCGTTGTCTTTGTACATTAAAAAAGTATACGAGTACGCGAACGCTTCAGCGTTTAAAGTTAAGCGCAAAGAAGCGGTGACCATAATATGCTAAGGCTATAAATTTCATTTCTCTTTAATAAAGAGTCGGACTGCTTTTGCGGGCACGTTCGCCTGAAAGACACCGCGGACGAACGGCGCGAGTGCGGCGCGTTAATTATTTTCCGCGTCTAATTAAAGGTGTCTACGAGACGTGCGGCGAGCACCGGATGTACGGCTCGCGCGGCCCCGTATGCTAATGAATCTTCCGAGGCCAGAGGAGCTCGGCTCTAACGATCTAAGCGCAGACAGCGCGGCGCTGGCCGGCGGATGATTATCTCCGGCGAGCCGCAAGAAACTCTTGACGGGGAGAGCGCAAAAACGCGCGATATCCGCGAAACGCGACAAATCGCATGCACGGGTCTGCACCTAAATCACTCGGCGCGCTCTCCTTCTCTCCTTTTCTTTCTTGATACGCGGAAACGAGCCTACGCGGACGTAGAAACCGTTCCCGCTAAACGCGTCCGTAATTACAATTGACCGACATCCGCCATCGGCACATCAAAGCGCCGCGCTTCCGCGTGCCGTTCATAGAATAACGACGGAGCGACATTTACATTTGCCGTTGTTATCGCCGTGAAATTAATCACCGTCGAAAGCCGCCGAGGCATACCGCGCATTGCGACGCCAATCACGCGACATACTTTTACTTTGTTCCTTTCTTAAGATTTTTTTATTATTTTTTTTTTTTTAATCAGAAATTCCGGCGAGATTTATCCGAGCGAAATCCGCCTTCGCAGGTCGCGAAATCCCCGGCGCGAGTATTATATTGCGGCCAAACGTATCGCGATGCAAACGTTACGTGCGGTACGATCGCACGTAGCAATTATTCTCCACTCTATAATAATTACGAGAGCTTGATTTGCATATGGTTCGGAATAGATTTGCATACAACGTTGCAGCTCTAAGTGTCCCGAGCGACACAAAATTCTGCGAAATCGCGCTCGTTACGCATTTAAATTATTTTCACGGAATGGATTATCGCCGGCGGAACTGAAAGTACTCCGGGCATCGATTACGAGCGCTACTCGCTCAAGGTATAATGTCCTGACGTCACCTACGACGGCCGGCAGGAAGTAGAGCTTCGACCGATTGGACGTAATTTAATAAGAGCCACCGGCGAGCGAATTGCAAGCTGCCAGCCACCCGTTCATTTCGATGCGCGGTGATAAATAAATCAAACGTCCCGCGCCCCTCCTCCCCGTCCGGTAATCTCCTATCGTGTCGATAGTTGCGCAACCAACGGTACAAATATCTCGCGAGACGCTTTTCCTTTCGAGATTAGAAAAGTATCCCCGCTCCGATCGTAATGAGAAACGTATTAACAGGTAATAAGCACTCGCGATCGCGGTTACGTCACCGATGATTACCGCCTCGACTTGAGAGAGATACCGCTGATTCCAGTCGCATTGAAAAAAGGAAAAAAAAAAGAAAAAAGCGAGAAGGATCGCGACGGGAAATTCCCGGCAGAGATGGCGATCTCCGAGATATTTCCACATTTTTTCCGCGCAGGCAGACGCGGTGACCAGCGCGAGTACTACTTGCGGAGCTGGAGGCCGAACTCGATAGCGTCGCGATGATGTCCGTCGCCGCGTCAGCGGATCGCATCTCGGCCTCGTCTCGCCGTTGCATATGCGGATCGAGGGAAATGTATTAGGTGCATGCACCGTGCCTAAACTCTCGAAAGTTTCGCGCTCGCTCGTTCGCGTATGTAATTTCGCGACCGGTTGCCAATCGAGCGCTTTCGTAAGAAACACCTGCGAGTCATTATCCCTTGCCTACCTTGGCTTTCCCCCGGCGATTCGATTTGCACGCGGGCAGAAAGAAAAGCTGGCCCGCTCGCCGCTCTAAGTAATAACAAACTGTGCCAGAAGCTCGAGAAATCGCAGCATGTCGATGGAATTTTGTCAAACTCGCGTCGAATCTCTCAGGATTTTTCCTGAATTTTTCCCCGATTTTTCTCCCTATTTTTCTTTTTTTTCTGAACGCGATGCAGTTCGCTGCGGCGTCGTAATTTGCACACACGCGGCGTTACGTGCGAGTAAAAATCGGTAAGATTTACGGCGGCCGGTTGCAGGAGCGCATGAAGTAATTATGGAGATGCAACAGATTCCGTCGCGAATAAATTTGCATACCGTGCGATCCGTGCAATTTGATGACGCCGTCGGCGCGGATCCCATTGGCCGAGCGGGGGAGCTTGATGCCGAGCAACACGTTCTAAACGGGTCTCAAAGTGACGCGGTGCCGCAAACCGAGGGCCTCGCTTCGGGCGTCGACTTTAATCGGCGCGGCGGCGTGTTCGTTGTTTGCCGTTTTCCCCGGTAAACTTGGCTTGGTAAAGACTGGAAATAGCGACGGAAATGGGACTCCTTGTAGCTTTACGCCAGATATTTTAACGCCTCGACATATCGCCGACAAAGTACACCCCGCAAATAGACCGTCTCGTGTTTGTCCGCGGAGTCGCGCCGGCAAAATGTCTTTCGCGGCAGACGAAACTCAAGCTGCTGCGCGGAATTTCGAGTGGAAATTAAACGCTAACGTCCACTTTCGCTAAGGTGAATTAACTTTGATCTCGTTTGACCGGTATTTCGATAAAGAGTAAGCTATGTTCAAGATTTAATTTAATTTTTATCGGTAAGAGTAAATTAAATGATTAAAATGCAGGTCTGTGGGACGAAGTTGGAGGCGCGGATAACATCAAAGCTCTCGCGACTTCGACGGCCCTCGCGAGAGCAGAGACCTATTCTTCGGGCCCACCTTTCACCGGTCGTTTCGCTTTGTGTTTCAGTGGTTTATTGCGACTACACCGCCTCGGGAAGGTCGCTGCAGTTCTTCGAGGATTACATTGCGAAGGAGGTGCTGCCATGTTTGGGCGACACTCGGGCGTCCACGTCCATCTGCAGTCTGCAGTCATCTCTTTTCAGGTGAGCAAGAACGCGCGGGCCTCGTCCTTCGGAAGAATAAAACGCTGCCTCACGCGGAGACCCGCTTTCGTTGAAATCGCGCGCGTGAATTGCCCGAGGAGAGATCAAGAGACACTCGTCTCATTGCAGTTCATTCGTAACGAAACAAATTTCGCTCAACTTTTTACCTCGTTTCATTTTTATGCGACTGCACTTGCGCCGCGAATGTAAATGTTGATTCGTTCCATTTGGCTTTCAATTCGTCCAGGCGCCACTTTACATTATTTATCGTAATTATTTCATTAACGTAATCTAATTTCCCTCTCTTGCCAGCCGATTGCTCGTGAAAGGACTCCATTCTGGAGAATAAAACGTCCCTCGTTCACTCTCATCCGCTCACTCGCTCGCTCGCTTATTCGAGTCATAAATTAATCTTATTCATATTTCATTCTGATGCAACTGGGACACCGCGCCGGCATTATCGGACGAATTCTCGCGCTCCGCCGCTCGCATTTATTTTTCTATGCAAATGACGTTAGGCGCGGTGCTCTCGCGTCTCGGAGACGAGGCGGCTTTTGCAATTAAATCGAGCTGTCGCGCGCCGCAATTTCTAATCCAACGGCGATAAGCGATTCGCACAAGTCGCGCGGTGACTCTGCGTCTGTCGTTTTGCTCGTCGAGAGATATTCGCGTCCGGAAACTTTCTCGGGGCCGCGACATAAATTAAATTCGCGACGAGAAGAGCCGCGCGATGTCGACGTGTCCGCGCGTTATCGTTATCGCGACTACCACGGCGAGGGAGACGCGGAGGGTTGGATCGCTTGAGATTACCGCCGACCGGGTGGCCTACGATTGCGCGAAATGGCTTCGTCTCGATTCTCCCATTTACTGGCGCTGATGTCCCAGATCAATACCCACCCCTCCTCCAAAGGCCGCCCCCGCGACGCTTACCCCGCGAGAAAACCGCGATAACGACGATACGCGCGACGGGTCCCGTCGCGGAGGCTGACGTGCTCAGCGACGCGTGTGCACAATGCACAATAAATTCCCGCGACCCGCAATTTCCATCTCCCACCGATACCGCTTTATCTTAAATGAAAATAGCGTCGTTTAAGCCGGCCGCGTATCGCCCCCGCGGTGATTTGTTAAACGTATGCAACAGTGCACTTTGAAAGATTGGATTTTATTTATAGCATTATATTTTTTTTTTTAATGAATGTTAAATAAAGAAGAAATTAATGCGATCGAGTGGCGCGTCTCAATGTCGCTTTGAGCTAAATTACGATTAGACGATACTTACTGCGAAATCGATGGAGACTGTGCAAACCGTGAGGTGTGCGTTGCTTTCCTCGACCTTACGTCTCCCGTCGTCCGTCACGTCGCACCTCGCTGAATCCATATTGACTTAACGTCAATCACTCGATCTTGCACATGCTGGAGTTCCTCGTGAACATCGGCGATGCTGCTTTCTGTCGTGAATCAGCGGGGTCGCGTTGCATTCAGCGCCGAGGTGCAGCGTTATCAATGTTGGTTCTTTCAAGGGCGATCTTTCGAGGAAGATCGGACCTTTATCGACGCCACGAAGGCCGGCTCCGTGCATCGCGCTGTTTATGTTGCAGACATGAGGCCAGAGACATCGTCAGACACGCGGTCGGGGCTAGCGACCAAGATGCAGTCCTGTTCACCGGCCAAGGCACCGCCGCCGCCCTTCGCACACTTTTACGGCATCTCGACCTCTCGAAATCCACCGTGGTCTTCGTGGGCCCGTTTGAGCACCACGCCAACCTGAGGCCTTGGCGCGAACTCGATGTCAAGGTAAGCGGACGGATAAATTTGCGTAGAAAAGCCGGGCGGCTGATTCGAGCGCCAGATAAGTGGGGGCGGGCAGTAAAACGCGCGACGACCGAGCGGATCGTTAAAGCGGAGCCGCGATGGCCGTGGGTGATGCGTAGGAGATGTTCGAGATCCGAACGGCACGCGTTAAATGCATGCAGCTTAGCCCGCCCCGAATTTTGGCGTCGTGCCGAATGACGGCCGTTCCACCTTCTTATCGTGACCCTGTGCCGCCCCTTTATTCTTTCACCTAATGATGATTGTCCGAAGGTCAATTTGATCGCCATGCTACCCCGTAAAATATAAATGATATTTCCGTCTTTAAATAACTCTTGCGTATCTTCAAATATAACGCGAGGCCCGACGTTCGGCTTCGAGAAATCTGTTTCTATTAAATTACGTAGGCCTTGGAACGTTTCGTATAAATATTTCCAAGGCGCGGGACGATTTTTCAAAAGCGACCCTCGGTCCAGAATACACCGGAATTGACGTTTGACCGCTCTTGCAGCCGTAATTGCGGGTCCGCCCCGTTACGTCTTATTGTCGATCGGCGGTGTCTTTGATGATGCAATTAAATCTTGCAGATAGTGCGAGTTTCCGAGACCCGGGAGGGCTTCTTGGACCTGAACGATCTCGAGCGGGGACTCGCGAGAATGCGGAGCGAAGGCGTTGCGCAAATGATTGGATGTTTCAGCGCAGCTAGTTGCATAACCGGAGTTTTGGCAGATGACGTCGCGACGACCCTCCTGCTGCATCAATACGGCGCACTTAGCGTGTGGGATTACACCACCGCAGGTAATGACCGATTAAAGCGAAAAGTCGTTAGCTAGTCCGGCCAGCTGTCGCGACTTTCAAGCGAAAAAAAGAAATCTCTACTTGAAATAGCAAAAATTACTTACTTAGCACGCTATTAAATTAGTCTCAATGCGCTTTTCTCGTCGTAGTGATTCCATCGCAAAGAGGTTTTCAATCGTCGGCTTCACCGCTTGAATTGTTACGCGACATGCCACGCGTGACGTTAAAACAGTGTAAATGTCTTTGCCATAACTAAAGTGTTATTATTGATGACATAATAATCTTCTTTACGTAAGCGCTCGCGCGTTACGTAACGAAATGATGATAGGTGCTTCGCATCGAGTGCACGAGGTACGACGGGCCGATCAGTGACCGCTATTCCATTTCTTTCAGCGCCGTACGTTCAAATCGATATGAATCCACATCTTCCTGGAGTCGAGGAGACCGCGGTACGGAAAGACGCGATCATCTTCGCGGGTCACAAGTTCATTGGCGGCGTGCAATCGCCTGGTATTCTGGTGACCAAGCGGTGGCTCCTGCGGGAGGATATTGAAGCGGAGGACATGAGGGATTCCCATCGCTATCACCGCGATCCCGAACTGCGGGACGAAAGCGGCACCGCCGGCGTAGTCGAGAGTATCCGGTGCGGCCTAGCGGTCCAACTAAAGGAAAACGTCACGCCGAGGGCCATCGTCGCACGGCAAGACAAGATCTCTCGGTGAGTAACTTTCGAGCGGATGATTTTTATTGCGCTCCGGTTATTACAATCAAAGGAGCGCGTGACGATTGGGTAAGACGTCTTTCCCTGCATCTTTTTCCACCGTTCAGGAAACAAGTGTGATCGAGTAATTTCTTCCTGCGAATGTCTTCCTGTTTACGACCGCCGACTTGTAGAAAGTGGCGGAGTCGTGTTCTCTTTTTCGTTCGCGGGTCATGATTTTCATTCGAACAGCTCTCCGCGTAAATTTATTTGCCAGCTGCAAGGGACTGCAGTTAAGAGACACGTAAATCTATCCAGTTGACTTCGCATAGCCGTGTGACGTGATAGTTCAGCGTACAATACTAATGGTTATCGCTTTCTCTTCAGGCAAGTCTTAGCCCACGTGCGCACCATTCCGGAATTGATTCTACTCGGCAGCTCGTCGCAGAACGTGAAGCGACTGCCTATTTTCTCGTTTATGGTGCGCCATCCTCGTGGCACGTTCCTCCATCATAACTTCGTTTGTGCGGTCCTGAATGATGTCTTTGGTATCCAGGCACGAGGAGGATGCGCGTGCACGGGTCGTTACGCTCATCATTTGATGGGAATCGACCGAGAACTCGCCAAGGAATACGAAAATGTTCTCTTGGAAGGGTACGTAATTTTTTTTTTTTTATCGTTTATTTTTATTGCTTCGTTTATCGCAATATCGTTGCTAGCAAAAGATTACGTGGATTATACGAAATAAAAAATAGTTTAAACTCGATGCGATATAATTTCACGTAATAAATCACGTTAAATCTTTTATTTGACTGTATTAATTTTATTTTAGACAACGAAATGGCGTCGAGGAGACCACCACAGAGGTCTTAAGACCGGGCTTTGCCAGGCTGTCCTTTCCTTATTTTATGACCGAGGCGGAAGTGGCCTTTGTATTGGAAGCTCTCAAGATGGTAGCCACTGAAGGCTGGAAACTGTTACCGCAGTACGTGCTGAATCCCGATACTGGTGAATGGAGACACCATACCAACAGTGTCTTCAAGGAGCGCAAATGGCTAGGCTCTATTAGATACACAGATGGAAGGATGAACGCCACGGAGAGGCGAGCTTCCGGTACCGGTGTCTTCCCACAGACTTACGGCGACTCTTTACAGACCGCCCGGAACATCTTTAATCGCGCCCGTAAAATGGCGCAGCGATATCCGTTGCAAATTGACAAGAGCTTTAATTTTATGTGCGAGCGCATGGAAGAGCTGCGCTGGTTTATGCTTCCGTGTGAGGCGCAAGATCTTCTTCTGGGTAATTCACAGAACGTGAAACAGGACGTGCCGTTTAACCCACTGTTGGCGTGGAACAAATACAATCACACGAGCAGCGTTACCACCTGTCACGAGAGTTTGGCCAACTGTCTGACACCGACGAATGGCATGAGACGTTTGAACAGCGACATTCCGCGCACGGGCAACGCGCCCATCTCAATGTCATCGCCGAGGCATCGTAGTCTACCAGCACTGAGCTCAATTCGGCGAACACTGATGGCGACCACGGAAGAACTAAATCAATCGATGTCGTCGAACAACAGCGAAGAAGAGAGCCCAGATCAAAACGAGCATAATCAGTACGGTGGACATCGATCTCCCGCCACGTGTCCAAACTCACCGATGCCTGTCAGATTCGCAGTGGGTGAGGCCGTGACCTCGGGGCTGGGATCGATATCCCGCACGACCGCCCGACCGACAAAAGAGCAAAGAGAATTGATGGAAGCGAATGCCGGACGCGCGAGATGCAATTCTCTAGGTAGTACCACCGACGGATGCAATGTGCAAGGAAATCGCACTGGTACTCCAACGGCATCCTCGCCTATTCCGCCGCTTCCTTTAAGCCCGCAAACTTTAACCAGTTTGGGGTTGAGTACATCGAATGGTTCGTCAAGAAACAGACGTCTTCATTGCAGTTGTAGCAGTCAGACAGAATTAAATTCTTTGGAGCTGGATTCGTCCGCCAGCCCGAGTCATTCGATCTCGTTCTTGAACTATAATCACAATCCGGCATCGCCACCATCTTCGTATTCGTCGACCAGTGATTATGCCGAGAGACTGGTAGGTGGTGGCAGATCATCGCCTATCTCGACAAATATGGGTCAAGATGATTTGAGTGCGTACGTGAAAGAGATGACCAAGGAATTAGCGACGGAAATCAAATCTGAAATTCGCGAAGTGATTTCCAAAGTAGACGATGCACTGTCGGAGACGAACACATCCGAGAACACGCCGCAGCATCACTCGCGGGCACAGAGTATAGCTAATCAAACGTATATGGAAGACAAGCAGTCGAGGCACGATTCATTTACGGCCAGCGACATCGCTGAGTACTTAATGGAATTTTCGAAGGAGATGGCGAGCGAAGTAAAATCTGAAATAAGGTAATTTACTATTATTTTAATGGTATAAATTCAAAAATTAAAATAATAATATAAACATTTTAATTAAATAATCTTTTTTTTTTATATAAATTTATGTGAATTTTTTTAAACAGATGTATGGTGAACGCCGTGGATGGACTTCACAGGTATTCACCGGATGCCTCTACCTCGGATGTTTCTTCAAGTGGATGCGGTTCCCCTGATCGTGGAAGAATCGTACTTCCTTCATCGGCATCTCCACGACTCTCAAACTCTAGAAAAGGCGGGTCGATTGAGATTAACAAGATCGGCGAGTTGTCACAGCAAGAAAGTAAAATGTCGAGCGAATGCTCTTCAGACGAGACGGTGATTTACGTAATGAAACCGTCCGAGAACGAACCGATCGTTCGCACTCGTTCGAAAACCGAAGGCGAAGAAGTGGAGAACGACGTGGATGATTATGTGGACGATGATTCGCAAGAGGGACGAGGTGGCCTTGACATCAACGATGCTCGAAAGGTCTTGCCGAAGATTTACTCGGCCGTAAATTCGGTCAGCTCTCAGGACAGCGGCATAAATATGTCTTTTCAAGAGAGTGACAAGTCGATAGACTCGCTGGATCTGAAACGAAGCAGCAGCGCAGAGTCTAATTCCGCTCACAGTCACGGATGGAAACCTAGAACGACGTCGATGATGAGTCTATCGACTAAGTGCAGCGGCAAACAGCAGGCGCGTCAAAACGACAATCTTTCGGAAGACGATGACTGCGCCGGCGATCTGCGAGAAGAGGAGGACGACGGTCAAGAGAATAATTTCGACAGTGAGTCTCGACTCGAGATGCCGCGAACTCAATGGCACTGTCCGCCGAAGAACATTTGGAAACCTTCGGTGGAAGCTATGCAAGAATTTGATATGATTCGAGACAACGACAAGATTCTGGTCTGCCTGTCGGCGATCGGCAGGGACTCACTTTCTCTTCTACATACTCTACATCAATACAGATTTTACGTCAGATCGAAGGGAATTGACTTCGAAATCGGGGCGACCACTATCGATACGGGTGGCTCCGATCCCATGGAACTAATGAGTTATCTAAAGGCTCTGGAAATTCCTTACTTTTACGAGGAACAAGCGACAGATTTAATTAGCCCCAACGTCGAGAATCTTCTTGACGCCAGTATTGCTAGCGGGACTTGCAGCTTCTGCGACAAATCCGTTAGGACGCAATTGTATTCTTTGGCGAAACGGAATGGATATAACGTGCTGGCGCTTGGTCAGCATTTAGATGATCTCACAGAGAGCTTCCTTATCTCGGTACTTCATGGTGGCATGCTGAAAACTATGAAAGCACATTATTATATACGTCGGGAAAATCTCAGGGTCATCAGGCCGTTTATCTACGTGCGAGAAAGAGCATTGAGGCAATTTGCTGAGAGTAAGAAGCTTCCAATTTCGCGGAACTTAACAGCTCTTTCCGAGGTAAAATTTGCATACATTTAAAAAAATTTATGTCAAAATTATCTAAATTAATTTTAAAACTATTTGGAAAATATATTTTTATGAATTTTCTCCGATTTTATATTACAGAAGCAGAACAAAAGAAAGGAGTTGATGCTCCAACAAGAACGCGCGTATCCGCGACTACACTGGTCCGTGCGCACGGCTCTGCGACCCTTAATAACTGCACACGGACAAATTACTGCTTTCGATTTAGCTTGTGGAGGCAACGGCGGTACCAGCCCAAGCAGCAGTGCCAGTAACAGTATAAGCAGCACTTGCAGTAACAACAGCGGCGGTAGCAACGCCAGCAATCAACAGAAACGACATCGGAGGACCAAGATAAATTCTTCGGCGAATACTTCTTCGTCTCAGCAAACTGACGAAAACGACGAGACCGACGAAGAGCCCGTGCTCTGAGGGGGGCCCATCGCGAGATGGGATCCCGATCGTCCGGCGGTCCCATCCTCGCGTCTCCGTCGTCGGCGTCCGGCGTCAACGTTCGCTCTTAGACGACGACGACTGCGCTTCGCGGCCGCGGGCGCTGCCGCCAAGGCAAACGATCCGAAATGTACCGAGAACGGCAACTGAATAACGACAATGAGGAGCATTTAAACGCAGAAGACTTCGCGAAAAAGACGCTTAGAGACTCGCTCGTATCTATGAACATTATTCGCGAGTGCATGTACGTTTCGTCGCGAAATCTTAGCGAATTGTTTATCGCGATGAAGAATTGCTCGATGAAAACGCGACTATTGTCGCGCATTGTGGTGTTATCGAATTCAAGAACAGTTGCTTTTCCGTAGCTCGATGTTTTTGAGGAAGAAACGTGACGGCGGAATGTTACTTAAACGCGGAGACATGTTTGTAAACGTAGTTCTTTGAGCTTACGACGGAGCTGTTTGATCGCATGTAATTAAGCGCATTGGCAGCTGACCGCGCGATTGGCCGCAACGGCAATTGATCGACGAGCTGATCGGGACAAAATGACTGACGGCGCATAGCGCCGTTACATTGTCACGTCGATGGCGAACTATATCCGCCGCCGATGCGCGTATACGATTAAGGGACGCGATACGCTTGAGAGACGCGATAAGTGGTAGCTGCTTAAACACTGACACAGATACTGCGTGTCACGTATCTTAGAGAAGAAGCCATGCAGCGAGGGGAACGCGAGACAGTCTCTCACGAGCAAGCCAAAAAATCTCTCGTCAAAGAAGTTTTCGCGAGAAAGAGAATCGAATTACGAATATCTTTTTTTATAAATGTATTTTTTATTTGATATACTGCCTTTGGCATCTAACTATTTTGCGATCGAGTTGCGGTCAAATTTTGAGGCAGGCTCTATCGATCAAATCCTTTTCTAGGCGTTTTCGACTTTCCCGACGATACGACTCGATGACAGACGCATTTCTTTGCGGTCAAATAAATGCGTCTCTTAGACGGTCCGTTAGGAACGTCGCCTCAGGCGGATCGAAATAACGGCGCGACTGTCGGCCGATCAGCGTTCGAATTAAAAACCTGATCGAACGTTTCGTTTCGAGAGGACCATATCGAGAGATAAAGGCTGCAACGAATTCTCACCTGCATGTCTTCTACTTCGAGAGAAAGAGAAGCACCCACGCACGCATGCACGCGACGCGTAAAGGATGAACGCTTCTCGCGAATAAAGCGTATCAAGACGGATTGTGTCCAAATGTTTCCGGGTGACTCATGCAAATTCACTGATTAAGACACGTTGGAAAAATAATGTACCGTCTTGATTCCCGCGTTGATGGTATAAGTGCGAGAGAGGCTTGTAATAAAATATTAATTTAAGAAATTCGTCGGAAGAAACTTATCTTACGTTTCTGCCCGACGAATATTTGAATAGCGATCTCTGATATTTCAGGCTGGAAAACGAAGGCTCTCCGCTCGTGACTGGCATCGCCGAAAGTACGATGACATAATAATCTTGCTCTCCTTTTCACCGTAACTTTATTTACGCGGCTCGATCTGCGCTGTGATCGATAAGTTTAGTTTTGATGCAAGTAAAATTAACAGGGCCGATGATGAACGAGTTGCAAATGAGATCGCGATATCTCATCGTAGATTTATTTAAGCGTGTAATAATGATGAATCGCGGCGAGATCGAGGAAAAAAAAAACTAAATTAAATTATAAATTAAAATTAATCCAGTATAGAATTAAAATTTTCGTTATAAGAGATAAAATTATATTTTGATGTATACGTTTATTTTTAATGCTTTTTTTTTTAATGATAATGAAGACTCGATCGCGGCGGTAATCCGGTAACCAACGAATCTTAGATTCGTGGTCCTTTTCCATGTGATAATTACGCTTATCAAAGATGAGCGGTGAAATAAATCAAATTAATCCGGATTACCTCGTCATGTAATAAAATACGTAATACTGTACAGGGAGCGTTTTCTTGTGAAAGAGTTATGTCTTAGGGTATTTATTAGATTTATAAAAAATAGTGAGGAGCAGAATAAGTAACGTTACGGCGGAGAAAGGAGAGCAGCATCCAGCAATTGGACCACAAACGCCAGTTGACGAGAGCCGGATAGTGTACGCGGGCTTAAAAAGAAAAAGACAGTCTAAAGCCGATATCAAAATTTGGGTGAGAAAGCGCCCAATAAAATATATAAGCCGATAAGCGCCGATCGCTATGTCGATTATCATACCTGTAGCAACAGCGGTTTTATGTTGTTCACTTCTTCTCTCGTGTTTGGCTGTTGTACGCTCGCTAATCGTTAGTACTATAAGTAATATTTAAGACTTGTACGTAGATCGCATGTGAAATAACGTATGCAACGTAGACGATGATCGTATAAAATATTATGCTGTGTACGCACCGTTTGCGTCGTACTGATTTTTTTAAAGTGTTCGTTCGATTGTTCGTCGTCAATACATGAGAATGTGAAAGGCGGAATTAACAACTAAAATGCGATAAGCGAGATGGAAGTTTCGATCTACACGAATATTCACGAATAGATATTCTCATATTTTCCGAGAGTTACGAGAGGGACATTGTTACTGTAAAGATATGTAAGTTTATTTATCGCTAATAAAAATGAACGTTGATGAAAACAGTGGAGGGAAATATTGATTGGGAAGGGATTCCTTTATTTTCTGCGATTAGTAATTAATCACAGTTACATTCTCAATAAATTAAAGACGATACAAGTTAAACGAGTCGAGAAATCGGCAACAGGTAAAATAAAAATGGATATAATGCTGATGGTGATCTTATTAATAGACGCGTCTGAGGAAAGCATCGAGGAGGGCACGTACAACCGAGGCTGCGTATTTTTTAGCGATTTATTAAATCCTTTAAAATATTTGAAACAGCGTGCGGCTTTGTTATTGGCGTAACAGTGATATAGTCGTTTAAGGTACGTAATACGAGGAGGGCAAAGCGAGCGAAGATCGATGTAAAATCCGCCCGCCGGTCGCCGGATAGCTTCGGGCGAGAGAATCGTGGCAGATCCATCGATTCGGCACGGTAAATTGCGGATCGTCGGGATTGAGCGAGCGACTTGCGATCCGCCGGTTCTTATATCTTTCTTTGCTGCTCTCGTTCGCTCGGCGATGCATGCACCGGCGCGATCCGCGAAGAAGTCGCGGTGCATCCGTTCCTCTTAAGATTAGTTTATTTTAAATAGAGTGTAACGTTACCTAGTATTAGACGAGAGTAAAATCGAGGAGAAAAGTCCACACACGAGACGGAATCCATTACGGTCTAATCGATCTTACATCGTAGAGCCGCCCAAGTGCGGCGTCGAGAGATTCGGAAAGAGAGTAATCGGTATATGTTATAGAAGCCGCGTCGCCTCCTGATATCGTAAGCGTTAGGATCGAGCGTATATGCGAAATGAATTAGTCATTTTCCCAATCAGTTTAGCGTGCTCGCATCCCGCGAGGAGTATCGCGTAACAGCGTGCCCATCGAAGAGACACGAGCCTCACTCTCCGAACGATTTTCGTTTTCCGAGATGAAAGTCACGCAGCCGGCCGCTGATTTATTTCCCATTTTAGCGAAGGGTCCGTAACCCTTTTATCCAGCCCGGAAATCTCGCGACAGTTATAGTCCTCTAATTGCCAAGGGTGTCAATAGAAATATCGTCCTTTTTCTTTCCGCATACATCCAATTTTCCATTAAAATTTTTATTTTATTTTAGAGAATTTTCTTTTCCGCAAGAAACTTTCGGTACCGACACCGATGATCTGAAGTCATTGAGCTAGAGGATATAATATCGCGTGCAATTTTTAAAATTTTACGGTTCGTAACATTCGCGTGTTTTACAGTTCGTCAGCGGACGACTGGTGACTGTTAATTAAATCAAGTCTCTCACGAGCCATCGAGTCATGAACTCAAAAATCTCCCTTGATGAACCGGGGAGAAGAGAGGTTTAATTCGCGTATAACGTGTATTTAATATACATCGAAAATGCAAATTTGTGCTGTATTCGCGATGATTCGCAGGTAACGATAGCTCGGTGCAGATTTTTTATATATATATTTTTTTTAAGGGTTTTTCTTTTTTTTTAATACTTGTTTTAAATCTATATTCACAATGCGCTTGCAGCGAGAAACCTTCGCGTTTCAGCGTTGAAATTTTATTCGAAATTTGAGAGTAAGGGAATCAAACGTGAAATGTAAACGGGTCCAGGCCGAAGTCGTGTCTCGCCCCGTTTGTCAATCGCACGCGCGTTCGTATTGCGAGAGAAGGTATATTTCGCGGAAGCGAGATTGCACATCGCTTTTGCTCGTATCGGTATGGCTTATCTAACAGAGAGGTAAGAATAAACGTGATCTTAAAAGAGCGGAGATTGCAGGTCCTCGTCGTCGTCTTCCTCGTCCTCATCGATTCCCGGCTCACCGAGAGCATGAACGAATTCTGAAATCACGTTAAAGAGAAGATTGAATAAACATTAAACCGATGTAACAGGACTTTGCACATAACGTGACTCTTATTCTTCCATTTTGCTCTTTTTTTTTTTTTTTCTTCCAGACATGACTCCATCGATCATTTGAAGGATGGAATCGCGTGCGGAAATGGAAATTGTAATTCCTTTTTTCAGCTGCTTCTTATCTCAGCGTTTTCGAGCTGTGGCAAGATATACAAGACGAAACCTTACCATAGAAATCAATTCGGCCGTCCCCGTCCACGTCCACTTCCTTAATCATATCCTCAACTGAAAGCAAGAAAGAAAAGAACGGTTTACGGCGAGGATCGTTCCCTTTTTAGATTTATCTATCGATGACTCGTCGGGATGTGAAAGGGGCATTATTAAGAGACACTTATCTCTGGTTGGATTTTCTCGAGCTTCGTTTTATTTGTTATTACGTCATAATTGAATGTTTAGAAAAAAAAAAAAAAAAGAAAAAAGAGAATGCAATATTTTACGGAATTAAAAAAACGTGGTAAATCCAATGGAAATTTGACCGGGTATTCCTATCACGGCTTCCGGCGTAAAAAATGCGCCATATCCTTCTGCAGTAATTCAGTTAATATATCTTTGGTGCGTTGAATGGCGAGATTAATTCGCATCACGAGTGCCAGGAGCGATGCCGTGAAAGATATTGCCGATATACCCGCATTATTTCCACGTAGAATTTATTGCTACGAAAAGGAATGAAGACGGCATAACGATCCGTTACGGTACGTGGCATTCGAAGACTTTTCCGCGAATGCCCGCTTGAAATTTTCGAAATTAAAACTTCTGGTAATAGAGGAATGTATTTTCTCATTACGCGTACCCCGGGATCCCTTTCTTACGCGGAATAATTATTCTACAAGCGGTCGGCTGCTGAGTAACGCGATAACGTTTAGAATTCTCGTTTTCTTCGAGTACGAACTAGGTCTTTACGCAAACTATCCTTGAACAGCTTTGATATTCTCATTGACTGATATTTCGCGCTTCAGCGGATTCATGTATGGAAACAGATTTTTATACTTCCGATTTTGTGACAGACAAATTTAGAAAAGTAATTTCGTCTCCGCGAAGAATTCAACCGTGATATATTTTGACAAATGTATTATTTCTTTGATAAATGTGCATATTACGTATGACGTAGAGCAATAGTTGCGGTGCAGTCTATAAACTGTAATTCCGCCAATTGTGGGACAATTGTCTGCCGAACATTGCGCGATTTAGTTTAAACTGATTGCGGCCAATCAAGGAACTTGCGTCCAATGTCCGTTCATGCGAGATTATCAAATCGATTGATATAAGTGCGCTTTCCCGATATACATGCGTCACGTTTCGTTCCCGGTGCTGAAATTACTTCTTCCCTCGCATCAAGCAGCGAATTAACGTCCGCGCAAGAACTCGCGTTTCAACTTCCCGTCAACAGTTTTTCAGCGCGATAACGATCAAATCATACCTGAATTAATAGCTGCGTTGATCACATCTTCCATGTCTCTCCACTTCGCTTTTTATTGAAGCGCAATTAACGGCACAATTATATCACGTAAAAACAAGCCGTGCTTCTTCACGGTGAACTAATTGTTTCTCTAAATACTTTTTTTATACGCGCTTTTGTGCACATTTCGCTATAAAAAAAAAAAAAAATACAAATATTCCGCGATAATTAAGACCGCTCGGAAGTGGAAAGTTAATAATAGGAGCATCGCGATCGCAGCTGTGACAGTGGCGATTGTATTATAGTTTTTATTTTCCTTTGTAAAAATATGGCCAAACAAGTCTCCACAAAGCGCTTACTGCAGAACGGGTGATTCATTTCCGTCGGTTTTTATTTTATTTGCAAAACACTAGACTGGCACAGATACGAATGGCAGGTCGAAATTTTTACGGCAACAGATATGGAATGATACGATTAAAGAAGAGCGGATTTAAATTTGCAATAAGCACGTGTCAACATGTGGAATTAGAAGATTTAAGTCCCCGTGGAACAACGAAGGGCGAGCGCGCAAATAAAATTGCGAAAGTAGAAATTACGACAGCCGAGATAAAGTGTCATATTTTCTCTTTTTTTAAAAAATAACGCGACGCATGTATATATATATATTGAACGTTCTTGGAAGACTCCTTAGTGTTCTTTATACTTGTACACAGTATACAAATTTCTACCGATATACATCACATTATTTTTAACAAAGGAGAAGATCTTTTATCATTTCCGTACGAAATATATTTCAAAAAAGCAGCGTTATTTTCTCCAAATCGAGCAAGACTGAAGTTATTCTCGCCGAGAATCAATCAGCCTCAGGTATGGCAATTTGGCCGGAAGCAGCCTACTTCAGCTTTTGTGGGCGAAGTTTCTCTTATCACTAGTGTTTCTAAGGAAGGGAGGAAGATAAAGGGAACATATTGTGTTCGCGTAATCGCGTTACGTTCATCGCACTGCCATCAAAATGTATAAATATATTACTTACTCTCCTCTTCGGAAAGATCCTCCCCTAGACACTGCAGCACCGCTCTGAGGTCCGACGCGGTGATGTAACCACGATTATGTTTGTCAAACACCTGCGTGCAAACAAGAAAAACCCACTTAATTAAATCTACGACGTGAATTTTTGCAATTTGTGAAAGACATATGTTTTTCTTACTTCATGCAAAGTTGCTGGAAAAAAAAATAGTAAAACTTCGGTCGCGCTGCTAGTGAATTCTATCGAATTCTTCAAAGTTTTATTATCCGAATAATCGCCGATGGAGCGCGACGAGAGAAGCCGACATTTTTATTTTTATTTTTCCACGTCGAGTTTGTTATTTCATCTCTCGCTCCATGGCGATCGCGCGGCCCCCGGAGGGCGAAAGTATAGCAAATATTATTTTTCTTTTCCACCGGGAAAGTTATCTCTCCTCGGGGCTCGACTTCCTACATTTCTGAAGGCCATTTCGCCTTTGTTTCCGCTCATTAGTAAGTAGGAACGTTTTGACGGACAACGTCGACTTTCCTCGCGATCTGTGAGAGAAACTGAGACGCGACGCGAGCGTAGCAGCTGACGAGGGATCATTCTCTCTCCAACCCTATTATTTATTGCACACAGCGGTCAATTCTACTACAGCACAATTTGTACGAAATCGAAGCAAACAGACGCGAATCAAATCGACCAGATCCTTCCCGAAATAGAATTGGAATTGATGCTGCACAAGGGAATTGCTTCCTGAGAAACGTTTGCGTCCGATACCGAAATACAATCATTTATGTGTTGCTACAACCTACGGTATCTCGTTTCGACGACGTTTTATTGAGGCGACGAGCGAGGCGCCGTTGAACTTGAAGAAAAAGATCCCCTGCGAGAATCTCTGCCTGCGTTTCTGTTTCCACGATCATAGAGTGCTTTCGAAAGAAGCCGTTTGGCATTTAACGTGGAGGACAATGCAGAAGCCGTCGCAAACAGTTCCGTTAAACGTGCTGCTGCATGAGCATCGCCAATTTGCCGCGATTCGGTTCAGTTACGTTAACGAGTAATTAGTGCGATTACATTGCAGCTTTGATAGTGTTGCCAAATTCTGTTTGCAATCTCTTCCGTGCGATAACTGTCGAGTGGTGCGCCTTTTGTCAGTCCGCGAATTTGAATTCTGCACGAAAGAGGCTTACTATAAGCGTTGAACTGCATTTTCGCAATTCGAGAAGATTGATTCCGATGCTCACGCACCGCGCAAGTTACTCGCTCGTATAGGATCTGATTTTTTTTCTTGTATTTCGATATATTCAAATTTATATAGAAACAGAAATACCAACGCGAGAGGAAAGAAAAAAAAAATAAAGGCTGGAAATATAAAAATTTGAAACAAAAGCTTTCATGCAAGAGTTTGGTTGTTGAAAAAAATGGTTTTAAAAATTAAAAACATTTATGCCTCCTTTTTTTATATTTCCATAGCACAGTATGGAAAGACTATATTACATATCATTAAAGTATGAATAAAATATAAATGAAAAGTCGAAGCTTCACGCATAAATAATTAAAAAAGTAGGTATTTATGTATTTCAATTATTAAAAATTCTTTCAAATGAAATACATTATTAATTAAATATTTAAATGCATCTCATAATAAAGCAAATTTTTACATTAAAATCTTAATATTGAATAAGTTGGACATAAATGTTTCATACTTTAATTGCGTCAAGAATGAATTCGACATGTAATAAAGAACGTTCTACATGTCAACTGAAATGAAAGCAAAATATTACTTATGCTTCTATCTTCAAACTTGATTCTCTCGGAGAGTTTTGTCAAATGTTGTTGTATAATTTCAAGTTATTTACGCAAACGTGCAAATATACAACATAAAAAAAAATATAAAAGTATACGAGATACGGGGTCTTAAACAAGTGCGTGTAAAAGTTTTAGATATACTAAATAAATTTCTACCTTTTTACCGCTCGTTTATCAAACGTGGGTTTCGTAATACGCAATTTTATTATCGCAGAAGTCGATGAAACGACCGATAAATCACTTGACGTGTTATCTGTTTGTGCGGACTGTTTGATATCTTAATATTTGTACTTGTATATTGCGATAAAACGAGCCAAGTTCCAAGGTACACTTTCGCCGCGCAAAAACATGGCAGATAGGCAGATATTTGTCACTTTTCCTCGGTGGAAATCACCGGAGTGACTCCGTTTTCGACGAAAGTCAGAAGGGAGAACGCGGCGAGGTAATGGGAAATAGAAGCTCGGGGGAGAAAAAAGAAGCGCCGTGGCGGAGTCGCCCTAAGTGACGTCTCGTCACTCGTTCTCGGTCGTCGTCACCCTAATGCGGCTGAGGGAAATTACAATCGGACGATCGTTACAGTAATTAGCAAATTATTTCGCTCAACAGCCATCCGATCGTTCCGATCGATCGATATTGCGACCTGTTTGCGCCGTATGAGACCTCTCCGCAGAAATGGCCGCACGTCAATGCAATCATGGCGAATAATTAATTACAATTACAATTACCTGACGATTTAATTAAAGTTATAATTATCGGCTCTCCATTCAAGATATATGTCGCTGACTATTGTGAATATAACCCCGGCTTGCTATTGAAAATACTTCGCAATTGACAACGCAAATCGATGCTCGCCCGCGGCTAAGAAAATAACCGGTGCCGTAATTGTGCTTATCAAATAATGTGTATCTCGGCCGCGTGTATTTGTCCGGGACGCTTGCGCGAATTTATGAAACGCCGGTCTCGATATTGGGGGCTGTAATGCGTTGCGTTCACGTGGTCCACCCTGAGCGCGCACGCCGGAGGATTACGCGAAGATAAATCACCCCCCTTTTCGCCCCTCGCTCGCTCGTAACACTGGCCGATAAGGGGCCAGGAAGAACGCTACGCGATTAACCATTCATTAGCATGCTAATGCAAAGTAAGGAATCTCTTGCGTTTTTCTCCCCCATCCCGCGGGTCTAGTTCAACATGAAACTGCCCGCGCAGCGATTCTCGCGAAGTGCGTTTTGCTTTTCGATATTTTTTTTTTCTCGGCGTCCTTCTTTTACGCTTCCCTTCCAAAAGTTTTGCCAGCGTCAAGTTTTGAGGCTCTCGCTGAAAAACGTCGGCATTACGCTCTCGCTATGATTCACGATATTTTAAAGCTTGAATTATGGTTTCAGAAACGTCGAACGGCGTAAGCTGCTCACGTTCGCGTCACGATTGTGTGGAAATCCGAAAAAGATGTATGTGTACGTGTATTCCCTTAACGTTACGTACGTATAGAGGGAAAGGAGGTAGGGAGGAGAAACATTTTTCGTCGACGCTGCCCACAGTGACGATGGTCGAACCTATGGAAACTGTGAATCTTCAACGACCCTCTTTGCACCTTCCAGCTCGATATTGCTTGCAACGGATACACTCGATTGCCATTATTTGTTTTTGCAACGCTTTCGCATTTGTGTACGGCTCATTCCGCTCGCTTTTCTCGCTTCTTTTATCTTGCCCGGGCCACTATTCCCTGTTAGTACGTTGTTTGCCCCTTTTGTTACCTAAGGGGGATTGTTGTTGCGGATTTTTAGCCGCTACGTGCCGCGCATACGTTCTTCCCGCTTTTATCTTGCAACGGATCCCTTTGTTACGCGAATTGTTTAAACTTCTCTTTCTGTTTAAAATTTCGATGGTTCCTCCGATTCGGCGAAATCGGTCGAGCCAACGAATACGGATTGCTTTTAATTCCGAATAAAAGGGGGGGGGGGCACCTACGAGCGCAACGGCCCACGCCACTCGGATGCTGCACCGTCCCGGCGTGAGATAAATCTCACCGAGATCGTAAGCAGCGGCTGTTTGGATATTAGATTTTACGAGAGTTCGATTATTTGCAATGTAATCGCGCGCGCAAGCTTTTCTTTTCTCTCCTCGCGCCATAAATCTTGTTATCTATCCGCGATACCCTTCGGTAGGTTGCGGCTGAGTCGCCCATCCTTCCGTTTTACAACCCCCGCCGAGTCGCTCTTCCATTTCGGTCGCTTGTTTTCCATCCTTTACATGGTTTCCGCCCTTCTTCGCCCTCCGCTCTCCGTCACACACCTTTTATTCTAGACACACACAAGGGTACGACCTCCGACGGCGTCACGGTGGCGGTCGGGTTGTGAAGATTAAAATATCGACTTGACTACAATACGTCACATTTGGCCTTAATGCTCCGATCGTTAAACACTTTAGCGAGCTGTGCAGCACGGAGATTGAAGAGAGGAACTTTTCGTTCCGTTGTCGCGCACCGCAAATTCTATACAAACGCGGAATACGAGACGATTTGCCAACGGTCGCAGTTTCGAGGAATTTGGAAATTGAGATTTGGCGTTTTCGAGCATCCTGTACGTTGAAAACAAATCGCTTAATAAATTTGTAATAAAACTTTGTCAACGAAATTAGTTACACAAATGAAACGACAAAAGATGAGGAGTTCTCTAAGGGGATTTTGTTACGGCAGAAAGTGCGCGAGATATCTGCTACGCCGGATAGTGTATTCTTGTACAAATAAAACTATGAGGAAAATTAGAGGAGAAAGACAATTCTCTAGTCTTTGCGAAATAGCAAAATATTGAGATAATTCCGTTATCAAACTGTCGCTTGAACGAAATCTAAACTCGCAGGCGTTCCACTGTAGGCACAATAAGGCGGACACGTGCGGCTAAGAAAAACCTGGAAAGCCGCGATTGACCGATTTGCATAATTCGCGAAGATAAGAGAAAACGACATGGTCGCAGCCGCGCAACAAGCGATGTTTGAAGGTGCGTGGAAGGATACCGGGATAACAGCCAGAAGGCAACCTCGTACAATAAGAAATCCCTGCGGGAGACAAATTTAATAATAAAAAAGATATTCCGCGCTGTAGCTTTTAAAAATGACAGACGGCGGAAGCGGACGAAACTAATAAAGGACAATTAGACCGTCTAAAAACAAATCTGATGGCACCGACTTGCGTGGACCGAGATGGCGCAACAAAAACAATAAATCATCCCCCGCCTTAGGGGGCTCATTTATATTTATGCCCACAGTTTTATTTTAATAAAAAGAATTGCGTCCTCGGAAAAAGCCCTCCTGGTCAATCCTTTCAAATATAATTGTCATATTAAAAAGACTTCGCCTTGAGAACGACACTGAAAAAGAAACGCGTTTCAGATCTACATTATCACGAATATTACAATTTATAAAATTCTTATTAGGGGAAAATAAATGTTAATTAAAATTAAACGCTCGAGTTTCTTATCGATCGCACGGAGCGTGTCACTTTGTGGAATCAATCTGAAAAATAATATTGGCTTTCGCGACATTTCGTCGACTGTTCGGCGAAACATTTATCCGATCGTGTATCGCTTCCGACCGCGCCGGAGCTGCAAAATCCTTCAATTCCCGCGCAAACACCTCGCTATCTTGTCGGGAAGAAAATGCAGTGGCAGCCACCGCGTCCTCGAGAGAACGTCGAAAAATAACACCGCCGCGGCCAGAACCGGCTCGGGTAACCAGACAAGTGACAGAGAAGTGGCTCAGACAGACGGCAGTAGACAATCCAAAAGAATGGCTGAGCAAAGGGAGATGCTTCGGCAGAAATCCTCCGCGAAGCCGGCGTCATTAGGATGTATTGTGGTGTAACAGTTTGACATACTTCCTTCCAGCACGCAGCGGCTACCCCGGGCTCGCTCAGGTGGATTTCTTCTCCATCTCTGTCGGTTCTTCTCGGACGTACTTGCCATCTTCAGCCGCCGGCTTCGCGCACAATTGTAAATGCATTGCTTCCACAGATCGGCTCCAACTAACGCCATCCCGGCGCGAACGCGTCTCGCTTTAATTCTTTTTTATACGAAGAGGAGATAAGAAGAAATGTTAATGTCTTTAATGTAATAAACATTCAACGTAAGAAAATCTTTTCGCGCTGCCTGCGAGCTCGTGAAAAGAATTTATTGCGTTGTAAAAACCGATCGCTCGGTAATTCGATTGCAATTTCAAGCGGATGCGTATTCGATATTGAATAGAAAATTAAAAGAGCCTCGCGTGCATAAATACCTACGTGATTCGTTTGCAGAGGCTAATTGAATAACAAATTATGTACATTGGATTTTGTTGCGATAGCTATTTAAACATTAAAAAGGCGCATGTGATAAACATGAACGTGAATTTTAGTTTCGCAGTTAACGCCCGGAAGATGTGCCGTGGTGAAACGAAACGTTCATTACGTTCGATTTGCATTCGGCTCGACTCATGAATCGTACATCAAAGAAAGTTTTAAATAAATTCGATTCCGCGTTTGCTGTTGTTCGCACGGGATCGATGTATATCTACCTTTAGTAGTCAGTACAGGACTCGAGAGCAAGTAGAGGCGTGAAAATAAAAGCAGCCCAGACAACCGTAACGAGAGAAACTGGTATTAACTACAGGAGCGTTTCAATTCTTTTTTTTTTTCAGATTGTTTCACGTTTAAATGGTACAAATAAGAGCTCGCAGATAGTGCGAAAAGAAAATCGTGTTCCCACCATTATTATTTAATAAACACTTTTTTTAATGATTTTTAATTCTCGAAATATTTTCTTTTAAAATAAAAAAAAAAATAAAAAAATAGATGAACGTTGCGAGACGAAAGGCTCATATTTTTCATTAAATTGACAAAGCTATCGCGAAATAATACTGGCGGAGAAGAACAGACGTAATGTTTCCGCAGACATGATTATACGCGCGTTTAAGCACACAAGAATTAGTTCGTCTTTTTATTCTCGTTCGCTTGTAGTGGTCAGTACAAATGGGATAAACCATTCGGGGTGGATAAAAGCTCTTTCGCGTGAAAGAATTAAGCGCATCGGGCGGGAGTAGAAAAGCGAGGAGAAAAAGAAGGAGGCGGAAAAAGAACTTAGCGGGGTATGGTCTCTGTCGATTCGACGAAAACGAGAGCGCATCCTACGATTCGTGAGTATCGCGTTGGACGTAGGACACGCTTTCGAGTATACCGATTTGGTTTCGGACCATCCGAAAGATGAGCGTGCTGGCGTAACTCCCGATGGGCAAGATGGGAAAATGTGACCGGGTTGACGAATAAGCGCGATGAATAGGGCACAAATGCCCGGACGACAATTCGCCGGACAAAATCGCCGTCCTTCGAAAACGACGTGCATCTTCCGGGAGAGAATGGCAACCGGAACGCTAAAGTAGCTGTGTATCCCGGAGAAAACCATTCCCCGGAACGAAGACGTGTTGGGAATGCTGAGAGGAGCCGGCAGTACCCGGTTAATGGAAGCCCGCCGTTCTTACGCGAACTTTCGGCGCGCTGCCTTTTTATAGACCGCTCGGAAATATATCCGCGAAGGAAACTGCACGGCGAATTGCAGCGCGATGCGAGACGCGCGTTAAAAGGAGACGGGCTCCGAGAGGGAAATTGGCGCGGGCCGTTCGTACTCCACGCGTATAAAATTACACACGACGTTACGCTGCGCCGTTTCCGCTTGAAGAAATGAAAAGAGTGCGGTCTTCCGCCTTCTCGCCCCGCCTGTCTCACTCTCGCGAGCGCGTCTCCTTCAGGCAGATACGAGAATGGATGAAATTAGTCCAGAGTGGATTAATTAAGTCGCCCGGACCACTGCTATATTTACTTGCTAAAGCCAACATAGTTTGACCTATTCACTTTCTTCGTCGTAACTCAATCTGAGGAACTGACGGTCGGCTAATTGGCAAAATGCGAACGCCAAGTCAAAATGCAGACTTGCTCCAAGAAAAAAAAAAAAAAAAAGTTTATGTAGCAGAAATAAATTTATACAAGCACGCTGAAATACCGAGTCCAGGATCCTTTTCACTTTCGCCTCGTCTCGTCCGCGTTTCAGTCACGTTTTAAACCGCCACAGTTCAGCAATCTTTCGGCGCACTTATAAGAGCTACGCGATGCAATTGGGTCGCCACTCGACGAGATTCCTTCATTGTCATCAACCTGAGCCAACTTGCAAAAGCCTGGCATTAAATGTCGCGATTGTCAGGAATCATAAAATCCCGACAAACCGGCCTTAAATGTATAAATTAACGCATTAAAATCTCTATTGCGCGCTCGGCGGCCAATTTTGATCAACGGGAAGTTTTTATCGCGAGATATTTAAAATATTTCTCTATCAAGTGACAAATCAAATTACGCTGCTATCGATAATGCGTATCGTTTTGATTGCAGCAAATTTAATCAGCATCCGACTACAACTAAATATTATTCGTGGAAGCGAAAGGCGTTTGCTGGAAATAGAATTGTATCGTTATTCGAGCGCCTTGACGAGAAACTCATTTATTTCGGGAAAAGAAACAACAATATTGCGCTCAGATGGGACGGTACTTCTTTAATCGAGATAAAACTCGAGGAAATATCACGACGACTCCTAAAATGCGACGTAATCGTATTGATTTGATCTATCTAGTGATTGCATCACGAGCGAAGTGTAACGAAAGTTTTCTTCTTTCCTTGCCGCTGTCTCTTTTCTCTTACCGAGAAAAATTTCCCTTATTTGCGCGTAGGTGGAAATTACGGCCGCGGAAAAGGAATGCAAAAGGGACTTAACGACCGAGGTGGAATATAAAGTAAATCTCGCATCTTCCATTTCAACGTGACTTCGCCGAGCGTATTGAATCTTCATTTCATCCACGACGAGAATTTCGACAGACAATAATTGAGATCAGCCCCCGATTCTCAGCTTCACGATCTTAATAAGCCTCCTAAGATTTAACGACTTTAATGGAATTGTTATATTCATCGTCCCGTTCGAGAGTATTGGATTGTCTTATCACGACTCCCGCTACCATTCAACCTGTCGGAAACGTCTTGAGTTATATAAAAAGCGCGATACGTTTGAGCGAAAAATATCGCAAGAACGTATTTCACAGTCGACTCACGTAAAATGAAGCGTGAAATCTCGAATGCGTTCGGCCGAAAAGCTCGAGGAACACTTTGAGGTATATTCGCGCGGATTGAAACACAAATCCCACAGTCAAGTGGAAAAGAAAAAAAAAAAACAAGATGGGGGAAAAGAGGTTTCTATCGCAAGTCCGAGATTCTGAGTATTTCGTTCGCGCCTGTTACACAATTTACGACACCATTCGTCTCTTCCTCGAATCGTTCGATCGCGGGGGCCAGCGCGAGAAAGAATTAAATTCGAGAATCCGTAAAATCAAGTGTCGCATGTCGCCGTCGGTCGAACGCAACTTGACTGACTAGCGAACCGGGGAACCTGGTGAAGTAGCCTGAACAAATACTGGCGGGCTTGTAAGAGAGAACCGAACATGCCAACGGAAAGAATGCGCCTCTGGCGAAGTCGAACACCTAGGATTTTCCGATCACCCCGCGGCCTTTCTTTCTCCGTCCTTCACAGCGAGAATCCGTTTTCGCGCGATCTTCTTACGAGTCTATCTCGTACTTTTCCTCTCCCGGATTTATTACCTCCTTTCAAGAACTTTCTGAAACTTTGGACAATTCTCGCGTCCTTAGGAGCCTATTTCTCCCCGAAGGCCACTTACTGCAAGTTCGGCGAAATTATCCGGTTCTTTATCAATGAGGTCGCGAGACTTTATGCGCTCAAACGCGAAATACGATCAATTCCGATCGCGACTGCTAATTCCACGAGTGATCGGATTGCAGGCGCATTCTTCCCGACAACAGTCGAAGAAGCCGTGTCGCATTAAACGGAGTATTCCGCGCTGATCCTGGCTTATTCTCCGTTTGATGTAAAGGCACGCGTATACGACGAGCGGATGCATTATTCATGCAAGAATATCTTCGCCAACAACAAGCAAGAAAACGCGAGCGCGTCTTGATCCTTTTATCTCCCGGCGTTTCGCGCTCATATAATCGGTGCATAATCTCAATTTCTCGAGTAGAAATTAAGCCTAACCGTTATCTAGTGATTAGTTAGCCAATCTGTGATTTATTTGCTTAATAACGAGCTAGAAAAATTAGATATCTAAACGTTTTTCGCCTCGTATGGACTTAACTAACGCGATCTCGACTGCCGCGTCCACTGCATACTGGACTCGCCGGACCCGCAGCCCGCGCGGCCCGGGCACGTGGACTGCAGCATGATGGCCGACGTAAACACGTGCACGTGCTCACGGCGGACGCGGCGGCCGGCGAATTCGGCACTCGAGCGCACGTCAGCTGGCTTAGCACACGACAAAAAACGTTTAAATGTCTAGCTTTTCTAGTCCAGCTTTTTTAATCGTCTAACTTTTCGACAATATTTTAAATAAATTACCCGATAAAAAAAATTGGTTCCTCTGTTCCCGCTTTATTTTAATATCTCTTAAACAAGTGTTTCGATCGAACGATGGACTCGCAAGAATGCAAACGCAGTAAAAGTTTAAAGGAGCGAAGTATGTCAAGGAATTTTTCGGCTCGTTACTTTTTTTCCAATAATAAATGAAATTCCTTGATAATCGCAGGATAGTTTCGACGAAAATATGTACGCAATTTTTCTTGAAACTATTCGTCGAGCTCATACATGCGTTGAGAATGTATACGCATATACATATTTGATTCTGTATCTACGGTATATTGCGCGCGAGCAAAGGCTCTCTGTGTTCTGTGCTCTCTCACGTATCACCCTAAATAACCTCATTACACAAACGCGTATCCGCGAGTATTATAGGTCGATGCCGCCGAGCTCTATACATTTTTCACATTCATGGTAAACGTGTTGGAAATTTCGATGAGGGGCGAGTAACGCGAGCGCGGAATTTATCTTATTATGGAAAGATCGAGGATTGCACTCACCGCGGGAGCTATTGAGCTTAAGGTCTCAGATTCTTCGTTCCCTATTTCATGATTCCCGTAAATCAAATTTCTCGTATAAATCGAATCTGTTTGCTTATTTATTTATCTATTATTTTTATTACACGCGAGCCGATCACGAGTATCTCAGAAGCACACGGAGTTTGTATGCGAGAGGAAGTAAGATTGCATTGCGTTTGGTTATTGCAGTGTGAAATAAAAATAAGAAGAAAAGTAGCAGCGATAAAACGTACGTTCAACATTTCAACAATTGCACGTGATCTCGAAGTAATTATGAGATTAAACAATTAAAATGTTTGAGGAACTCGTAATGTTCTAGGCAATCTGTTGCGTCAAGAAACCGCAGCTAACTTGAAAGATTATGCAAATTTGGCAGTTTTGTCATTTTTGAAAAAGTGAACGATTATCAAATGCCAAACTTTCAAAAAGATTAAGGGATACGTTCGACATTCGGCACGGTTAAAGTCCCGCAGTCTCTCTAATCGTGAAACACCTGCGCGCAGCAGAAAACTTATTAATATAATGCGTAAAATATGCATGGGACACTCAGGTATTCACAGCGCATGTCGCGATCATTACAAACTTTTGCGTTTTACGAATAGCATTATGTTATAAGAGCCGCCGGGGTGTAGTTTGCGAGCTAGCTGTCGTCTCGCCTCAGTCTCCATCTAAAGAAAGCGGCTCCTTCGGCTCTTAAGAACGCCGGAGCAAGTCCTCTTGTTTTCCTCACGCGGGAGGGAGAGTCGGCTGAAAATGGCCACGGTAATCCGGCCGAAAATTGCCGGGATCGCGAGAAAATATGTCGTTCGATATTCGAGCGTCCCCGATTGCGTAAGACGGGCGGTGGAGTTTTATCGGTTCGATCGCGCGAATCGATTCGAGGAGTTATCGTCCACGCGATATGTGGATTCCAATGCAATCGTATTTATTTCACTCACCCGGAAAGCGTCTCGCAACTCCTGTTCCTCCTGATCCTGATCCGTCGGCGCCGCCGTGCTCGCACCGCCGATGTTGCTGACGATCTCGACGAACTCCTCGAAGCTGACATTTCCGTCACCTGCGGAAGAATCGCGAGACATAAGCGGGGTCCGAATCGCGGCAGACAATTAAGCTGTCGGCGAAGTTGAGTCGCGATGGAAATCTCGCGCGCGATTTATCTCGAGAGACTCGAAGAGCAACGCGGTAAGTTCACGGAGGCAGCGGAGCGAGCAGCGACATTTTCTGGTCGTCCTTTTGCGTAAGATTCTTCAGAACGAACGAGATAATATTGCAGTCGTGTACAATAAATGACAATAATAAATCCGGCAATCTTTTTAATTAAATGCGATTTAATTGCGCATGTAGAACGGACGGGGACGGCGGAAAGAGAAAATTCTCTTTGTCATTTAAATGCGGGGTCAACACTTCTGAGCTCCCGAGGTAAGGAGCAAGAAAGAAAGGCTTTCTATTAAAAAAATTAATTTATTCTAGATTCATTCTTAATCTAGATATAAGTTCTTTCTTTATTGCCCTCGGTTTCCCTTTTTTTTCTTTTTTTTTTTTTTTAAAGCACTAGACAGTTCAGTGAAAGACGTAACTGACCGTTTTGTAGCTTTTTATTGAGAGGACGCGCTAAATGCAGCTACCGGGGGTTACGCTATGCGTCTGTCGGACAATTTGCGTCAATCCGAACGCAATCTTCCCCACATTCCGGTAAAGCGGCACGACGTAAATGCTTTCCAGCCTCTTAAGCGGCCACGAAATCCCTTTATCACACTATACACGTCATAATAAGAGGGAAGTACACGGCAATATTCGCACAAAGGCGCGAGAGCACGGGAGGGTAAGCGCGGGAGCGAACGAACTTTGCACCTCGCGATCTAAAGTAATGTCCCCGGATGCGGAGTTCCCTACGTCAAGAAGAACCGTGGCATCTTTCTCGTCGCTTCTGCGGAAATTTTGAGCCACCTGGTTCAAATTCTCGGCAGACTCAATCTACCTCGTGGGATCGTTTACAATTTTTATAAACTCATGGACTTGCTTCAAAAAAGGTTGTCGTAATTCTGTCGTTTTCAATATCAACTTAAATAAATCTAAAAGTACATTTTACAATTTGTGAATGACGATTTTTTTTTTTTTTTTTTTCGTTTCCACGTAAATTCCAATATACCGTTAGTCGTTTTATTTTCGACTGTATAAAAAAGTAATAAATATAAAATGTAATCTCGTGCACATTTTATTTATATCTTTTCTCAATATCTTCTATGTATACAAAAATTTATTTAGATAAATGGGAATAAAATTCTATTCGCGCGTAGGTGTGTTTTTTTGGTTTAATTTCGTTAAAAGTATTTGCGTTTTGCAATATTAATGACATCGGCGAGAAACAAGGTTTCGCGAGCTCGTAAACAAGCGATTGGAAAACGGTCTGCATCGATCACGGTTGCGAAAAGGAGGATCGAGTTGGCGGATCGAGTAAACGTTCGATAATATCCGGCGGAAATAAATCTCGCGAAACGAAACGCGGTGCCATTTATCGGGACATCGAACGGCCGCGGTTCGCCGGTGTCGGCTGATTTGCATAATTCGACCACCGCCTAAATAAACGCGGTGTTGTTCGCGCGACGTACACAGTTTACAATCCATCCGTCAGCGGCCCCCGAACGAGCTAATTCCCGCGCAGCTGCAGATAGATCCGCGCTGGACCCGCAGCGTGGCGATGAAGTCACGTATTATACAACACGTAATTACAATTCTACGCTGCGCAACGTCGTGTCGAAAGACAGTTTGAAATTTAGCGACGTCAAAACTATTATAAATTAATAAGAAAAAAAAAAAACAAGTTATTTTGCATGCTGTTATTCTTGACATTGCAATATAATTTTAACGAATCAGAACACTTAGCGTAGAATTTTACAAGAAAAGAGTTCATTAATTCCACCTTTCTTTTATCTCGCCGGCTAATGGCACTGATATAAGCACCTTTTTTCAACCATTTTCGTGACAAGGTGACGCAGAATGAAGTTAATCCATTAATGTTCCAGAAAAAAAAAAAATTCGTAACGGTGCTATTTTTGGAAAGGTAAACTTTATTAAGTTAACGATATTTATGTGGCCACGTTTCTGCGTTGCCTTTTGAAACTTAATTTCTGTCCGGAACTCAATTATGAAATAACCACGTCGCGGTAAACAAAGGAATGTATCCAGCGGAAGGAAAAGATGAAACGCACAAATAAAAGTTATACATTTTAAATTAAACCCTTACGCCACTGTAAATGCGTTTCAGTTTATATCAAAGATCCCAGGTGCTTTTGCGTCTTTCTCCTGCTCTGAATTTCCGCCGCGCTATAGTTCTGCGAAGTTACCGCTACGAGATGCAATTCTATCCTATGTTACGGTCGATAAGTTCTTATCAGGGTTCTGAGACGTGTACAATAACGTCTGATTCGAAGGAAATATAAGATGCCGCGTAAAAGACGAAATTTCTATTCTGCAAAGAGTCGCGGGGGAGAAGGACTTCGTTCCATTACACAGTGACGCCGAGTGGTCCAGCTTAAATTTACAATAACTGTGATAAAGAAAAAATCCTCCCAAGCGCCTGATATCTCCTTTTTTTTACTCTTCGCCCATGTATTTTACGCGCCTCTGATTTCCACTCATTCCAGACTATTTCATCTCGAATCGTTCCGCTCGAGACACGGGAAAAACGCGATATTACCCATCAATCTTGCACGCTGAACCTGTTATTCCTCAACGTATTTTTAGAGCTAGACTTTACTGAACTCCCCTGCTGCATTCACGCATGATTTTGACAATTGGAAAACGCGCGCTCGTTTCGCCCTTATTCTCGATGCTTATGCACCAGCGCGGAAGTCTGTCGGAAGCGGGAGGAAAATATGCGCGTGCATCGGACAGCCTCTTTCGCGGCGAAATCTTTCGATCAAGTCGAAGCGATCGCGCGTCTCGGCGCGCCTTTTTATCGAGACCGCCGGGGTGGAAAGCGCGCCACCGAAGTCCTCACCCGCGGCGCCCACCCTCAGGGCTTCCGGCTGCAGCCCGCGTCGCAAGCTAAGCGCCAGCCTAAGCGGATTTCGGCTGGATAACCACCGGTGTAAACGGGATTTAGGCGGCAGTAATGCCGCGAGCGAGGTGGGAATGCCTAAAATATGCCGCCTTGGGGATTCCAAGACGCGCGCACACACGCGCGTTTACTTTTGCGGCAACTTTTCCCGTGCATGCGGCGACACGCCCGCGGACCCGCACGTGCGAAAAGGCCGACTCATCTGCGATCCTGCACGGACGGCTACTGGACTACCACTACGTGATAACGGTACGTGCCCACTCCCGCGCGAAATGAGAACGTAAAGTGCATTACAACGTTTGGCGACCATAAAGTATAACGTTATTCCACGTTCGCGAATTCGCCGGCAATAACGTTCCGCCGGAACGAATCGACGTAATCGCGCGCATTCGTTATTAGAAGCCCGCCGACAGTTTACGACATGCGTAGCCATCACCTACTCTGCGTACGTGACTATTCGCCTTTCTCGTCTTTTACTACTTCCTCGTATTATTTTATTTATGTTAAGTGAACTGACATCTTCATTTACGCAGCAAAAGCAAAGACACGTTGCAAATGTTACAACGCCTTGGACTCGGAGTTTTAAAAACTTGTATTTTTCCTATTAACGCGCTTTTGAAAAATCGTCACCTTTATTATATCACTTTAATTACATTGTCGCACTGATAAAAAAGATGTCAAAGTCAAAGACAAGAGCTAAATTTTAATTGCCAGCGAATACTTCAAAAAAACATTTTATATGCGTACTGCTTAAATTTAACGTTCAACCGATATCACAAAGCACGGAAACGAAGCTCTCGTTAAATAATTGTCGGTCTACGCGTGTTGGCGTTCAAAGAAGAAATCGTGAGAACCGAAGGTTCCGATTGCGAGAGAATAATTTTAATCACGTCGCTTCGCTCGCGTACAACTTTATCTTTTAAATTTTGTTATTAATTAAATCGGGCGTCTTGGCGCGCGGAAAGTTCGAAAGATCCCGGTAATAAGATCCGCCGCGGTGTTACATTAGCAGTGTGGACTTTAGACTCTCGGAAAGTAAGACTATCGTTATCTAGAACGCGGCCGAGAGTGCGGGCCGGCGGCGACTTAATCGTGAGATTACTCTGCCCACGCCGAATGTCTCGCGTAGAATTAATCAATACGCGATTACGATCATCGATCTGGCCTACATAATTCCCAGGTAACCCGTGTGCCGAGGGTGTGCGTGCGGATGCCGTCGTGGACGGCGCGGCCCGTGTGCACATCCCCGGGGGGTATTTTCTGATAGCGCGGATTCGTCGCGTGTATTATACCATGTATTACATGCCCCGCGTACGTACGTATGCGCGGGCATACAAATTGACTGCGTGTTACGATACGGGCCGATCGAGATTCCCGATGAAATTCCGCAGGCGTGACTCAGCACGGGACGATTGTGGAGATGGGAATCGTGCCTCTCGCTCGCACGCGCCCCGAAGGACCCGTGGCGGATCAATCGCGCGATCCGATAAGAAGCCAGCGGTGTTGGCATATTGCGAATGTCACGGCCGCATAGTTAGCCCTACATAGTCCGAAAACGCTGTTCGCGTTTTTTTTTCCCCCGCCGTGTCGCGTAGACGGTGCAAAAAAAGACCGATTGGCTTCGTTACGCGTCCACGACCACTCGCCCGTTCGCGTCTATCGTTTCTCTCTGTTTTCTCCCGTTGCTTTTCTACTCTTTTTTTTTTCCTCCCCCGTCTATCCGCCCGGTCGTTAAAATTCTCATTAAATCCGTGGATCGTAGCTATCGCTCGACGTTTAGGCGGCACGCTGATCGTCTCTTTTCGCCTGTCCCAACAGAGACACAAATTACGTAACGAGCTGTGTATCTCACACAAAAAATCCTGACAACTTTGCAGAGGGGGCAAAAAAAAAAAAAAATGTGAAGGCGACAATATCTCAGATTTGCAGCTTATCGCTTCGTGTCGCGGCACGATTTATGTGATCGACATGTAATGAGAAGTGCTAAGCGCCGTTGCGTCACCATCTCGTTTCTTCAGGACCGGTTTGACTTCTCGTCGTGCACGACGGTCTCTCGATTTCCCCTGACTGTCACGGCGGATTTGTGGGTCGTTTCGTTTCGTTTGTTAAGTGTCGCGCAGCCGGCACGGAAACCACTTCTCGGGACGAGAATTTAATTCTGGCGTCGACACGCGCTCGAGGGATATGAATCACAAAACTACTGAACTCCCGACCGCGTGAAGCACTCGTGCGGTTTTCCCTCGCCTTTTGTTCTTCTCAATATCATATACCCGCTGGCGCGGAAAACAGCGCGAAATTGTAAACAGCCGATATATCCCGAGGTCGATAACGCATCGGCCATCGAGAGATCTTCAATTCCGTCACGTTATCCCCCTCCCCCTCCGCCCACGCGGCCCTTCTGAAACACGCGGAACGAGAGACGGTAATCGAGGGAGATCGAGCGGGAAGGAAAAGGGAAAACCAGCGGGGCAAAACAACAATATATAGGGTAATCTAGATTGCGATACGTCGAGAGACCGATGGAAACGAAGGCGATTCGCGAAAATCGGACGGTATTTGCGGAACGTTATTACTTTCCGCCGAATGGAGGAGATCCATCGCGCGAATAGATCGATCGACATCGCGATATCGCTTCGCTCCGTAACGATGATACATGCTCGCGGAGAATTAAATCGCAAAATAAAAGTGATAGAAAGAAAAGCCGCGGAAACCAAACGGATGGTTGTAAACGCGCTGAAACCTGATCCATACACACGAATCTTTTTCGAAAGAGCGATTTTCCGGCGATAAAAGGCAAAGGGCAGTGTCACTCGGACTGTATCTATCAACTGTAACTGCAAAAGTTTTTCGTTAATTGTTCCGGTTTATTAATAAATAATTCTGCACTGTAAAGGATTAATTCATTAAATAGAGATAATAAAATTTGGAAAAATGCCGCTTATCCAAATGAAATTGAATAGAAAAAAAAAGGAAAAAAGAACACTGTTCTTTTAACGTGTATGAATAGAGAGAACCGTACAATTATTTTAGCTCAGTATAAATATGGGATTGAATTTATATCGAGTTACATAGCGTTATTATTTTATATCGCAGAGTTAATTGCGATTCGCGCTGTTTAATTAATAAAGTTTGAGTCCTAAAAACAGGACTCTTTTTCCCCATTTACCCGGAAAGTATGAAAAATACATACACCATCGCGGAATTGAGTGATTTAATTAATACTCTGCAATTTTTTCTACTTAATCCAATTTTTATTTCACGGAAAAACGAAAAAAAAATTTTTTTTTATTTTTTATTTTTTTTATTATTATCTTTTTTTTTCGCATGAGTGTTGAATAAATGTCGCTCATCGCCTGTATCACCGGAATTGGCTCGTGTATCGAGGGACGGTTTAACTTATTCACGACGGTATGCATCCGACCGCTATAAATCCCCAAAGCGACGTAATAGTTGCGATCGCGATAACTTCGCTCGCAAACTGCGCACGTGACGTTATTCATAAAGTGATTCCATCAGAGGGAATCGCGCCAACTGGAGTCTGAGAAGTCGGCGAGGCCGGGCATCTCGCATTTGATCGGATCGCGAGTCCAAACCGCACAATGCAACTTCGTTGTCCATTGTGCGCCCGCCGTCGAAAGGATTCACGTAGCCGGCGCATGCATGTTCCTAAACACAGGCCGTTTTATACGAGCTTACGCGCCCCCGATAGCACGATAATTTACGACATCGCGGCGGCAAATACGGCGGGGTTGCACACGTGGGTGAAGGCGTAATGCGATCGGAGCGACATGAATCTTTGAGAAGATCGCGGGAGCCGCTCCCGGCGGATCCCCTCCTCGTCTCTTCGCCGTGAGAGTACGTGCTGGAACTTCTTGAGAACTTTCGCTTTTGCCGCAGTGGAACGACGTCAAACGATGCTGCTTACCGCGACAAGGGTAGGTCGCCGGAAGTCTGAGTCTCGCGAAGTCATGGCATTCATCCGTAGGAAATAAGAAGGCCGGCGATCCCCCCTCGATCGCGAGCTGAGCAAACATCGAGGAAACTATGCGATCGTGCACGATTAAATTTTCATGGAATCTAAGGCATAACTCGGTCGAGTAACGAAATCGGCGATCGGACGCGTCGAATATTTTTTTCAGTGATCGAATCGACGATATCGCAGCCGCGGGTGGTTGCCTCGCCGCAGCCGACAAAAGGTGAATCTACGGTTCGATTTCGCGAAGCATTGGATATCCATCAGTCATTTGACGTCCCGCCGGTACTTAAAAGGCTTGCTTCTTGTATTTCCCTATCTTTAGACAGTTCCCGAAGTTCTGGTACTTCGATATCTGGAGAAGCGCTTCAATTTTCAATAATTACACCGAAGTAGGCAATTCGAGTGCTATCGATCTTTTCCTCGGATAAAGATACGCCCGAACAAAATTTATCTTATCGTGATTTATGTAAATAATAAATTACATTCAGATTGACCGTTCTGTAAAGCCTTTCGACGAACATATGCATATGTTTTCACATGATCGAATCCGGCTTTGTCGGATTACGCTGATACGGTCTCGCCGAGTCGCTCTTTAAATAATGCGAGCGACGAGCGCGTGTCAAAGCTGTCGACTATTACATAGTCCTGCTCAATAAAGAGCTAATTCCGGCCTAATTAAACGCTGCGAGCCGCCTCTGGCCGCCGCGTTCAACGCGGAAGGCCGCGCCATTGACGTGTGCCATTCGTGTACATGGCACTTAGAAGCAGATACTAATTACCGTCACGAAGAGGCTCTCAGGGTCTTCGTTTTGACACACACTCAGACCGCGCGGTGTTCGCAACGAACGACGAAAGGTCGATATGAAACGTATAAGCTCGGCCGCCTCGCGGAGTCGCGTCCTCGTTGAAGCGTCAGAAATTGGCTTCGTTTTCATTCCATTCGCTCTGTGCGCGGACATGCACTTCTAATTACCCCTTCAGAAACTTCCGCCATTATTTCACCGCGTATTGGAATTACGCGCGTTATCGAGAAGGAATGGCGGGCGCGAGCGAAAAGTTGCGAACGCATTTTGCGTTCGCGGAAAGTGAATTAAAGCGTTATTCGAGCTGATAAGAAAATGAGAAGTGGTAAATTAACTTCCTGCTAATTACCCGCCCGAAATTCGAACACGACTTTGTACGAGCGGACTCGAGGGCTCGGTGCCTGATAGAGATCTTTCTTCGCCGAAGTTCAGCGGATTGTGTCGCGATTAAGCAACGGCGACTCGCGATCGAGCCTCATTCGGTGAACGGACGAGTCGATTAATTAAACGGGACGTCTTCGTAAAATGTTCTTTCGGCGGTTCGTATAATAGCGCGTAAGTTCCTGTCAATGGGCTCTCAACGAAAAACCGACGTTAACCACGCTAATCGTGGCAGTAACGATAATAGCTACGTCAGCCTTAATAGCCGCGTAACGATAACGGTTCACTATTAGCGTGACTGTGACGTATAACGGATTTCTTAAAGTTGCCGTTCTCAAACGATGTTACACTAAATTTCTCGCGATTTTATCCCGCCGAGCGTTTCGCAGAAATTTCTATGGCGTACAAAAAACTATTAATTTGCTAAAATCATAGCATGAAAATATAAAATAATCATTTAAAAACTTATCAAATATTTAGAATTTGTTCGCAACCTGTTTGTAAGTATTTTTTAATGGTACGATTGCAATGACGTAAGCAAAGAGCTACTTCGACGGTCAATGTAGCGTCTTGTAATCTGCGAGACTGAAATTTTTTGGAACAAAGAAGATGAGAAAACTCTTAAAGCCGTGCGCAATCTATTTGGCAGTGTAGTGTTCGCCAACTTCCCGCTCAACTTCCTTCCGCCCTTTTTCTTTTTTTTTTTCTTTTTCCTACCGACGCGCGACGTGTCTCAGTAGCAGAGGCAACTTCCCAACCGTACGACCAGGTCGGGAACTTATTTTCATAAGAAATGCAGATACGAGAAGGAGTGTTACGCGGGAGATCTTTCCGGCGCGAGAAAAGTGCGAGGGAGATCGTGCTGAAGCTAATATTAAAATCGTTATCAACGACACCGCGCGCTCCTTGCTCATAGAATTGCGAGGAAGTTACGCTAGGAGTCAACGTGGCGAGTGGATTATTTCACGCGCGGTTCGCACGATTCGCGATTGACGATGACAGCTCGCGAAACCGTATCTATCCTCGTAACGGTACGTGAAGCACAGATTCGAGCGGTTCAAACGGAAAAGTAATTTCCCTCGGAAATATCCCGGGACCTCTTGGGCGATTATCGAGATTCGCGTCGCTTCTTTTGCCGCGGTCGGTTCGATTCTTTTTTTTCTTTTCTTTTTCTTTTTTCTTTTTTTTTTATCTTCTTCTGCAACCGCGATTTTCGTACGACCACGGAAATATTTCTCCCTTGTGTCGGATCGTTAAATCCCATTCTTGCGACCTCTCGGCGCATTAACGCAGCCCGGGTCAAGAGTTAAACTCAGGGAATCTCTTTCCGTACCGACCTAATCCTCGCGTGTCGGGAATTATCACTTTTAACTCCGCTAAAAAGCGCGGACGCTTCTCTCGCGCCTTGAGAGAGTAAATTCCACTTCGCGGATAACGCGCGTCCCCGAAACAATTTACTCCCGCGGCTGTAATTATTTTAGCCATTTGAACACGCGGGGGACTTCGATTTACATCCCCGTAATGCTCCCGCGCGGATTTTAATAGCCGTTCCGCATTTTTCCCTCCGGTTCTTTTGTCGCGGGCGCAGATCGACGAGAAAGCGGCCGAATTTTCCAAAAACTCGTTTAGTCGAGTTCCTTTTTGAATGGGCCACGAGCGGCCGTTTTTCACCGCGGGTATTATCCCGTAATTCTTTCTGATTATAGAGAAAATGACTGGTAATAGCCAACCGTTGCGGAGCGGACTAGCAACAGGTACGAGAACCTGCAGCATCCGACGTCAATACATCGACCCGCTTTCGAATCATCAATAATAGCTCCTCAATTTAGTTCCAATATTTCGAAATACTAATTACAAAAATAGATATCGGCTATAACCTGATCGTTCAATGCATCACAAAAAAAGAACACGAAAAAAAAAATTTCAAGTTCCTGCAAGTAATGGAAAAGTCAATGCAGCTAAATAAGGAACGTCATTTAAAATATATCTATTCCATTTCACTCGCCAGTGCTCATCTCTCGAGATAAGGTTCTGCGTCGAAGAGGTATCGCAGTATGTTATCGGGAATGCTTCAGGATTTCGCGCGGGCCTTTCCGTCAGACAATGAAACATTGCCGCAGAGCGTAAACGCAAAGGGAAAGCCTA
The DNA here is from genome assembly GCF_019399895.1 of Cardiocondyla obscurior. Lineage (NCBI taxonomy): Eukaryota > Metazoa > Arthropoda > Insecta > Hymenoptera > Formicidae > Cardiocondyla > Cardiocondyla obscurior. The sequence goes on from NC_091876.1 coordinate 3,930,168, forward strand.
ACGGAGCATCGGAACGGAGAATACGGTACACAGATCCTAGCCTGGCCGCCGCAAAATTGGATACTGCGGCGTCAAGAGATGGAGTTCGGGGTGAAGGTGAAGGAGAACTCTCGAGAGTCAAGTAAGAGGGGGAGAGAAATCGGCCGGCGTCGGGGGGATCATAATAAAGGGACTCGTACGTAATAAAGGGCCGCCTTGCCGGTAAGGGTATATGGCTATTGTTGGAACGCTTCGCGAGAATTAGCCGCAATTAAGGCGATTTGCCGACGGGCACGAGATTGCACGTGGACGACCGTGGAAACGGCGTATAAGCGCGGAAGACGATAAACTTCGGTGTCGCCCCGAGTGATACTACCGTTTCTAACAGCCCACTTCGTCGTCCAAAGGATAGTTCGAAGAATACAGGCGCGCCTTACTTTATGATTATTTCTTAATCCTGACGATACAGCTTCGCGCCACGAAAATAGTAATTTAACGTTGTCTCCCGGGATAACGTTAGCGCTGCTACTGTTTCATTAAAAACGCGGACACTCGCTAACAAAATTAGGGTTACGTAAAATAAAGTCACACGTCGTACAAATTGCATGCGCATTATCGCTTAACGCCTGTGGTAATAGTATTATGATATACTATCGTGTAACGTAATATTAATAATAATAAACAGTGCTGCATTAATTATTATAGTTAATTTTTTTTTCCCCCTGCGGTTCATTCACGCCTCTCCTATTTCATTTCCAAACTGTTTGGTCAATCAATATTTTCTTCTCTTTATCGGATATTATATTACCTACGTAATCTATTCAGTGACACGTGGCACATGAAGAGAGATTTTCAAAATGCGCGGATCGGAAAAACAAAAGGCGTGATATCACGCGATATCGCACACGCCGATGATCAATACCACTCGTTTCGATAAAATGCGGCGCTTAAATCTTCGTCAAGCAATTCAAATGTCAAATACAATCATGCTACATATTAGCCTAATTTCCCCTTTTCTACATTAATTGGTTAAATCCGGTGATAAATGCTAAATTCAAAATAAACAGTATATTACGTTTCGGCAAATTGCAGTATTTTGATTTCCACCGAGCCGTTTGAAATGACAAACACGGGTTGCATATCAGCCCACATTCCTCCCATTGATCGGCTAAATTCGATAATTACAAGTAATAATTTATTCGTTCAATAACGTGACATAACTTCATCAAGCGTCGAACGTAACGGAAAAGTATCGCAATCCCCGCACTTTCCAATATATTAAATATTCCGAAACGGAAAATAAAGCTGCCACTTACCGTCAATGTCGATTTCCTGCAGCATCGTTCTCAACTCCTCCGCCCTCGCGAATTGTCCCAAGGAACGCATAACCCTGCCGAGTTCTTCTTTCGTGATAGTTCCGTCGCCATCCTTGTCAAACAGCCTGAAGGCCTCCCTGAATTCTGTTACAGAAAAAAAAAAAATAAAAAAAATAACACCAGGCATTAGTGGCTTTAATATACGTTTTGCTTTCTTTGCGGGAAACAGTTAAAATTACTTCGACTTTCCTCGGGACAATTGTACGAACGTGTGTAGAATGCACAACGCCATTGTTCTTTGCGCGGCTTTAAAGTAATTTTTCTCTGGTCCCTTCTACTCTTACGATAATTAGATTGGCCATTATGCACTTCGAATTTTTCACTTCGGTTAGGTTAAGTATCCCGGACGCGACTAACGTCAAGCGTCCTCTCTGGAATTGCCCTTTCAGAGTCGGTCACCGACGGAGTCGGTTAACTGACTGCAGGCAACTGCAGCTCGTCGAATTCCCGCAGCGAATTTGACGAGATACGAGTACAAGCCGGCTTCGGCTCGACGGTGCTTGACTCGATCGTTTAATGGCCTCGTTTCACGCGCCGTTGATTCCGACGGTGCATTATACGCGGACGTATCCACGCACAATTGCCCGCTCGCGAACGGTGCAATCCCCGCGATCGCGTCTTGCGCCCTTATTTATACTCGATACTCGATTCCCGCGCGTCGCGTGAAATGAAGTTACATATTACCTCGAACAGCGGACGCGATTTCGCGATCCTACTCGGCGTAGAATTCGACCGAGGCCGGGATACGAACGGGAAGCGAAGAACGATCCTTCTTCTTTATCTACGGACTTCCGCCCCGTCAGAAACGGTACCGCTTCTGACATCTCAGCTCCTTTCTTTCCCGTTCTCCATAGAAGCTTCGAAAAAAGCCCCTGATGGAATTTCTAGCCATTAAAGCTCTTCCCAAACGACCGCAAGATTGGCTCTTTTAATCTTTAATTTTTATATTCCTATAATTTATTTAAGAGAGATATTTGTGGCGGCATTTCTCTCTCTTTTTCTCGAGCTAATCATCCACGATTCTATTTTCAGTGCCAATTGGTGAAGCGGACAATAGTGCAGTCACACGATAACTGCTTCAAGAGAGGCTCTTTTATACAAAGGCGATAAGAGCGTAACGATTCACCGGAAGAAATTACGTTCGCCAAAGTACGTATCGTTAAAGTATAGGAAGACGTGTTACTTTCTCAGACATTTTTAACAAACAGATCTCGGCAGAAGAAAAAGAAAACAAATTTTTTAACAAGAATTAAAAAATTAATTTCAATGTTTAACTTTTGTTATAAATTAGGAGGTTGTGCTTTCAATAAAGTTCGTGACATATCTTTGACGTCTTGATCAAACTGAGGGATAGTCGATTACGAAGTTACGCTGTTTAAAACAATGTTGGAGAAACGGGTCGTTCATAATTAGGTGAGTTTCGTGAAAATTAAAATATATTTAAAACATAACTGATAGGCGTCCGTCTTAAGTTGTATTAAAAATATTGACGAAAGCCTTCGTTAACGTCGACGTAATTTTAAAACAAAGAACTTTGCTTGAAGCTCAACAGCGTCTAACAACGCAGTTATAATTATCAGGGAGAATCGGATATTCAGTTTCGTTGACAAATGCGCTTGAATTAATGTCATTTCGCGCAAAACTTATGCCGCGAAATAAAATAAAAATATTTGAAATGGGAGAGAAAATCGTTCGATTATTTGCACTTTCGCGTTGAACTCTCTTAAAAAGAAATGGGAAGTATTGATTCTTTGATTAAACGGGTTTTCAGATTGGTTTCGAGAACCTGCTATACAACATTTACAGATGGCTTAGTAAGAATAATTAAATACAAAAAAAAAAAAAAAAGAGGGGAAAAAAAAGAGGAGATGACGAGCACCGCGAAATGTGAAACGATATTACAATGCAATCCGTTTGACATCGATTGAACAGATCGCTATTCATCGACCTTGATGTGAGTGGACTGTAATATTCAATAGCGATGTTTATAAAGGCAGAAAGAAAAACAAGTCACATACATGATGGACGTGTAAAAATTTTTTAAAAAAAAGCAAACGTTTGACGTATGCATGACATCGTGTAAAATGCGAAATTATTTGATTTAGAGGGGGCAGAGAGGAAAAAGACGACGGACGCGTTAACGAACGCAAACTCAAATAGAAAGAATGATAAATCCTAGAAAATCAGTGCCAGGCTTGTTAATCACGATCTCTGTTGGTTCTGTCGAAGAAGGCTGATTTCGATCGCGTAGGTAATTTTATTCAGAATAAGAGAGTATCAAACGGCGTGCAAAACAAAATTTCTCGTAATATTTATCGCTATTATATTATGATATAAGGTCTCGCGTGGCAAAATGCAACTTTATACTCTTTTGATCGCGGTATCAGATGTCGCATGATGGAGATATCCGCGACTCCTGATTCAATTTGACATGGCACAGGCGAGATATCTCGCCCGTTTGCTGTCGTCGCTTTGTTAATCCCGATAAAACTACCGCTCGCTATGCCGCTCCGTGGCGTATGTGATTTCATTCAGGTTTGCGAGGCCATTATTATTATTTTTTTTTTCTCGCCGCAGTACACGAGACATCCGCGTTCTCCGGCGTGCAAAAAACGTTCCGCAGCATGCGGAACATTTGGAAAACGTGCGGCGAACACTCGGCGTATATTTGGGAAATGTACGGAAAGCGTTTGGAAAATGTTCGGGGAACGTGCGCGGAACATTCGGATAACTTTTAAAGAACGTTCTTCTAACGTTTTCAGCGTGTTCTCCGCTGCCACGATGACGGTCGCGATTCTAAAACTTGTGTACAGCGGCGATAACGACGGAAAAAAAATAATGGCCCCGCAAAACTGAATGAAGTCGCATACGCCGCGGCACAGCGAGTTTTATCCGGATTAACGAAGCGATGACAGCAAACAGACGAGATATCCCGTTTACCGAGCGTGCCAAATTGAATCCGGCGACGTGGGTATCTCCATTATCTGGCATCTGACGCCGCGATCAAAAGAGTACCAATTTGCATTTTGCCATACGAAGTTTAATATCATAATATAGCACGAGGTGATAAATAGGAAGAACAATTTTACTTGCACGTCGCTCATAAATAAAATTGTCATTTTAATAATATTATTTTTCATTATTAATGTTAATTATTTATCCGTTATATTCACATTTCTCTCCAAATCATAAAGGTATTTGTTCGATAGACAACGTTAAAAATAATTTATTCGCAAATTGATAAATCGTAATTAAAAAGAAAAATATATCAATAAATTTTTTATTGCGAGATAAATTTTCGCAATATTAAATAATCAACACTATAATGGAGTTGTAACGGGACGATAAAATAAAATAGATAGTTCACCCGTAAATATGATTAATTATGTAAAAAATTACTCTCTTCCTTCGGAATGAAGACCGTGACTGATAAGCCTGATATTTCACGTGCCGCGCGACAGGCCTTTTCAACGTGAACCGATTGGCCATCGAACAATGAATACCCGGAATTCTTGAAAAAAGCTTGCTCTCTCGATGGTCAATCGGTCAAAAAAACTTGCTGCGCGCCAAATGAAATACTATCCTAAAGTTCAAATGAAATTCATGGCATGCCATGATATCGATATCACGTTAAAAAGAGAAAGGAAAAAAGGAAAATTAATTTTTCCATTACCTTCATTTTCTTTCGCTCTTATCTCCTCTCGTCTATAGCTCGAATTTAATAACGCAATCCAAAAAATAAAAAAAATAAAAAAAAAAATAAAATAAAATAAAATAAAATCGTTTAACTCTAACCTTTCATCTGCGACTTCGATATGGGCGTTTTAGACGAAGAGTGGCTCGCCGACAGTCGTTTCGGCGAGGCCGGGAGAGACAGAAGAACGTTCGTGGTGAGCGGAGTCCTGACAGGCTCGTCGCGGACGGACGACGAGGATGCGGCCGTGTCCGCTGACCGTATCAGGGATAATTCTTGCGGCTGCTGCTGTTGCCATAATCGCCGGCGTTGCAGATTCGGCACGTCGGCGACGGGGCACGATCCCGCGGAAACGTAGATTGGTTCCATCGGCAGCGCCGACGTGGCCACGGCCATCGTCATCGACGTCCGCGGGGTGCGATCCAGGGGTCTGGTGCCTTCTTGTTCCTCCGCGCCGCTGCTCTGTCTCGTCTGCAAGTACATAATCGACTATTTCTTTATTTTCACCTTCTTTTCGTCCCTCATATAAAGTACCTCGTACACGATCAAACGAGCTCGAAACTGAATCATTAATGCGAAACGTCCTAAAAAGATTTCCGTTTAAGCGAAAAATATCCTCGTAAATGTTCCCCGACACGCTCGTGTTTTATATATGTGCAAACCACTCAGGAGGAAATTGATCAGTCTTATGAAATAGAAATGAAAAAATTTATAGAGCTGTAAATTGATATTCTCCGGTATAAATACGGGAACTTGCGAAAAGCGTAATTGAGTTTGGCTTCTGAGAAAGGCCCGCGTTTTAAGGAGTATTAGAAGAGCATGTGAAATTCTCCTTTGCAGAAGTGCTCTTCAGTTTCTATCAAGCGCATGTGATTTTTCGAGCTAGCTTTTTTAAATCTCTGTTTTTTCAGCAAACATCTCCGCACAATACATTATCTTACACCAATATTTGACAATCTTGATATAAAACTTTGCACAGCCTCGAGAAGCTGCGAAAGAAAAAGACATTGCGCTTTAAGAATGCTCCTCAGGAAGAGAGACTCTTTAAAAGCGCATTTGTTTCCGGGTTATGAATTTTTCTCTTTACAAATTTATTAAAATGGACTGATGAAACCGTTAACTTATAAATGTGTCGTTGGGTAACAGAATCGCTCAAAGTACAGCCGCCTTAATATTTAATCCGCTCATGCTAGATGCGTTAGGCATGAAACTTCTGAGTAACACATACGCGACAGTTCCCTGAATTTTGGCGACAAGCTCGTTTCGTAGTTTCAACGTCGAGTCTCATCAATAATTAAAATCTCACGTCGCAGAAAACGCCAATGTGGAAGAGACACGATTTTAATTTCAAAACATGTTAGTGCTGCCGGGAAGAGTTTTTTTTTTTTTTTTTCATTCATATATTTCAATAAAGTGAGAAGACGTAATGAAGGAAAGGGATAGAACGAGAGATCTGTTAATGAGCCGAGCCGGACGGGCGGCTCATCCACCCCGTCATTTCGGATCTCTGCGCCCGAGATTCGCGATCTATCAATCCGTGCTGCGTTTATCCCGCGATAAGGGCGAGAGTCGATCTGGATGGAGAGGCCGTGCTTCATTATCGCGAAAGTTCGCGAGACGTTGACGAGCGATTAACCGCGGCCCCGAAAGAATGTAATAGCGCCTGTGCATCTATCATTTAAATGAGGTAGCATCGCAAGCGCGGTGTCACTTGGCGGCTCGATATGACGGATGAAAAAAAAACCTCCGGATAAAATGCACAGACGTCATTTCCCGTTTTATTCTCCCGCGGGAAAAGGAAAGAGAGGGTGAGATCTGGCAATAACCGGTCCGCGAAACTCAGACGGGCCATTGAATCGCTCGCTAGCTAATCGTCGAAATTGCGATACTAGTTCGCGACTCCAGCGAGGGGGCTCCAATCCCGCCGAAGGCTCACAGCGTGAGCTTTAGTCGGCGACGAATGTCGTTATCGAAATGTCGAAGCGATAAACTTTGCGCGTTAAATTATACAACTCGGACCCGATTCTCCCGATGAAGGGGGGGCGACTCCCCCTTCGCAGATTACGTCGCTCGGACGCGCTCGTTTGCGTAACCGGAATTGTCGATAAGATTTCCGAGGGTGAGAATGAGAGGGAATTAAGACTGTTCTCGGAGTTTATAATTGAGGACGAGAACGCGCGACAAATTGGGAGGCAAATAGCGAACTTAAGGCGCACCCCCGTCTTATTTCCCGCCTTATCTCCTCCCGGCGCCTCTGGGTGTCTCGGGGAAGCTGCATCCGGCCGAGCGAGACACGTCGCTCGCAACACGAACTCGCGTATCACCCGAGAACACATTTGCATTCCCAGGAAGTCGCTCTTAGGGTCAAAATGCATTTAGGTTCTTCTGGGTGGAGAGAAACGGTCGGGATTCGAGCGACGTACCGAGACAGACAGTCTGACTGCCTTTCCTTAACTATGAGCGCAGTCACGAGGTGGAGGCGAGAAACTTCCGACGCCGACGATTCGGCGAAGCGAATCAAATTCGAGTGCGCCACGAAAGCTGCGGCGGGTACCGGCTTGATCAAATTGCGAGGACCTCAACGTCAGAATGCCGAAGAGAGAAAGGAACCGCGTCAACCACCCTTGCGGGAAGGGGGAGGATGAATTACGGCGGTTATGCGCCACGGGCGAAAGTTTCTCGGTGCAGTCGAAACCGCGCGCGGGTGAAAGTTTCCACGGACGTCCGGCAATAAAAGGCCCGACCCTCGAAGAAGAAAGTTTCCCTGAAAGTTCCCGGCTTCTTTCCGCGTTTCCCTGGGCGCGGCACGGCCGGTGACAAAATTGAATCCTCGTTAAAGCGCCGTCACGTTTCGCCGATCGACATCGACACTTCCATGTCGTCCGGCGGCCCGGATTCCTTTCTCCCTTCCGTCCTTCTTTCCCGCTGATTTAAATTACATTTCATTACGAGCCTTTAGTAACTGCGACGCCCCGGGACACCGGTCACTTATTTGTCCCACGGGGAAAATGGGACGTTGTTTGAACGCGAGATCCCGAACCGCTGGGAAACAAGTCCGATATTTCACGGGATGACGGAGGGCGAAAAATACCCTTCGCGCATGTTCGGCTAATAATTCGCTCGTCGCGGATCTTTTTAACAATATTTCGCAGTAAAGTTACTTCATTAGACCGCGGGCAACAAAGGCGAAGTTAATTTGCTTTTGCTATCGCGCCCGACATTAATTAACTTGACAATGTTGTTTATTCCTGCGCGTATGCAAGGAATTATGATGCAGATTTTTAATGGCCGTTTTAGTAGCCAGGTATTGGCGCTTAGCCAAGATTACGCAACCGTCGCTCACGTCAAAATGTACCTTTTATGAAAACGTTGTGTCGCACGGTCTTGGGGTGGATTAAGAATTACATTGTTTCCCCCTATCACGCTTTAAAAAAGCTACGCTAATGGAAGAATTACGCGAATCTTTCAAGTGCATGGCTCTTCATCTCGCATTTATTACCGGGTATTACATTTTTATGCCATTTATTTTAATAACGTATAAATATCCGATCGAGGATTCCACTTTAAAATTATGGCTCGCTCACCGGATTTGCGTGCGCATGAAAGTAATGTACAAAATTGCATAAATGCATAAATTTGTAAATTCTGTATTTGCAAGCTTCTGAATATTGAGGAAAATCGTAGAGAGTAGCGTAAAGTAAAACATCTCGCAAAATGATTAATCCAGCATTAACCCTTTCGAGTCTACAGAATTTACGTCCGACTTGTTCAAGTTTTTTTTTATTATTTTATTTATTTTTTACGTAAAAAACAATATAGGTATAAGCTCAATAAAAATCTGATTTGAAAGAATTAACCTGTCGTCGTTTTTGATGAAACAGGTGCGAGTCAGAAGCTTGCGACTGATGTACACCGAAAGTCAGATATGGTTTTCTACGGCGACAGAGGCAAGGGATGAGAGAACGAAGGGAAATAGGTCTTCGGCAACCGGCCGGCGCGGTACATACATGCGGCACATATGAAACTCGACGCACACGGCTCTAAAGTCACGTTCGCTAGCTGCCGTCGGCGCAGCAAACGCCATATCTGCTTTCCAGCGTACATACACACGTCCACTTGAGTACGATATGTCACCGGCAAAACGGTGCCGGTTATCGATGAATGAATGTATCACAGTCGATCGCACTTCGTGCTTCCTCCTGCGAAATAATGACTTTCGCTCTATCATCGATCGCAAATCACCGGTGACAGCCGTGAATCGGTTGCTTTAATGAAAGTAATTACGAAGAGGAATGGTCGCACAACCGTGAATTTTTACCACTTTTAATCGGCGAGTTAAACGGGATATAAAATTTACATCCACTCCTCGTAGAATTTCCCGCATAACTCTGTAATAGAAAATTCCGAATATCTCGTTCCAATTCCGTTAAATGGCCAAGATTTTCGCAATTGCGCTTATTATGCCTTCGACAGGCACGCCGGGACGCGTTTACAGGAAAAGGGCATAAAATATCGCGAGGGTCACCGAGAATAAAAAATTAATTACGAGCGTCACGTCGATGTCTCGTCATTGCGAGAGCTAGATAAACGCCTACCGTCTTTCTACAGGTTTTTCATTTCCACGTTATTTTCTCCGACTGCGATTAAACGCGGAAACAAATTAACGTTAAACGTTCGCTTGTAAAATTAACTGAAAAAATTGGTTTCCCTTTTTCTTTTTTTATATTTATTGTTCTCGTGAAACGACGAGACTCGCGAAGAAGTCCTTAGTAAGTTTACCCAAGTTTTCTCTTCGCGATTAAAATTTTATTTAACTAAGCGTTAGAACGCGAAAGAGACAAAACGCGGGGGCTGCTCGCTCACCGATATAAATTACATTAGATATTTTCTAGGACGCGTTATGCATTATGCATTGCGTTCCGAAAACGATGATATGATTCCGGAAAGAAATTCCCTTATTTAAGGAACTTAAAGATTTCTTGAATGCAAGAATGCGCACGAGTAACGTCTGATAAATGATACGTATTTTTACTGGGAAAAGCACCGGGAGAATAATTTAGTCACATTTTTCTGATTTCAGGAATATATACCAGCCGACGAGCCGACGGCTCGTACGATGTGCATTTTTGTTCCGTGACTTTTCGAGAATTCTCTGAGTGCTGAAAGAATCGTGACGCAACGCCAACACACACGTACACGTACACAAAGAGACCCATATTCTTCTCTCTTATTAGATTAGCTCCGTAAACCGGGACACCTTCCAAGTAGTATATCAAATACGTGGGTGGCTTCGTCCGCAAAAATGTTTGGCACACCTGCGCTCGTAATCACGATGTGAATCGCGTTTCCCAATACGCCGAGCATGCATTGAGTTAAAATAATTCAATAAACGAGCGCGCGTTTGCATTCACGCAATCCAATAAATCTCAATTACGCTGTTATTGAATTCATATTCTCTATTCTTATTGATTAACAATAATAACACTGCATCAAAGTCGGCGCGATCGCGCCGCCGACACGGAAGCAATTGTTTTACATTGTTTTATCGCTGTAATAATAAGCGCGTCCGCGTGCACGGTCCATCCCGCCAATTTATACGTGTTCTTATTTTGTTCGCGAACAAAAGGGCTGTCATCGGCTGTCCGGCCGTTTAAAATGACGCAGCTCCGGCAGAAAGTGCAACTCTTAACATTCAATCCCGATACCTGAATTATAATTTATCTTTACGGCGAATTCGTAATCAGTTCGGCAGATTAATCGGTACGATTGTTTTTTGCAATCTGAATTTTATTCAAGCGTATCCGTCGAACACGTCGCCTACGAAAATTCATTCGCGATCGATTCAAGAGAGGGATGCACTCCAATGCATCGAAGCCGCGACCTTCTTATCCCTCGCCCTTAATTCTTCCCCCCCAAATACTTCACCGCCTAAGGAAAACTTCGTTAGCGCCGACGACGACATTAATTGCTTCGCTTGATTCTCGTCAGGTGATGGGACAGGTAAGACAGCCGCGCAAGTAGATACCGCATCTTGTCGTTGTGCCATAAACCATTACTGTCGGCCAGCCTCCGTCCCGTTGTGCCACTCACGTTTCGTTAAAAGTAGCGAAACGGGAGGAAAGAAGGAGTAAACGACGGGAACGTTACAACTTGAGAGTCCAATCGCGGAGCGCTGACGTTGCATCACATTGCATAAACATACGTGATCAGGCTGGCCCACCCGTTGAACACCGAATTGGAAATGCGACGTTCGATACGGGCGAGTAAACACTTTCGCAAGCCGAGCATTGACGTATCGAGGATCGATGTGACCGATAAAACGTGTGAGCATTTCAGTATGACCGAACTGTATGATAAAAAGACACGAGTGACGTTCGCCGGGCCAGTCCCAACGCTGATTCATAATGAATCCGATCTTTCTCGATTTTCGACGAGCGACCACATTCTTTTATGAAGTGAACTGGCGCAGCGACGATAGAACCGTAGATTAAAATTGGAAATACGATGATTGAAAACTCGCAAAATTGATGATTATGTGGTCTCGAGTGCGAGCCGGAATTTAGATCGCATTTAAATTTATGTTAATTAAGCGGTAACACACTTTTCATCCCCGGTATACTCTAAAGATACGCGGGCTCGCGTAAAATTAGAATTGCACTTTTGATTAAACCACCCATCCCTCGGACAAACTTTCGCCCGATGTATCGCACAAATACAAGAGGATTAATGTTGTTAACACGATGCGCCCGCTTATAAATCAGCGACGAATCCGGCATCATTTATTCTTTAAATAAATCATGCAGCGTGTACATTAGCGCCGCGATGACGAGCGATTTTGCGGAGCGCCCCGCCGCCCTCCCGGCAAACGTGCCCCGTAATTTGCAGATCGGCAAAGAGAAATTATTTTCGGGACGCCAACGTTATGCAACATCTGCATAATGCATAGCAAATAAGAGATGTTCTCGAATTAGCGCAGCACGTTCGTCACCCCGCTCGTGAGGCTGAGGCGGACATTATGATTCGTTAAATCCGCTGCGAATAGACGTACTATGACTAAGCGGCTTTACACCCACCGGTCTAATCTTTTTATGTGTTTTAATTATGTCACGCTACAACTAACGCTTTTTGTTCCTTGCACCCGAAGACGTGTCCGAAAAAGAAAAATCAAGTGTGACTTCGCTGACTTATTTTGCAAACGCTACTTCGTGGCGTTTACGAGTTATTTCAGTTTATTCTCTTGAGAAAAGCGCCTGAAAGCTGCGGTGGTCTACGGTTTTCTTACATAATACGCTTTTTTTTTCCTCTTCTTCCTTTTTCGAAAGAGCGAACTGGAATAACTCGCAAAACACAGCGAAGCAGCGCTCGCAAAATAATCAGTAAAATTGTATACACATAGGAAATGAAACGTTGCTTGGAAACATTTAAATGGAATCAGTTGTGATGACTCGGGAGTTATTGCAGCGCGGAAATAACTGCGACTCGCGAAGGTAAATGGAACATAATTTATTACGTGTCTATAAACTCGTTTTTTATCTTTCTTTGGTACGTCCATTCTTCAAGTACCCTCTGCGCTTTGTATATTTTCCGTAACGCACGTTAATTAGAAAGCTCATTTCTTTCATTTACACTGTATATAAAGCGCATAGAATTTTATAATTTATGAAAAGTACTTTTAAATTTAAATAATTGAAAAAATAAAAATTGAGAAACTCCGCGTGCTCGCTGGCATCTAGATTTTTGGATCGCGTTAAAGTCGAAGCGAATTTCCATATCGGGGATTCCGCTCGTGGCGTTCGCGGCAATTAGTGCTACAGTCGCCGGGAAAGAAAGCGCGCAAACGGCTGAAGAACATCCGGAGAGAAGAAGCGCCAGCGTTAGTAGCGGGGTAGGTGAAGGGAGGGGCGGGAGAGGTGCAGAAAAATCGCGGCTGAAAAAGGAGATTTACGAGCGGCAGGTGGAGGCACGATAAGGCCCGAGCACTCGATCACGCTGTCCCGCATTTTGATTGAATGAGACGGTGGCGAGACCGCAGAAGACACCGGCGCGGCTCATTTCCGCGCCCGCCGCGCGGAAATTTGCATGCCGATCAGCGATCGCGGGCTGCAACCCGCGAAGATAGCGGACAGAGACGGGAGGGTTGAACCGGCGTGCGCGTTACGGGACAGTAGAGACAAGAAGCTGCAGGGCGTCGTACCGCGCTGATAAGCGTCAACTTGACACACGAGGGCGAGAAAGGGGTCAATGCATGGGTAGTTATTGATACTTGGTAATAGACACGAGCATGAAACCTGCGGGATTGCCGGCATGCGTTGAAACCAGTGAAAATTGTCTTAACTATCAGATTTATTTTACTAGTGTTTTCTAACCATTTAATCTACGAGAAAAAGGAAAAGGGCGAGATCGGAATTGGATCAGCAAATAATACTTTCGCATCGGCAAACACGTTTAATGTTCACCGAGTGTTCACAGGGTTCACCGAGGTCTGTTATAATATTAACCCGCCAACGAACCGTATCTAAGAACGAAATTTATACGACGTATTTTATCGTAGATAATCAAATTTCGCCGGCCGCCCTTTTTACATTTGTCCGCTCACGACGAATCGCGGCGACTTCCGGATCACCGAATCGACTCGATTCAATCACTGACACAATAATAAATTATTCAATAAAGATGAAGATACAGAGACGACCTGATAGGTCGTCCTTCCGATCATTTCGCATCTTTTCCCGTATTTCTCCGCGCTCAAGTAGTGACGTCAATGCAAAAGCTCCCAAATTGACTGTAATACATCGGTTGATTAATGTAATGCCGCGAGCTGTAACGAGCGGTACTCAATGCCGCGTTCGCGCAGATGTAAAACGGTCGAGATCTCGCCGTGATTCGATTTCCCCCGTGTACCAACAACGCGGCAGCTTAAGCATCGGCGCGTCGGCGAATAAGTAATTGCCTCTCGAGCGCGTTTCGGTTTAACAGGGGCGGGCGGTCCTGAAATCCCAGGGCAAAATTCACCGGCATTTTTCAAGATATCTAGATAAGACACAGCCTACTACACCAGGCGTCGAGCACCCTATTAAAGCACACAAAGCTCCTCGTCTGGCTCCCCTGAGACATTCGAGGGCTAATTCTCGGCAAGTTTTACAAAGCCCGCTAAAATCACCGTCGTGACGCAACGTTTTTTTCTCTTTCTGTCTCTCTTTCTCTCTTTCTCTTTCTTTTCACTTTCGTAATAATTTCGAAAATAAAAAGAAAATATATGTCCAAAAAGCCGGAGCAGATTTATTTTCTTAAGAGAAAGAGCGATCGCGCAATCGATCGAAATGGACGATGTGAAATTAACGTGAGTTTCCTGCGAAACGAATCACGCAACCCGATCAGTTGTATGAAAAAGTGACGTATAAAAAAATTCCCTCGAGGTTTTTCTATTCAGTTACATGGAATAGAAAAATGAGCGAAGACGATATTGTGAGCGAGGTACGGTCGCGGTTTGTCAGTCGTTTTCGATTGTGGATACGCGAGATTACCAGGGATCAACCGATTAATCACCATAACGGGGAGAACGACAAACGCGTTGAGGATGAACTCGTTAGCGCTGCGGTTAACCGCCTGTTTACAACCGATTTCATGTACGACGCCATCGTTGAATATAATTGCGATTTCGATAAGCCTAATGATTGTGCGCCGTAACATTCACAAATCCATCTGAATTGCACCAGTTACTGTGATACAGGATTAAATTACAACGCCAGGTATAACATTACGGCGTCGCTTTAAAGGTCGCGGGATTATTTGATTTACGAATTAGCTGAATTCCAGATTGATTATCAGTAATAATTAAACGAGTCTTTTCAAAAATTTTGAGAATTACATACAAAATTATGCGATCACTAATAAGAATTACTATAAATAATAACATTAACAGTTTTTATATACAATTAAACAAAAATCATTTACGAATCTAATGAAAAGTAATTTTAAAAACTGAAGTGTAAATCGATGTAATGTGTGATGTAATAAGCGCTTGTGCTGGAAAAAAAAAAGCGAACTACCCTCGCGCGGGAAGCAAGCGCCTATATTAGATGAGGAGTAAAAGATCGATCGAAAGAAAACACACGTCGGTCGCTTGCTGACATTTTACCCGTATTCTGTGTAGGCTTGGAAAACGAAATATTGTCACAGCGCGCGCACACGCGTTTTCGATAAAACTTTTTCTTCCGCCGGCGGTAAAATTGTAAATGCGCGCATATATACTACAATTATCCGTTAATCTAAATAACGTTAATTTAAGTATTGTAATAATAATGGAAATAAAGCCGATTCAGCGTTCGATATTATTAGCATAGAATAAATAAATTAGTAATTGTAAAAGAGACGCATGCCATGGAAGAGCAATAAAGCACGCTGAGCCAGTTTTATTGAAATATTAGTCGATCGCTGAGAGACTCGTGGTTTTCTGGTCAAAGTATATCGAAATTTATTGCGAGACTGATAACGGCGGTATAACTCTTACCAGAGTTCATAAACCGCTGCACAAAGAAGATCTCTGTACCATTCATTCCTTAACAACGTTCAGCCAAAGGTGAATACCACGATATAAAAGCGGAGGATTGAATAGGCGCATAATACTCGCCAGGTGCTTTTCTTCGTTATTACCCAAACGATTTTTCGTGCGATCTTATTATCGACGTATTGGCGAGCTTCCCGACATATTTTTAACGTGGAATTCATGATTATAAATGTATTTAGTTCAAGATGCGCGCTTACAATTCTGATTATGCACAGCGCGTCGTGTATTTTCCGCTCATTAACCTGTTGTTACTTTCGAGAAACAAGTTGCGTGGTCTGACAACGAAAACGCGCGGCACATTGTTGCTCGGCAAATATTTGTTCTTCCCTCCGCGGACGCCTTTGCGGCCTTTTTTTCCGCGAATCCGACATCGCGGAATTGCGTTACGTAATGCAATTTAGTATTTTCATGCGGAAGAGAAACTCGGACGTCCCGACGAAATCGCGTGCCGCAAACGATAGACGATAAAACTTTTCCTTTGGCAGAAAAATATATCGTAATCAGAGTGCAACGATCGCTGTACCGGAAAGCGGGCAATTGTCAGAGATGTAACATCGTTTTTGACGAATAATAGATTCGCTGCAACGCACTCGAAAGAGAGACTTTTCATTTTTCCATATGGACATATGTGTACGTTGATTATCAACGGGGTCACCGGGATTCCGATTCCCGGATATTGAAATCGCGGAGCCGTGAAAAATACGAGCGGAATCCGGGGCGCGATCTTAAAATCAGTTTCGGCGTGAATCGGACCGACGCGACGTTCCGTTCAGATGCGTCGTGCGCGAGATAGCACGAAAATCGCCCACGCGTTTCACTTTGGAGACAAAGGAGAACGGAGCGGAAGATGCAAAAGCGAGGGTGAAACGGGGGGTGAGACCGGGAGAGAGCGAGGAAGACGGAACGTGCAACCCTCCCTGCCGTCGGTTTAAAATGCCACGAGACTCCTAGTTGCGATGTATCTCGCAATTCAGCACTCTCGGTCTTTGCTTTTCTCGTGCATCCCCCCTGTGTCCTCACGTTTTATGATTCTCGGTAAAACGAGGGCTCGCTCAGCAAAGACTTTAAGGTACCTGCCTGTAACGGGAGGCAAGTATTCGAATGCGGCGCGATGCACCGCGGGGCGTACCTGAGCCCGTACCTCATCTCGTCACGTCGAGTTTCCGAGGCGGCCTTGGAATTTTTGATTACGACGTCGCGCGAGGGCGAGATATTTTCGGAGAACGCGGGGCTCGTTTGTATCTCTTACAGTGTTTTTCGTTCGGCTTTCGCGACTGACGTCATAGTGAATTACGCGCAATTCGCGTAATAAAAAGCGTCGCACGGTTCCGCCCGGGGTCGACCGATTACTCAGCTCTCATCCCTGTTTGCTCTTTACACAATCTATAGAATATCGAGCAACAGGAGGTACGCGGCGAATAGATATACTCCTGCAGGAATACGCTCGGTGTGTGCACAGGAAAACGCTTCTCCGTGTTATCGTTGACTTTCGTCTGTGTGGAATCCGAGTTATGAATGATGTTCAACGCTGTAATAACACCAACGAGTGGAACAAGAAAGACGGAGGCGGGGAACTATAATTCCCAACTTTTGCTCGCTTTTCTGCCTCGGACATAATGAATGCGGTTTCGTATAAAATTACGACCGAGAGGACGTTTCGCGAAGAGGCCGTCGCGAACGACACCGAATGCGAGCCCCGTTCACTTAACGCATTCAGGAAAGAAGTGTGCATTAAGACTCGAGGAGAGCGGGTCAGAGAGAGATGGAAAGGGTGACGTCGTGAAAACTTTGCGTCATCGCGAAATCCGCTTTCGCGGTCGAAGCAGTTTGCACGAATCTACCGATTATGCTAATTCCTTCTTTCTTCGGAGGCAGAATTAAGAGTTGCCTTTTTAAAGAGTCTGTTTAAACGGCTGGACTTTTCGCCACCGAAACGAATCCTACGGCTGCGTGTGCAAGCTGCGTCGCATTGTTTCGCGAAATTGACAACGTCGGCTCGCGTATGCGGAGAACAATGGCATTAGGTAGCCCCGCGATTCTGATGGATGTGGCATCGATTATAAGCGCGTTGTAACAAGTTGGTAGCTACGTTTCTGGTATCGTTACAGTGAACCCTATTCACGTCAAAGCGCGTTGAGGAAGTTTTTTATCGCCGTTAACTATCCTGTCGCGCTCGCCGGGTGTTTCCTTCTATCTCTCGAACTGGAGCGAACTCGGTGTCATCCGGGCATTCGTTTTTGTCGAAACGCCGCCGATTCGTTACGCGACTTTCCATTAACGATATTAGATCGAGAAGAGAGAACTGCGCGAGTCACTTAACGGAATAATCGTTGCGTACACGCGGCCGCGGAGTGTGCTAATATTTGCTGCGTTATGCTACGAAATGTAATGTCTCGCTGGAGTCTCCAATGCAATCTCGTTATAAACATAATTCCCTAATAAAATACGGGGCGCAAAAGACGCGGATCCGGTAACGAGATATCGATTGTACTTTTCCTCCGTCGCGTATTAAAAATTGACAATAAATAAATTAAGAAAATACAAATCTATCTAATTGATATTCCGCGTACTTCCTTAACGTACCTACTCCTACAAACCAGATTCTCGCGTCCTTTGTGACGACCAAACAGTCGTTCTACCTAGAAAAAGAATTTTCTCTCGATTTCGCGCTTTGAATATTCATATAATCATGTGATCAAGTCATATTATTCGTACAATCAGCGGATGTTAATTTATGTATAATTAAAGTACCATTAGAATTTTGCCTCTCTGCGAAAGAGATTTGCCTAGAATCTTCCTCTCGCGACTCGTCGCACTCCGATATTAATCAATTGGGTCAATTAAACTTTTATAAGAGTGCGAGAAAACGAACTCGGTTAAACGTAAGTTTGTCAGTCGCGAGCGGACTCGGTACTTTTGTTTGCGCCACTTAAGAATGGGATTATGAAATTACGGATCACATTAGCGAGAACTGTAGAATATTTCCTCCGTAATATTTTCATACGACTTCTCCTATCTATTCTGCTAATTACAGGTACACTGTGCATTCGCTGACATTCAACAGGCACGCGAGCATTTCAATTACAATAATTATGACTCTATTCTATGAAACGTGCATAATGCAATATGTCAATAAAAAAAATATTTCAAACGTGAGAGATAATTTATTTCTTACTGCATCGTATGTTGAGCTTAAAAGCCAAACGCTCCGCGAAATATGGCAAAAATTCTGCGAAAATATCGTACAAGGACGATAATGATTCAGTAATGGTTCACGTCCTCTCACGCATACGGGGGCTTCGTGTTAGTATAATGGATCGTAATGCACGCTGCCAGCGACAGCGATGATCGGCCAGAAGACACGGTGTGATTGCATAGCCTGCTTACTCACGGCTCTCTAAATGCACACCTCGCCTGGTTTTTCTTCGCGGCCGCTCTCTCGCGCTTTTATAAAAACTTCCCGCGGCGCAAAATAATCAATATGCCCTACATCTGCGTTGATACGCCTCAATATGTGTCAATACGATATACACCGGTGTCGAAACTGATGCGGCGATATTCATTTATAAAAGAGAACGCGTATAAATCTGTTCGCGGGGCTCTGATTTATGCCGAGGCGCGCACGGTATTCGAACATTCGCCGTATATAAATTAATCCGCGGATACAACTTTCTCGCGGAGCCTAAATTTTATATCGTTTCTATTTTTTACGAAATATGTAGAATATTTAATTAATATTCCATAAGTCTGGACGTGGATGCATAATTGCTACGATTATATTACGTTGCCATGTAAAATATAATTTTTTTTTTTTTTTACGAAAAAAAGGAAGTTTCAGCTTCATTACATTTTTTTTTCTGAGCGGCAGAATATTACTGATATTCATTTAACTAATAAACTGCCATTGTGTGTACCTTAAAATAGCTCGAACAAAGAAATACGTGGTAACATATAATTTTGGCATAGAAAAATATGCTTTTTTACAAAATTTATGTCAGACGCGCGTTCGTTAAATGCTGCATCTTCGCTCCTCTCAAAATAATTTTAGAAATATAAGAATAGCAGCGTATATCCGTGTTAGATCAAACGGTGCTCAGAACAAAAGCGTCGTACGACGATATCTCACGGTGAGATCAGATGTATTAGAGCTATCAAATTCACATCGGTGACCAGATATCTTCATGCAACTCTGATAATACCGAACGATGCGACGTGGGGGTACTAACAAACCAAGTAATCATATTACAAGAAAGTCCCGCTCGGTTTCGTTTATTTTTATATTGTTATATCCGTCTATATTATATCCATTGATTTGTCTTTACGCGTCATTTTTGTATTACGCAAGGACTGATCTGTTCCCGACAAGCTTCCTGTACCGTGCCCTCGTGTCCTCCGTCTCCGAGCTTATGATTTATGCGCGCGTTTTCGCCGCGGGACATTTTCCGAGCGTGTTCTCGTTTCCATACTTTACGCCGTTCGTCCGCGTCCTTCGGGTGAAAATCGAATTCGCGTGTAAAGTACGCGCCGCGCGGATTGTTAATCATTAAGAAGACGCGGAGTTCGCGCGTCAACTTCCAACGAAATTTACATCGCCGCGCGTTTTCAAGGGGCGCATATCAACCGGACTGGGAGTCGCGACGAGCGAGATGTTGCGCTTAATAAAGTTATCCGCCGAGCTTTTCGTCGGCGAGACATCTTTGCCCCGCTCGAAAGCTGCGCGCCTCTGTTAAAAGTGTCTTAAACAGCATCGTTAATTAAAGACGCTAAAGCCGCACAGAAGCCAAAGCATTCTCAGTCAAAATTGCTCGAGACGCGGGTTTGAGATTAAAATTAACGCGAATCTGTGTGCTCTTCTTCGCCGTGTACGGCATGTGTTAGATTTTATCAAGCGACCGAAATATTAAAAAAGAAATAAAAAATACCGTGGTTGATTTCTCGTGGATGAGAAACGTCGTATCACGGCGAGGGATTTCGACGCCTGGAAAAATTTCTGTTGCAATTTTATGGCAAAGATTAAAAAGATAGACCTCCGGGAATTACAGTCAAGTATTAAAAACAGCCAGGCGTCTCCGATTTATGCCACGTAAAAATATATTCGACGACGCGATATTACATAACGCGTAAAGTGGCAAGCGCAGTCATAACGACGGCGGTAAATATAATAAGGATTCGATTCAAGTGGGCATAAGCATTATGACAAAATTACAACGATAATGCAGCTCGTGTAGAGCTCGCTTCTGTCATCACTCGAGTTTATCGCCGTCTTTAATCTATCTGTGCATCAAAACGGTATCAAATGTCACGTGGCAATTAACGTTCCTGCCGTGCAACCTCGTCGCGGGCTCGTTCGACACTACTGTAAATCGTGTTTCCGACGATATGGAAACGACCCTATCGAGAACTATATATCTGTACATCGGTAAACCCTATCACAATTGACTTCGCAGACGGTATTTAACACCGGTGTTCCCGGTCGCCGGTCGTATCTACGCCGCGTCTCCGCCTATTTGTCTCGTCGCGCGACAACGAACTCGGCCGGAATTTCCCGTCTAAGCGGTCGGAACGTAACGTCGCACGATAAAGGCACTCCGGGTATGGCACCCTCGCAAAAGTCGCAGACTCGCCCCCGGGGGACAATGCTCGGACTCGTCGCCCTTTCCGCTTGAGCTCCGCCGTGCCTTCAGCGGCACGCACGCGTGTACACACGAGCGTGCATGTCGGTCCCCGAAATGTGTCGGAAAATGGAATTTCTGCGGAGGAACTTTATACGCCCGTCGTATGAAGTGACGCGGTCCAGATAACATTGTCGGCATGTGCGAGTCAACGTGTTTAAAAGATACGCGCTAATATCCCGCGGAATTATTGACGCCACAAGTATTACTAATTTTGCAACATCGAAGAGGTTTATTGGATCTTGGTCGAAATAGCACTGCGTACGTGCGTAACGGAAATTCCATGCACGCGCATTCCTCGTACGTATCTCGTGATTTGATATCGTTTCTCGTGTTCACGAGCGTAAAATTCATTTATTTGCAAGGAATTTAACGAACAAAAATTTTGCAAGCTATTAGTTTTTGACGCGACACAAAGAAAAGCAAAGTGATATGTTACACGTTTTCTGTAAAAAAAAAAAAAGCTCCCGGAAAAGTATCTTTATTTCAAAATGGGGTATGTGAAAATGAAACCTGAGTACGAAGTATTTAATTACACACGAAATAAGCGTAATAAATAGGAAACGTAATAAAAGCATGTTTTTATCTTTATATCTACTTTTTAATTTGATTTTTGATTATTATATATATTTCTCTCCCGTGTGTTTTTACGATTTTCCGGAGCAAAACGTAATCAATGTGGATACGGAATTTTTACTATTTATTGCGTATACACATTTCACTACTTTTATAAATAATGCAAATCTCAAAATATAAAAAAAAGCTTGCATTCTCTAATTTATCTTAATACTGAGTTATGTAAACTTGCAGCTTTAATACGTACGCAATTACACATGCTATTTCCAGATAAAAGTATGTAATAGCACTAACATTTTGAACATCTCTACCTCGACTTTGATACAAAACCTGGCCACGGGCAAATCGAATTTGCGTGAGAGATTTTTCCAACTTCCCCGGAAATCTTGAAACGCGGCGAACTCGAGTTTCGTTTCCAATCTAATTAATTCAAAAACTTTTCCGCGCGGTGAGTTGTCTTTAAATCCATACGGTGGTTTAATGTATTCAGCGCGACGTCAAACAGCCGGTCCGGCGGATCTGTGTACCAAAAACTACGTGTTCACGCGTTAATTTACTTTGCCGCTTTAATTACGGCTAATTAAATATATCCACGGGGGACGAAGGGTGTGCGAGCGGAAAGAGCATTCCGTCCGTTATATCGACGGCGGACATTCGACGCCACCGCAGGCGAGTGTCGACTGAGCCACCCTCGCTTTGAGCTCCGTAATCGACGCATTCGCAGTAATGATCCCGCGGTTAACGCTTAATGCGCGGCAGACGACTGTGATCTTATTTCACCGGCACCCGGAAATACCTGATTTCGAGTGATGCTCGCACGAACAGTCGCGACTTACAACCCCGGAGACTCGATTCAGATGCGGTAGTCACGCGATCTCGGGAGATGTTCTCGGTCCGTCTGACATATCGTTGACAGCTACCACTTGAGCGATCCACGGAAACGTATATCTTCCCAGCGGGAAGACCACCGGCCTTATCACGTATATCGAGATTAAGTGTTATTTTTTAATTCGCGATCGAACCTTGGGGTCGGTTGGGCACGGCACCTAATATTTTGCTTCTGTATCGATAACAAGGGCGAGGGTGTTTCGAGCGTGACGCAAAGATTTCCTTTTCGCTTTTGTACACCGTATCGCGATCCGTATCGGCATCAATTCTGTTCCCTTTTTCATCCGCGTTCGTTACTTAGCCGCACCCGGTTCAATCAATGGGCTATTATTAGTGGATAATTGACTTATCGAAGAAAAAAATGGGCATACCTGGCCCGCGCAACCCGGGCTTTCATTTCGGATTACAATGGCGTGGTGGGGAGCGCACGCAAGCACGCGTATCACGCATCGTCGATCCGCGGCATAATTGCGTGTAAACGAATACGCAGGCACGCAGTTAATTGCACATTATTTCGCGTGACATGAACGCACGCACCATAAATAAAAAATAAAGTAGAAATCTCCGTAACACTCGCACCGCGTTCTTGCGGTGCTCTGAAAATTCCTTCGTTTAATCGAGGAAATGAATACAACGATTTGTACGGCAGTACACAGCTGAACAAATAGTTTATCTTCTATTGTCCGAGAGACAACTCTGCCAATTAAGAAATTTTTAGGGATCGCGGGGCTTGTACAACAAGTTTATCCTTTGAAACGTAACGAGTTATGGGCGCAGGTGTACGCCTAAAGTTTCTTGGAATTCGGTAAGTAAATTATCAAAGAAAATCGTAATAGTACACATTAACTCGGACGTTAAAAGTTAAGTGTCTTTCCCAATGCCAAGTAGTTCGATGGCTCATTCGAAGTTAAACTGCAAAATTTTTTTTCTTTATTCTAGATCTTTTAGAGCACTGCAAGAAACTCGTAGAAAATTGAGGATAATTCTCTCGCGAAGACAAAATGTACATACAAATACGGGAAGATGCAATTGTAATGTGCAACGGCGTATCTCTAATTTCCGAGAATACGTCGCACTGCTCGGGGCCTTTAATCCTTTTTCCCCCCGGAATTATCCACGCAATTATTGTTCACAACCGCGCCGTTACGAGAGGTGTTTTACCGAAACGCGGGTTAACTTGTAATTTGACTAGAGTGAAAAGTTTGCATGCGATTGATATAATTATTTCCCGAATCCCCGCTATCCCACCTGCACGAACTTTAATTATACTTTAATTATGCCGAATCTAATTATTGCGCAATCAATTTGTGATGAGAAATATATTAGGCTATCGCTAAAAAAATATATATTAGTAATTTTTAATTAAAATGAAAAATTGTATTCCGCGAGTAAATTAAATTTATGTTGCCGCGAACAAGCTGGATTTCTATCCGAGATATTTTCGCGCTTGGAGTTTCTAAAATTAAATAAATCGCTGTAAAATAAATAGGTATTGCGTGACAAACGTTCGAGTGACGATGCCACGTCGATACGATCAGTGGTTCAAAGTGGATCGACAATTATGCTTCACGGCCCGTCAAGCTCTTCACGACGATGGGAAACGGGGTTGGTTAAGCTACGAAGCAGAATGCCGATGAATAAACGTAAATTATGCACGGCGCGAACTAAGTGAGGAATTCTAATAATCAGTTGCATGCTAAGCTTTATTGCTCACGTGTCAGTAGATGAGATTAATGAAACGTATACCGAGTGCGATGTACAGTATTCCCTTAATTATAACAAAACTAATTACATTGTGCTACGCATTACTATTGTTCGTTGCGTTACATTGCAAATCGTAGTTTCGGCAAAACCTTACAAATACCTCCGCATGTCGAACAACCTCGGCAGGGCGGCCCAAGCGTTACGGATTCGCGGTGAAAAATTCAAGAAATTTTAGGTGCTACTTAATCAGATTAAATATTTAGCTCACGTTCTCCCGCGGATGAAATTTAACTTCAAAAACCAATTTTCCCCGTCAATCAGAAATCGAAATCATGTCGATATCTTGTACCTTTCTCGCAGCTACGGTGAACATCGTTGCCCTGAAACTTCCCGGAGGCGGAAGGTAGAATCGCGACGAGTGCCGTGCGACAACTGCGAACTAACTGCATTCAAAGCGAAGTCGAAGCATATACGTCCTCCTACATTGAGGAAACGGGAAACTAAACGGGGGCTGAGTCAGTGGCCGCGCGGACATTCTCGGTATGTGTTGATGAGAGAAAGAGAGAGAGAGAGAGAGAGAGAGAGATAGAGACAACGACTAGAGGGAGAGAAAAAGATGCAGAGAGATGGGCAGTAACGCTCACCATCAGCAACTTGACTTTGTTAACCAAAGGGGACGTTGTAAGGAACTTGTTGACGGCCGTCAATATTTTCCCTTCCAACGTGGCAGCGCTTCCGGCGTCTTGTCCTCGCGAGCATCCGGGCCCGATGTCCGCCCCCTCGCCGGGACTGGGCAACAACTCCCGGCAGTCGCCCGGCCCGAGATCCCTCTTCTTCAGCTCTTCCCGCGGGCCCTCGTGGCTCTGTTTTTCTTCTGTGCACCGCCGCACCCTCAACGATCGCGCTTAGCACGTGTCGGCATCAGAACCGGCGTCCGGCTGGCCCGCGGGTAATTCTTCGAGCCCTTAGGGCATCCAGCGGACTCGTCCCGTCTCGTTTCCAGACGGGGAACCTCGTCCGTCAGAAACTCGCTGAATCGTTTTAGGCCGGTTGATCCACCGACTTCTGTACCCCGCCGGAAATTCACCGATTCTTTGTGGATGACGCACTTCCGTTCACGTGGTACCAAACGGAGCGAGGGTGGTACCAGCGTAAATTGACTACTTGTACTAATGATGAGTTAACCGGCGCGCTGAGAAAATTCTGCTCCGTTCTCGGAATCGTTATCTGTGATATTTACGCCGACGTGTGACGATGATTTTACGACTCTGTCTTTTTTTTTTTTTTTTCTGTCTTGAGATTTCTTTTATCTTCGTTGCCGGGGAAATCACTATGTCATACTTTTAAATGATAGGTCGCAGATGAACTGATGACACAGAATGACAATAGTGCCGTACACGCGACGTTGGCCGCGAGTTTTCGGGTGTCTGTCACTCCTGGAGGTCCCGACAGTGGCGCGTTCTCGACGTGGACTGAAGTCCGGAACGGTCCAACGGATGCTGCGACTCGCTCCAGAGGCCGAAGGACGCGCGAGCGCGCGAGAGGAACGCGGCGTGCGAGATATGGAAGGGGGAGGAAGAGGGAGCGATAGAGAGAGAGAGGGTGGAGGAAGTGAGACGTGAGAGGGAGGATTCTCTCGTAGAAAATGGGAGAACAAGATTCTCTTTCTCTTTCTTTCTCTATCTAGCATTCTATCTTTATCTTCGTCTCTGTTCAACGATAGGGCGCGGAGCAGGTTATACGAGGGTTGTAGAGCTCTCTCGGGGGTTCGGAGGCTCGGGGTTTCGACGCCACTAGTTGCTGGTAAGCCTCGCAGATTTTCGCGCCCGATGCGACGCCGGTCACTACGACGTCCCCCATTTTCGCTCCCCCTTTCTTTATTTTTTTTTTCTCTCTACGTTATCCCCCTTCGAAATATCCCGAGATAGGTTTACACGGGTTACAGGTTGGCCGGGTCGACGGATGTTTTTGTAGATGCTATCGGGGAATTGATACCCTCATGAATCTGACATGATACAGAAAAACGGCATCGCTCAGATAGTGTATCGCCACTAGTATTCCCATGGGAAAGCGAAAAACGTTAGAACGAATTTGATTTATTTGCACGCGATCCCACATTTGATTTTCAAACGGATAAACCGTAACGACCTTTGAGTATTGCTACGTGCAATTATTGATTAAACTCGACCAAACAAGCAATCTACCAGATTTTTTTTGCTTCGGCAAGAGACGCGAAGCACCGAAGGATCGCCGTGGTTCAAATTGAAAGACTGCGGCACTGTGTACGCGAACAATATGTACTTCGCGAATATAGAAATAATCCATCGAAAATGTTTTTTTTTTTTTTTTTTAATTGCGAGTGAAGTATACGAGATCAATTGGTCGAACACGTTTCGAATTGGCGGTAGAATATCCGGTAAAAAAAAGAAGAAAAAAAAAAAAGAAATTGCATCGGTGCATCGTCAATCGATTTTTAGTTTCGCAGTTTCATGCAGGAAAAAGAAAATCAAACGCGCCCTTTCCCGAAACTGTTCCGCCGTGAGCTATCTCTTTTTATTACACCTTTATCATATTTGCCTAAAAAAAAAAACCCACGTAATCTGCAAACATTCTATTTATTTAGCGTGATATCCCTGTTAAGCTGAACATCACCGAAAATTCGGAAGGTGAAGGATTTCAGGCAATTAATGACGACCGGGCGAAATCGAGCGTTATCGAACCGCCAGTTGAAGCCGGCAATTAACGCACCTCCGCGGAAATCAACTTCCTTAGGTAGCCTGGAGAATATTACCTTCGTTAACGTCCAGCTATATCGGGTGAACGGAGAGCTAATTCGGCCGCAAGAAAACGTTAATGGAACGGATTGCACGGCGAGGCTGGCGCGGAGTTCACGGTTTTCCACAGGGCGTAAGGCGAATTATTATTTGCGCGACGAACGGAGATCTAGCACGGCGAAGTCTGCTTTCGGCCGGGTGCCCGTAATTTTCCAAGTGTCTGAAGGCTTTTGTGGAGAGTATTTCTTTGTTTCCACCGCGTCCTGTCCATATTTACCGCAGCGCTCACGTGGGCGGCCGTCATTATCCGCATTGGCATTGTTTTCTGACACGCGGGCAGCTTTTATCAACGGCGTCGCGGCTATATCGGCACGGCGCACGTCCCGTTTCTTTCGAGAAATCCCGCGCCCGCGCCCGCGTTAAATCACGTTATATGTCAAGAATGGCTCGGCTCTCGGCAGCTCTTCAACAATGCTCGGCCGACCTTCCTCGCTGGGCTCGCACAAAGGAAGGCGCGCTTCTTCCGCGGATTCATCGCGAAAAATCACGGCGCGCTAACGATCAACTAATCTGCGCCCGTCGCCGCGGTTTTTGCGAATCTTCCGTAGCTAACGACATTCCGTTGATTAGCCTTATCTAAATTTTCCCGACGAGGTGAATATAATTTGGCGAGCGCCGCAAAGAGATGTCCCGCGATAAAACAAGGAATTTATTTGTTAATTAGCCACGTAGTTGTCGAGATAATTTTCGGCTTCCATCGTCGGAATAATTTTTAGAAATCTGAATAATTCTGGTATTATACATCGTATTGATGTCGCCTTTACTTTCCATAGGTGTCTTAAACTGACAAGCAATTACGAGCTTCAAACTTCGCAGTTAATTATTGGAAAATCGAATGTTCTTTGATTAACGAGCGATGACTAATCAAGTAAATGTACGGTCCATTTTTACGTCAAACGTTCTCTCCGAAAAGTGCGCACAAAGAAAATGCATTCCATACTTTTTACTTGCAGGTTTCCCCTCCCTTCGAAAGTCGTTTTTTCGATATCCCCCGCGTAATCATTGCCTCGTTATCTCTATTATGCTGAGCTTTGAGTTGTACGTTTTATAGACGAGCAAGAAGGGAACCGAAGGAAATCATAAATCAGTATAAAGATCCGGAGAGCCGCGGCGCCTTTTAGTTCATAAGCGCCGCTGATATTTTACATTCTTGCCCACATGCACGTTCTCTCGGTCCGCATCAGGCGAGCCACCTCGGACATCATCGATACAATCCCAGCTAAACTTAATTGCCCCGGAGCTTTTACATTTAATATCGCGCTAAAAGGATTAACCCGCGCTTAATAACCGACAAATGCCGCCACGTGCCGCGGCGATACGATCAGTTTCGGATTTACGGATATGATTCGAACCAAAATAGAGATTGATCGGCGCATTTTGTCGCGGCAATTCGTTGAAACGCGATCGTCGAAATCGAATAATCGGTGGCAATTGATCTACCCTTTCTCCTCATCGCGCCTCTTTGATAAAAACGCCCTTAGCGGGTGGCCGGCGAGTATCGATGCTGCAACTTGCAGCGCGCAACTCATTGAGCTTCAAATTCACAATGCGTTCATGGTTCCCGCCCAAATCACCGCGTGTTTTTGCCGAAACGCTTTGCCGAAGCAAACGTAGATTTAAATTCTCAATGGAAATTGATTTACAAAGTCCGGGCGTATGTGATCTATTGGAGTTTATAAAACACACCGGATTTTCTTTCTATCGCGGGCCTCGAAAATTCAATCTTCGTGGTTCGGTGGTCTAGATAATTTTCTGCCGGGTGCGTTACAAGGATCCGCGGCGCAAAATATCGTGGGATCAGGGTCATATGGTTAATCGTGGATACGCTATAATCTCCTGTTGCGGCTACACGCGCACATCATGAGCATTATACTGCGAGAGTACATAATGTGTGGCGGGAAACGCGAATAGATAATCCAATCTGAGGTCTGCTTTGTGCGAATAATACGATAGATGGGATCCTGATTGAGTTTCGTTCTCGTTGGACGGGAATTTCGGCCGGCTCCCGAATTAGAATTATCGCTAGCGCATTGGTATCGGGTCAGAAAAGTTCTGAATGGCTTCTACAAATGACATTCATCGGGTAGAACTATCGCGCGAGTTCTCAACGAGCTGGAATGTACCAATTCCAGAACACGAAACATACGGCAGCATAAAATTCGCAAACACGACGAGAAGAAAATCAAATATGTAAAAAGACATATACGGTTTATATAGTGCGATACGTTATGCTGCATAGTATATTAAAAATTAAAAAGTATTTATTTAGGACAGAGGATGAGACTATTTCTCGAATTAATATTTTCGCAAAAAAAAAAGTGTTCTCTTTGAAATGAAAGAAATTATATGATATCAAATATGAAATACCTTTAGAATATTACGTTGCAACATAAATATCTTCATTTTCTAATTAAAAGATACAGATGAAAAATGAACTTTAGCTACTGCTATTTTGTTCCATATCTGTCAGACACGTATAATTATATTATTTTTATTGTAATTCTTTTTATTGTTCCTAATTGAATTTTTACTCTGCATTTTTACGAGTTTACTACGTTATTGTACATATGTAAGTGTAAAAAATGTACATTACTGTCTGCGATATATTTTGCTCGGGTCCGTAGGGGTTCGCTAAGCCGAAGTAACTGTGCGGATCAGTTATTCTTGCGGGAAATATCAATTTCTTTTTTCTTAATAAATATACAATATAAAGTACAATCAGTATAAATATAAAATTTTAGTATATTTATATACAATTATACCATTATTATTGTTAATGTATAAAATCCTATTAAAAGATACGTTTCGCAAATTGTACATAGATTATACAGCGTTCTTGAACACATTAATAATGATATTTGTATTACCTAAATTAATTTTGAAAATAAATTAATCGTTTTGTTATGTATTATACTCTCATGCAACTATTTTTTTTATTTTTCTCGACACGTGTATTAAAAATAATTTTAAAATATCCGATTTATCGACAGTATTAAAAGGAATTTTTTAATGTCGATAATTTATCACAGTTGCTAAAGTCACTTGTTGTTTTATCGAACATTATTTAATTAAAAATATTATCGTTATCGACATCTAGCATTAAGGCAACAAAATTTAAATTAATAAATAATAATTTATATTCTAAAACTCGCTAAAAAAAATTTAATTTTTTTATATGAAATATGGATAATTATGGAGTAATCTAGAGATAACTCCTAGTTGGCAGCACAAGTCTAACGGACTGCTGACCATTTAAAAGTTTGCTTTGTTGTGTCACGAACACGTGCGAACGTGATTATGATATAGCTATTTAATAATAATACTGCCTTTATTAAAAAAAAAATTGATTGAGTGACTCGTCGAAGTGCTACGGACGAAATATACAATAACAGTGAATGTACGAAGTAAGATTAATTTACTTTTTCTTTAATCTTTAGCGAAACTTTTGGTAACCGTTGACTGTTATTTTTTCCTTCTGCCTTTGCTTATTAATATTCATAACTATGGAAATTTTCTAGAGTCCGAAAATAAAGTATGTGGTACAAGAACTGAGTAAACTTTTTGGAAAATATAACGAACTAAAAATGACATCGAATTGGTACACAGAAAATTTGGTGTATGATTCACAAAACTTCAGCTTGCGACTCTCATCAGGCTCCAGTACCAAAGACTCCTCACCACAACGTTTTGCTGATAAGAAGACGAATGATGAAGACGACATTATTATAATTAGCGATTCTAGCTGCAGCTCATCCCCTATAAATGCTAACAAGCCGAAATGGAAACCCAGTTCAACAACAAAAGTTAAAAGTAAAGAATACCGAAAATTTCATTTTTTGGAAGATTCTTCGTCAGAGAGTGAAAAAGAAAGGGAATCACCTGATTCATTGTGGAAATTATATAGATCTGACAATAAACTTTCTAAGAAAAAGCACACAAGCAGAACTGTTATGCAAATTAATGAAACACCAACTGAAACATCATCAACTTCAAATGATACTTCTGAGAGATATGAAAGTGATTACAAAGCTGTTACTAGCAGCAATACAAGTCATGACAGAAATCAAGTGAAAGAATCTAAAAGGCATACCAGTCATAAAAGTCCTGCATCAATTACACGGCGAGAAATAAATTTGAAATTAAGAGATGAGCCTAATACTGAGAAGATTAATAAAATAATTAAACCAAGCTATGCCACATACAGTGATAGTCGCTGTGTTGTCAGAAAACATCCAATTCATTATACTCCAAAGCAAGATAATTCAGGAAAATCCAAACTCACAAGAAAAGACACATATAACATTTTTAAAAATATAAAATGTACACAACTTGTGTATAATTCTCTCAGAGACAAAAAACAAACTGATATAATTATTAATGACAGTACAGATGCAGAAGATGATTTAATGCATCCTGCTATATCACCTGATTATGATAAAAAGAAAAATGATTTTGGTGATAGTCCTGATATTATTGAAACTAGTCTTAAAAATAATGCTGTACAAGTGGACTTGGCTAAACCGTCCATATCGCGTACTAATGTAACAGAATCTTTTAAACCTTTGTCTGAAAAGAGAAAGAACCAAATCAGGAATTGGCTTCAGATAAATTCTTTTGACACTCAAAGTGAATGCTCTTTTAATACTGTTCCCCCAAGTACTAGAAATAGTAATAGCACTGGAAATAGTAGTTTAGAACGATTAGAACTGTACTATGAGACTCCAAATAACAGAGATAGAATTAATAAAGTACAGACTGAAGGAAAGCAAAGGACAATTTCAAATTTTGACAAAGTTCTTCATTCAATTTCAACGCATCAAAAAACATTGGAACAAAATACTAAACAAACTGACAATGATTCTAAATTCTGCACATGTAATAATACACCTAATAATACACCGCATAATAAATCAAAGGCTTTACTGAAAACACAAACTGAGAAAAAAGCTGTAGATGAAGATGATTTGGATACTAAAGTTGTAGTGGATTACGTAAATATTTTAGATAAATTGTATGGTAAATCATGGAGAAATAAAGCTAACATATTACTTCCATCAACTGAACCACGAAAGACGTTTGTTCCAACAGTAAATAAATTAGTCCAAACAGAACGGTAATTTATATTTTAATTTTATTGTTTAAAACTTAACAAAAACATGTCTAAAAATTTATATTTTATTCTAGGAAACCTCTGTTAAAAAATCATGCAGCTGGTTTGGACGTCAATGAGTTTGATTTAGGTAAGAAATTTTATTTTATTGAAATATGATTTTTCAATATAGTTTTTTTTTAATTACGAATTTTATTTTTATTATTATAGTTCAAAATAAAAAAACGAATCGCAGAAAAAACGTCGGGCGTAAACAAAAAGAAGCGGATAGTTTTATCAACGATGAAACGTCAAGTAATGATGATGAAAGTATATATCACAGTGCATTAACAAATCCAACTTCTACAACTAATTCGACCAAATCTATGCAAGTGCCAGAATCAATTAAACGGTACTGTACACATTTTTTTATTTTAATAGAAGTTATTTTGGTAGTACTGATACTTATTTAAAAAAGAGATATACTATATAATAATGTCTACTTTTAATTAAATATTGAATATAGGCTGCAGATACTATGCGATACCGATACGGAGGATGAAGATAATAAACCTAGCAACAATCTGGTGAGATTGCACGGGAAAAAATTATCATTTAGCGACGATGAAAGTTCGAATACGAGCGAATTTGATCCTGGAGATTATGTACCTCCAAAATACGAATTTAATAAAGGTAAGAAATATATAATAAATATGGTTTAAATTGGAAATGGCACAAGCGTAAAATATCTTTAATGATATAGCTTGTATTTAATAAAATAATACTTAATTTTGTTTTTTAGAAATGACTAAAGAGCCAATGTTGTCTAAAACACCATCTAAAACTGTCTTAAAATCGACAGGCTGCAAAACTTTTTTAGCATCTTTATCAAATACAGTTCCAATGAGTCAAATTCATCCGAATGCAAAGAAATATAGACTGAATTATAAGATTTATAAAAATGAATTATGTAAAAAATTATATGAACTGTACAACGAAAAAGTATTTGACAATAAGTTGCCTCGAGATATGTCAATTGAATGGAATGTACGTATGAGAGGAACTGCTGGATACTGTTACAATAAAAAGTCTGTGAAAAGTTTTAGTAATACTATTGTTAAATCTTCGAGGATTGTGTTAGCAACTAAAGTACGTTCTCTTTATTTATTTTTATTTCTATAAATGTAATCTATGATATTAATAATTATTTTTATAGATTTTAGATACTCCAGACAGATTAAGAGATACTTTAATTCATGAAATGTGCCATGCTGCATCATGGATAATAGATGGTGTTTCAGACGGTCATGGACATTTTTGGACGAAATGGTACGTTACGATCCATGTTGTAATTATTTTAAAGTAAATTTTAGAGTAAAACGTATGTTTAAATTTTTATACAGTTAGTGCACTAATCGCTTATAGTGATTTTTGTGTAAAATTGTAAATAATTTCTATACGTTTCATATCGCAGGGCCAACAAAGCGGTAAAGACATTTCCTGAATTGCCACCAATTCGTCGCTGTCATAATTATGAAATTAAAACCAAATTTACATATAAATGTACAAGCTGCGGATACAGGTATATTAATTGTAATAAGTAATAATGAAAAATTCCTAACTTTTATATTATTAAAACTCGTTCTATTTACAGTATAGGAAGGCATTCAAAATCCTTGGACGTTAAGACAAAACGATGTGGTTACTGTTACGGTAAATTTGAATTGTTCATTAACAAAGTAACCAAGTCTGGTAATGTGCAACAAGTACAGACGCCGAAAAAAGAGCCTACTGGTTTTGCGCTTTACGTAAAAAAAAATTATAATTCTGTGAGAAAGGAGAAAAGCAATATGAAACATGCCGATGTAATGAAGATTTTAGGTCAGCAATTTTCAACAATTAAAATAAACAAAAATGATGTAGACAGCGACTGAAAATAATTTTAAGGCCGATAATTTTGTATATTTTAATTTGTAATTCTACATGGATATTTTATTACCGTTACAGGCGTTGGAATGTAAAAGTGCCTTGTACATTTTAAATGTTATTTATGCCAACAAGAATTTTCTACGTGAAATATTTAGATCCAAGATATTTTGTAATGTAGATTTAAGGATTTTTTTGAATAATAATGCATATTTATAGACGACAAGTAAAACTTGTAGCGGCGCATAAGTATGACAACGACAAACTGTGAGTGCTTTGTTCAGGAAAAGCCGATTACTTCAATAAAAGCCTAATTGATATAAAATTTTAATTACTTATATAATGTACGTCTACCTTAAACCTCGAGAAACCTCCGCGGCACGTCAAGCTCTCGTTATTCCCGTCTGTTCGTCGTCGAAATAGAAGTTGCCGAAGCGCACGGTCTCGATTGAAATAATTTGAAATCAACTGTTCACGAGAATTCAACATGGCGATGTAGGACCGCGTTCAAAATGGACGACGCAGTGCGGCGCGACGTTGGACTTGGAAACGCGACCGTCGGCGCGTTGCGCCCCGGGTGGTGCAGGCGTCGCTGGCGTCGCGACGCGTCCGTGGCGCACTCTAAAAACAGTCGTGCCGAAGATGGCGACGTGTGAGCGGCGGCGTCCGCGCGGTGTTTAATCGCGGCGAGCAAAAGAGAGAGAGGAGCGGCGGTGCGTGCTAAGGAGGTGTATCATGTTGCCGCGGTCGCAAGGCCCGCAGTGTTTCCGTGATCTGCGTTCGGTTCGGTGCTAAATGTAAAAGGAATGTCAGAGGCGAAACGGGTGCCCCTGCAGACCCTGGAGTTCCCGGAGCCCCTGGGCCACGCGACGAAGAAGGAGAGAAAGGGGAACATGGGCAAGCAGCTCGCGCCCTCCTTCCGCTTCGCGCTCACCCTGCCCGAGTCCAACGAGAAGACATGCCCGGAGTTCAATTACGCGCAGCTTCTTAAGACGGCGGAGGTAAGACCACCGCGCGATTAACCCGCTCTCACTCGCCCGGTCCCCGACCCCCGCCGGGAGGGGAAAACAAAAAGGCCGTATGTCAAGCTCATGTCATACATACGAACATACGGAGAAAGAAGCGAGAGGGAGAGCGAGCGAGAGAGAGAAAGAGAGAGAGAGAATGCGCGTGCATGTGTGTGGGTGTAAGGCGGGGAAAATGGGGGCTTACAGAGAAAGAGAGAGATAGAGAGAGAGAGAGAAGCGAGACAACGCGTGTGTTCGTCGACGGGTCGCCGACGACCGCGTCGACGGCGACGTCGAGGAGGTACGATGGATTCTCGGGTCCCGTCCGCGCGAAAGTCACGCGACTTGTCGCGCACGCCGGATTCCGTCCGGCCGCAAGGATAGCACACGACGGTAGTTCCTTGATCGATTCGCGGTCCCTCGCCCGGATTCGCGTTGTCAACGTCATCGTCGTGCGACGTCCGCACGCTGTCACGAGGCGGACGCCGCCAGTCAGGTCGTTCTTGAAACGCGCGCTCTCTCGCTCGCTCTGTTTCTCTCCCGCGGGAGAAACGAGGCGTCCTTCGTTTCGCGCGTCCCTTGCTCGTAAAACGTCTGCACGAGAGTTGCCATTGCGCGATCGTCCGGCGGTATCATCCGTCTCCGTTTTCTCCTTTCTTCTCTCTCTCTCTCTCTTTTTCTCTCCTCTTCCCGAGGAAGGGAAAGAGACGCGCACACGGCGGCGACGATGCCTTATTCGTGTGTGCAGCGTCTACGCCGGTCTATTTCGCAAGCCACGTACTTCGTCCGGCGGGTCTTGGTGCATGGGGGAGAAGGATACGCGGAAAATGCGATCGGGGGAAGAAGAGGGGGCCCTCGGGGGGAGAAACAGCGCGCACACACGTGAATGTGTATGTCGCGCACGGAGGTCTCTTATTTCACGCGCGCGCGAGAGAGCGTGTGCTGCGGGACTCCTTTCTGAATTGTAGATCGATGCACCGGAGGAGAGAAACTCGTGACCGCCGACACGTATCGAATACACCGCTCGAGACGCGTGTCACGCGCTCCCGCCCCCTCCTACCCCGCGCGATAGGATAATGAATTAAATAAATTTTTGATCTAATCTAATCAGTCTCCCGCCCTGGCGATTGTAGAAATATTGGCGAACGCGTCCGCTCGTTGCGGAAAAACGCGGTGGACTTCTACGCGACTTCTATTCCGTTTTTATCGCTTGTAAACAAATCGAGACAAGTTTTACGGATATAATCGGACGATCTCGAATACCCCGACGTCGTTACGTAAAATGTTTTACTTCAGGGTGGCTGTTCGTATTCAAATCGCACCGTTTGCGATTTCGTCGGACGGAGGTAAAAAAAAAGAATCGTCCGTGAAATCCGTAAAATATTCGCGAAACGCTGGTTTCTCTTCCGCTCGTGTAAATTACTCGTTCGACTCGGAAAGCTTTATTTTCATCAGCCGCGTGCAATTCGCAGCTTTGTTTTGATCGCGCACGTGTTTCGAAAACGTGGCACGAATTCACCGGCGAATCAAATTTCGAAGTGGCGAAGGGGAAGGGGATGGGGGATGCGCGCACCTGGAAAATTTGCGATGTAAAAATTGATTAATTATTCCCTGGAATTGCGCAGCGTGGTTTGTTCGCGCGCGAATAAACGCGAAATTGTGATTCCATATGAAAATCAGGACGCCACCCTCTCTCTATCCAATACGTTCAGTTAAGTTTTCTTTTTTTATTTTTAACTCCCCCCCCTTCTATCTCTCTCTCTCTCTCTCGCATTACCTCGTTATTTCGATCATATGACTGTCAAGCTCGCATTTCATCCCTTCATTCAATTTTACTTCGAGCGTTTTAATTCATCAAACGATGAAATCTCGTTACGCGTTACTGGTTTAGCCATATCTTTTTTCATTAAGAATTCCGATAATAACCGTGGCGGCGCAATGTGAGAAAAAAACGATATCGCGCAGATTCGCGCGTTATATCTCGCTGATTAATTGAGTGACTAATTGGACGATTAACAAGGCTGATTCGATAGAAACACGTAGGGGAGAGAGAAAAAAAAATACTGTCGAACTTCGATCATCAATAGCCACGTCGTAGGTAAGATCAATCGCTTGATTCGGCGTCCCTTTGATAAGAGAACAGGAGGCTGAAGAAGGTGGTTTCACGATGCGACGCGAAGGAAAGAGCGCGAAATCGCAAGGACAGTGTTCCACCGCTTCATGCACTCCTGGTATTCGTAGACATGTCAAGCACTCTCAAAACCGATTCATCCATTCCGCGTTTCTGCTCTTTCTTTATTCGACTCATTTTAATTGTCCTCATTATTAAAAAAAACGGAGGTAAAATTTTTATCTATTTAGGAAATAGTAATATAAATAAATTTGTGTTTTGCAATTCTACACGCAAAGAAAAGATTATTCTTTTAAGATATATTTTCACAGAGGTATTGTAAAATGACGTCGAATTCTGATCATTATCTCGTACACGTTTAAACTCGATTCGCTAACGTATGTACAGGCACGGTCTATTCTCTTTGATCAATTTGATTTTTAAATAAATTAGTGAAAGTGGTACAGAGAACGAAGCGCGAGATGCAGAGCGATTTGATTGTGGTTTACTGTGTTGATTTGCGAAAGGGATATTTCGGCGCGTGCTCCATCGATCGATTACTAATTAATCTGTTTACTTTGCAGAAAAAACGTAGGAAAGAACAAAAGCGGGGAGATGAGAATGCGACTAATGGATTAAACCCGTTTGACGATGACGACGATGAGGACAAGCTTAGAGATATGGCCAAAAGATTTGAGGCAAAATATGTACGTTGACGAAAAACTGATCTTTGATACGATATTGATAAAAGGCTAATTATGTTCCATTTGCTTAGGGAACATCTACCACGGGAAAGAAAAGGCACAAGTACGACGATTATGTGGATTTGGGCGCAGGATATGATGAAAATGACTCCTTCATCGACAATACTGACGCTGTACGTGAAGTTTCTTTTTTTGTGGAAGATTATTCTCTAAGATTTTTAATGTAATCTTGATATTTTCTTTTTTTTTTTTCGACAGTATGATGAAATTGTGCCCGAAGAGATGACCACAGCGCACGGGGGTTTCTATATTAATTGCGGAGCTCTTGAATTCAGAGCAGCCGATAGACGTTCGTTAGTTCACAATAATAATAATAACAATAATAATAATAACAATAGCGATGATGAAGAAAGTAGCGAAAGTAGCGAAGATGATACTGAAGATGCAGATAGTCCTAAACGAGTAGAAAAACGTATCATTAGCTCTTCCGATGATGATGAGACGGAAGATATCACTGGCGATAACCCACGAAAAGTAAATGATCTTTTAATATATTGCTTTGGTTTATTTCTATGTACTCTGTATAATTTAATTCTTATTAACAGAGGCGGAAAGTTGAGGAAAATAGCGAGAAGAAAGTCAATCACGAAAATAGCAAGAAGAGGAAAAAGCAGCAAAATCATCAGACGCAAGATGCGCAACCAAACTCTCAACAAGATTTGGATCTTCTGAGACGGAAAGAGAAAAATGAGACGACAGATGCAGAAGGAGGTACAGGTAATATTTTCAACTTTTTACTTCGTTATTGAGTTATTAAAAATGTTCAATTTGCGTGTTATTTGTAAAATAATATTGCACTTTCAGCTTCAGAAGATCAAGAGGAGAAGAAAAAGTCTGATAAACCAGAAAAAAATAAATTAAGTGAGAAAAAGTTCGATATCAAAAAGTTTGAAAAGAAATCATCTAATAGTAATGGATATGATACGAAAAAAATAGATCTGAAAAGATTAGATGCGAAAGATAGTAATATCGATGATGCAATAGAAAGTGTTGTTAATGCAGCTCGAGGAATTGAAGATGACTCAAGTCGCGATACAACAGATTCAGGAAAATCTCGCGTTTATCTTTACGTTGAATCTGATGGAGAAGAAATGGAGAATAAAGAAGCGTCCTTGCCCGAAAATCTGCCCGAAGATGTAAAAGAAATAGTGAATAAATTAAAGATTCAAGCGGAAAACAGCAAAGACGGTAAAAGCAAGTTCTTTAATAGCGCAGTTAACGAAGTGCTCTTTACGTGAGTTTATATTATTAAATTTTTTTATTACGAGTTATATAAATTGTGAAAAATTCTCTAAAATTCGTTACTCTTATTACAGTTTAGAGAAGAAACTACGAATATTGAATTCGCCTAGCATAAGATTACAAACCTATGGACATTTAGTACGGTTTTTACCTTGTAGTAAAATTACTCTCCTCAGTAGAGCTAAGAAACTTTATTTGAAAGATGCCGAACATAGAGTGAACGAACCGATGCACAAGTAAGATAAGAGTTTCAGTGATTGTATAGTACATAAAGCTTATTTTTATATATTTACTTATACTATGCTATATAAATATCTTTAGTATTTTTCTATTTAAAATTTCTGTGTTTAATAAAAATGTTTTTTACAGATTAAAGAAACTCATCGATAATGTTATGCCATCAGTTATGGATAAATATATGAAAGAATGTCAAAAAGTTGCCGATGAAAAGTGAGTAACTTTATTGCAATTTATATGATTTGGTGTCTCGCAGTATTGATTTTTGTTGACAGTCTAATTTTTTAAATATTTTTTTTAATGAATTACGTCTTAGTTCTTTAAAAACAATTGTAAATTTGCATATTATTAAACACAGTTGAATAAAAATTCAGTTTGCCGGAGAATGCAATAGTACATGTAACTACAGTTCATAATTTCTTGAATATAACCTTATTGTAATTTTTTATTTCTCAGTCCTCAAT
Source organism: Cardiocondyla obscurior (assembly GCF_019399895.1). NCBI lineage: Eukaryota > Metazoa > Arthropoda > Insecta > Hymenoptera > Formicidae > Cardiocondyla > Cardiocondyla obscurior. Next base: position 3,970,297 of record NC_091876.1, read on the forward strand.
TATACTGGGAGATATATCGGTACTGTTGGTAAGGCGCCCCTCGTAAGAGGAACCTCTTTCTATTCTCGCCTCTCCGACTGCTCTTTCTCTTTTCTTGTTTTCTATTGTCTTTAATCTTTTTCTTTTAATCTATATTCATGCTTACATGCTTTTGCTCTTACAATTTTGACGAACAACATTCATATAATTAATTATGTTTGCATTTAGAGGAAGAGACATTTTATTATTTAGCGTGGTCATTATTATTCATCTACCATATTATTGAGAAAGCAGAGGAAGATGCGGGGCTTTTTATCATCAGTATCAATGTTTAGTTTATCACTAGAATCATCTTTTGCGTCAAACAGGAAACGCATTTGATCTGGGACACAATTCGATGAAAATAGGCGATTAAATTATATATTATTATTAATATTAAAAAAGAAATTAAGATAGCGGAATTCTGTCACAACAAATGCCGATCATCATTCTTTGTCATCGCGACACCATGAATTTTTATAATACCTCTATTGAAATTTAATTGACTGATCGATTTCAGGGGTCTCGAAGGATCTCCTGCAGACGCAGAAAGTAGTGACGAAGACGATGGCTCATCAAAAAACACGGAAAAGTCAAAAATACCACGAAAGCGATTTCCATGGACTGATGAAGCAAAGTATGTTGCTAATCAAAATTACGTTTATTTACATGTAATTTAAATTTGCATTCACGTATGTTTATGGCAAATCTCAATTTTAGGAAACTTGTTCTCGAAATTGCAAACGCCAGAAGACATTATTTCAAAATTCTCAGAACAAGGAAAGAAAGTATGGAATCGTTTGTTGCGACTTTCATTGATATGAATGTTCTACCATTGTGGCCACCTGGATGCGTACGATTGCAAACTTTACTAAAATATGCTAGTCCTGTTGAACCTACGTAAGTTTAAGTACATTATAACCATTTAATACACTGTATACAAGTGTTACAAACTCTCGCTATTTCTGCTTTGCTTCGTGCATGAAAGTTCCCTACTATAGTTTTTTTTTTCTTATTTTCATAAAAGTGAAAGGAATGAATGCGTGTCTGGAAGTTAGGTTAGAGATTAGGATCAAGATCCTTGAAGATTGATTTAATTTCTTTGCAAATCGTGATCAAGATATCTGGCGCGTTGTCATGATGACTAAATCAAAAAGCTAATCGATCGCTTCATTGTTTGATTATTTTATGTTTTAGGAAGGTGTAATGGATTAATACTGATTTCTACTTCTTCGCTCAAAACATTAACGGATTCCTAGAAAAAAGTCATATTCTACGAGAGTGATACTCGATTTAACGCATTTAGAGATATAACAAGATTATGAGATTATAATATTAACTTGTACGCAAATCTTTTAATGCTTAATGTTTTTTTGTTCTTATTTATTTTTTGTATTTGCAAAAGTTGCTTCAATTAATTTAATCAGCATACATTTTTACTTTATTATAATTAAATGCGCACACATACCTAATCTTTTTTTTTTTACTACATACGGCTTTTCTTCCTTCTTATATTTGCATATTCCTTGATGTTATGCACTGCTTTATAATAATGAACTATTACGATTTTAGCATTAAGAAGAAGTTGAAGAAACCAAAAGAAATGGTTACTGCAAACAACGTTACAACTTCCGCCACTACTCAAGTTTGTAATGTCGTGAAAAATGACACCACAAATGCGAATAATCTTTCGTCTCAAGAAAATGAAAAGACAAACGTGAATGTATCTAAAGTTCAAATTATTGGCGAAAATTCAACGAATTTTTCAAGTCAAGCAGCAGTAAAGTCCAACGACATTAACATTGATAAAAAGCAACATAGTAATAAATATAAAGACAAACATAGCACAGAAAATAGTGCAGTAAGTCATCAGCAAGCATCAGAAGGCACTGCGGTTTCCGTTAATAATTTTACAGTTGGTAAAATTTCCGTAGTACCTACAGCACAATTAATGGCTCAAAAGCCAAGCAAGAGTCACGTTGAGAAATTTAATTTCATGGATTTAACAAACAGTTCCCTATCTATAACACGTGTTGATTATGACAAGTTAACGACGAAGCTAAATGACACAATAATAGAAGACAGAGTTTCTATTACAGCGTGCCCGGAACCTGTAAGTCATCCAAAAACGAACGAAATTTCTCAAGCTGGACATCATTCCGTATACAGACAAGATACTTCCTATTCAACACAAGCTTTGAAACATAGGTTTTTACAGGAAAATGCAGATATTAAATGCGATAAGAGGTTAGATGATAAAAATGTCGATGCAATGATTAACAAAACTGATAAGAAAGAAAAAAAACGGGAACGATGTGTGGAAGTCAAACATAAATCGTCGCACGATCAGAAAAAGAGAAAGAAAGAACACAAGATGATTGAACAACAGATAGGGCCTAACCAAGACGTAGTGCCTATGCCACAGCAAACGACCCTTTCAAAAGAGGAACAAGAACAAAGGCAAAACGAAGAGACAATTGCTGCGACTAATTTCCTCAGTCAGATCATTAACGATGATTCACCGCCGCGAGGATTAACAGATAAAAGGAAAGACGGTTTCATTACGGATGATGCCTTAGGAAACGCAGTACAACCAACAGAACAGGAAAAAGATGTTCAAATGGTAATGAGGTCATTGAAGGAGTTGCAGGAGTTACAAGAGATGAAATTCTCTCCTAATAATTCACCGGTCGGTGGTACCATACAAAAGCCCGGTAAATCGAACGCGCAGTATGTTACTTATCAAGAGGATTACCAACGATTGTATCTCAAGAAAGAAGATAAAATGAGGTCTAAAGAAGAAGCACAATGGTAGAACCAGCGCATATTATTGCTCGTTTTAAAGTTTTTTTTTTTTTGGGAACGGTAATGAGATTAGCTATTAATTTGCGAGAGATACTAGGCGGGACTCTCAATATTTATATAATTTATATTTTGTTTCGTATGATCAAGGCTGAAGGAAATTTCTTCCACTTACATCACGCCATTATTATTGGCGAACTAAAATGTATGCAGCTATGGAGTATATGTTTATAACGATCATACTGTGTATGTCGTATACGGATTTTTAATATTTTCAAGCAAAAACCGCCAAATTATGTACATACATTATAAATTTATTAGCGGTAGTTTCGGTTGTATGTGTACAGATAAGTATATAAATTATGAAATTCTCTAGATTACTTGAAATAAAAAAAAAAAAAAAAGATGTGGATACTCTTGAACAACAAGCATACGGCGAATGCAAAATTAAATTAATTTTTTTTTTTACATTAACTTTGTAGCCACAATAAACATGAATTAAATTCTGTTAATTTACTATAGGTATTCATAATCTAATCTTATTTCAGAACCTTTTTTTTTTGCTATAGTCTTAAAATGTAAATCAATCACAGAGACATTAACATCTCAAGACTGTATTTATAATATTAAATACAAGAAAAGACTATGAGTGACCACACAACTTTAGAGCTTTAATAATGAAAGCACATTAGTTTGCTAGTCGCCATTTGTTCGATGTATACAGATCTTGATGAGTATTTGTAAATAAGTGAGCAGCGTCCATCATTCTGTGAATTATGTGGTCTACAAGAAATTTTATTTGAATTTATTTGACGAGCTGTCTGTGATTTTTTTTTAACTTGTGATTTTTGTACCGATTAATCGGTATTTGAACTTTTCGATTATAAAATGTGTGACACTTTTAATTGAGAATGTAAGCATTAAATGCTTTTTTAAATATAAATATCACTATGAATTATTGGTTTAAGTGAAATGATACTCTTTTTGACCACCTAAATATCACAGAGTGAGAAAAAAAAATGTCTTGTGTACTGTTCCTCGTGTTTCGGTTGTTATTATCATAATGTATGTACGCAGAAGAAAAGAAAGAGCAGAATAATTTATTTAGTAATCATTATGCATGTTAATTTTTTTTGAAATTAAATTACTGCCTTCCGCAAAATGCTTACGAAGCTGGATATCAGATGCGCGCGATAAAGGAGCAAAAATTCACGATACTTCCACTGTACATTACCTTCGCGTCGGATATATTTTTCTTTGTCTTAACATCACAATAAAATGTATCTCCAACACTTAATGGTGTTGGAGGAGGGAGTGCGATTATCATTAAAAAGAGATTATCATTAGCTCGACCTACGTGCGAGCATCCGTTGCTTTCTCTTGCAAATTTGTATGGCTTTGTATGTGGCTTGACTGAATAATAGACACGTTAGATAATGACGAGAGACGAAAACGAGTGTGAAAGAATGAGAGAGATGTCTACAGAGACGACGACGAATGCGTGAGAGAGCGGGAGAGACGACTAGAATATTTTTGGAACGTATAAAGATGACTAGTGTATTATATACCGTATACCTTACCCTCTCCCATTTTACCCCTATGATACTTAGAGTATGGTTAAAAACGTCTTGTTCAATTCCGATTTGAGAATTTTCACTAAGACGACTTAAAATATAAGTTTTGAATATTTTTTACAAAAGCAATATTATTTTTACCTTGTACTCTCTGCTTCGCGGCGCGTCATCGATGATTCGCGTGGAATTTCACTTGTAGATTTTGACCCCCTTCCGATGCTCGGCGATTTTACTGATAAATGCAGTACGCGAAAAGGTCCAACCCCGCCATGAACAGCACGTACGACAAAAGGGAGATTTCTAAAATTGTACAACAGTCGTTCGCATCACCGGATTCGCGCATTATCGAATTTCACGTTCGATCGTCCTAGCTTACCAGCGTTTTCCGGTTGCAGATTCAAAGTGTTGTCGTAAAATATAAAATGCGTCATCGTTAAGTATACGTTGAACGCATTCGTGCAGGTCCGAACGATCCACTCGTACTCGGCGTCTAGCAATTTTTTCTCGATCATTTTGTCAATTTTCTTTTGGACTGCCCCGTGCGAGAAAGCTACAATTTTTACTAATCGTCAGACATTGCCGAATATTTTCCTCCTCGAATCCGAGGGCAACTTTACGGCGTAGAACAAAGCGAGCGATAATTAACTTACTTTTGTTTTCTCGAAGTCGCGAGAGTTCCTGCCAGATTTACAGACCTCTAACGAATTGGGGACGGCGCGCGTCTAGATTTTTTGTTCTCCGATCGCCGAATTATCTTTGAATTTTCATTCGACCTCGCTCTTATTTTCGTTTATCATCCATCTTCCCGTTCGTTTATCGCGAGTAAGCGCTCGCGCAATTTTTCGTGGTACATACGTCGGCCGTTCGCCGCGCGAAGTCGCGACGGTCGCGCGTTCTAGTGACGTAACGCGACTCAGCGGGCTGAAACTGGGCGGGGGTGGGCGGGAAGGTGGAGGCGAGACGGCGGTCCGATGTGTGACCTTGCAGTGTTTGTAAACAGACACACGTTGCCGTCGCGAACTGTTACGGACGATCGCCATCGTCGAGTGCGAGAGCCACCCCGCAGCACCTGTACATTTGTGTGTCACCGACGCGTGCGAACGACATGGAAGTGGAGCCGATGTGCATCGCGGAGAACGAGACGGTGAGTGGCGCGCCAATTTTTCGGCGACACGCGCCTGACAATGTGCTCGCGCGTGACGCAAACCTGCCATGAGGGGAAAATGACGGAGCCTTGCATGCACGCTAGGCGGGATTACACCACGTTGTGCAAAGAGCACGCTCGCTCGCTAGCATCGCGTTTCGATCGTCGCGATAGCACGCGCGAATCGCCAATTGCCTCAACACCCTAGCTCGCATCGATCGCGATCGCGGGATGACGGGGGGGAAGCGGGTGGGTGGACGAGGGGTTGCCGTTTTAGCTGGCCGATATTTCGTTCATGCGGTCAGGCTGGCGCCTGATTCGGCTTTGCGTTCTTTCACAGAGATGGCACTGACCACCGCCGCGATCTCTCGACGACCGATGGCGTTGCAGGTGATCGCCATTTTGTTTGACCGCGAGTGTCAGTCGAGTCTTCTCTCTCTATCTTTCTCGTCGTCTTTCTCTTTGTCTTACCCGTGGTCTTTCTCGTCGTCTTTTGTCATTATCAACGTATCGTGATTATTTCGTTGTCTTTCGTCGATGAACGGACTCGCGAATTCGAGCTAGTCTACTCTCGGACTGAGTATCGCGTGTGGAAAGACGAGAGAGACAAACGTGAATATATTCAGCCGCGATACTTTGCGACTCGCGGTATCGTCGTCCGTGATTTTTCGTCGTGCTAGTTCGAACGGGATTTCATCACGAATATCTTGGGGGACGTAGATCGAGGATTATTTCTTTGTCGAAGTGCGAAAGTACTTGGGATGATGGACATATCAGGTATGTTCATGTACTATCATATCGTACATTTATACCGGTTACGATTTTATTAATAATAATTTAATTATGTCTTTCGATTTATGATTACGTTTTTAACCTAATTTCAGCATTAATATGTAAACCTGTTTCGCAATTTAATTTCTACCATTGTAAATTAATTTTGATTTAATTAATTTTCGTATTCTGAATTAAATGCAGTTTTAAGAGCAATAGAAATAGCCATAATTCTTATAATATCTATAAAAGAACTTGATAACGGCAGTGATATATCAAAAGTTACACGGTAAAATTTACCGAGTAAATTTAAATAGAGATCAGTTAACTTATTTCCTCCTCTCCAGTACATTAACCGCTCGCTCATCTACCGCCAAATGCAGAGAACAGAACGAACCGTACTCTCAACCTCGCGACGTGATTGGCCCTCCACCTTTCGATACTTCGAGAATCGCAGCCGCGCTTTGAGATTTGGCAGTTAGCCGGCTAGTCGCGAGAAGTGAGGACACGTTCACAAGCCGCTCCGCGATATTCAGTCTAATTTTTCCGAGAAGTGAGATTTTGTCGGCAATATTGCTCGCCGGACCTTCGCCGTAGCTCGCGTGATGTGCATCGATCGTCGCAGCGCATCTCGTTCGTGTCCTAGGCGCGATCGGCGGCGGAAAAGTTACACCACGATCCGAGAAGGTAGTCTCTTCGTCGATGGACAGGCTCGCGAATTCGCGCTAGTTTACTCTTCGACTGATTGTGAGTATCGCGCGTAGGAAGACGAGAAAGACAATCGCGAATATATTCAGTCGCGATACTTTGTGACTCGTGATATCGTCGTCTGAGATTTTTCGTCGTGGTGGTTCAAATGGGAATTCATCGCTAATACTCTGGGGGACGTAGATCGCAGATTATTTCTTCGTCGAAATGCGAAAGTACTCGGGATGATGGACATATCAGGTATGTTCACGTACTACCGTATGGTACATTTATACCGGTTACGATTTTATTAATAATAATTTAATTATGTTTTTCGATTTATGATTACGTTTTCAACTTAATTTCAGCATTAATATGTAAACCTGTTTTGCAATTTAATTTCTACTATTGTTAATTAATTTTGATTTAATTAATTTTCGTATTCTGAGTTAAATGCTTTTTTGAGAGCATTAGAAATATCCATAATTCTTATAATATCTATAAAAGAACTTGATAACGGCAGTGATATATTAAAAGTTACACGGTAAAATTTATTTAGTAAATTTAAGTAGAGATCCGTTAACTTTTTTCCTCCCCTCCCGTACATTAACCGCTCGCTCATCTACCGCCAAATGCAGAGAACAGAACGAACCGTACTCTCAACCTCGCGATGTGATTGGCCCTCCACCTTTCGATACTTCGAGAGTCGCAGCCGCGCTTCGAGATTTGGCAGTTAGTTGGCTCGTCGCGAGAAGTGAGGACATGCTCACGAACCGCTCCGCGATATTCAGACTACATTTTTCGGGAAGTGAGATTTCGTCGGCAATATTGCTCGCCGGACCTTCGCCGTGGCTCGCGCGATGAGCATCGATCGTCGCGGCGCATCCCGTTCGTGTCTCAGACGCGTTCACCGGTGGAAAAGTTATACCACGATCCGGGGAGGTAGAACCTACATGGCGCCGAGTCGACCGCGATCATGATGGCTGAGATTCCGCGGGAGTCCGCGCGATGCCGCCAACATAAGCACGGGGAGTCGGCCGCGGCTATCGCGGTCGCGTCTTCACGAAGCTCCGCGTGGTGTCGCCGACGTCAACACGGTGGATCGGCCGCGAGCGCGATCCGCGCGCGTCACGTTCCTGCCGACCGAGAGCCTTTTGGTCCGTGAACTGCGCAGTTGACAGAGCCCGCACGACGCGTAGCACCGGTGAGTTTTCCCTCCAGATTATTTTTCGCGTGGCCGTCCCGGCGCGGACTCTCGGCCACCGGGCGTCGCGACGCCGTCGCGCGGCTTGACGCCGCGGCGCACCGCCCACGGTCCGCGTTTCCGCTTTTCCGCGTCGTACGTTCCGGTCCGCGTCGCGGCGGAGAAACGCCTTATATGCACACGCCGTATGTAACGTTTCGCGGCGCCTCTCGTGCCCGTACGCGTCGGTGTGTCGTCGCGACGCGCGCGTATGCGTGCGCGTCTCCGTGCTCTCTCTTTTTTCTTCGCCGGCGCGACGAAACTGGGACGCCCGTTCCCCGGTACCGTTCGAGATGATCGTAATTCATAAAGTGTCGCGACGTTTCCTTCGCCGCGACGCCGACGCGCCGCGCGAGGAAGACCGGGTCGATTTTAGAGTACGCCGCGCGGCGGGCGTCCGCGTCGCCCACCCGCGACGCTACTACGCAATTCATTGGCGACACCGCGCGTGTCGGCGCGGATGGCCCACCGAATTTTGAGCGGGCCGCACTTTCGCGCGGAAAAAAAGACGTCCGCTTGAGACGGCGCGCGTACCTGGCACGTACACCACAAACTAATCGCGAGTTATTCTTGGAACGAGGCGTTTTGCGATACCACTGCGCTGTACTCTTATTTGTATTCGCGTTCGGCACGCTTATCTCGCGAAGGGTTCTTTATCGTCGTTACTTTCGTCGACTTTTGACTCTATTCGGTAACGAAATAAAAGAAGCACGCGGAGATCGAACCGAGTCCGACCGAGTTATATTTATAAAACAGTATTGCAGCTGCATTTCGAGAGAAGCAGCGCGTACGAAACAATCATATGTATTTAAATATACATTATTAATTGCGACACAAATGTATATGGTATAATAGTATGTATGATACATCGGATATAATACCTGTTGATTGAATTACGCGTGAGAGATCACAGTAATTATTCAGAAATCTGATTTACCGTGAAATTTTTATTTAGCGAGGCTTTACGGTTCAACGTTAACGCTATTCGATTTTGTTGCGTAATGTAAATATGTGCAAGCTCAATAGTAATCTTTTTAAACCTGTCATAATTCTATCGCCGAATTATCTTTCATTACCGATTTTTGGTAAATATGTTAATTTTTATGCATCTGGTATTATATCTGATATATTATATCTGATATAAAAATATTTAGATTTAATATGATAATCTAACGGCCTTATCTACTGCGTACTGCAGCATTGATTAATTCATACTCTCTCATTCTCGTATCTATCGTCTTGTTACGAATTCAATGCCATCCACATGAACACTCGCATCAAGAATATATATTGTTTTTTTTTTTAACTATCGGGTGGGAAGAAATAATATATTATAAAATTCATATTTTTTAAATTGAACATTTTGTTCTTTTTTTATAGATAGATTTCTCTTTGATGCAATTATTAATTTTTATTTATACTTGCAGTTTAAATTAATTTTATTTTTTTATCGTCCTACTCATTTTTAAAAGCTGAAAAGTTTTTCCGAAATTTTTATGAAGGTTCTCGCGAAGGAGAGATTCGTGTACTAGTTTTAAAACAGATCGTATTACATTACGTTACGAAGAAATCTACTGAGTACCATCTCGGTTAGTCGGGAAGTAATTGAGGTACTACGTAGAGGCGTCGAGGCAACGGCGTCTTTTAACGAATCCGCGATGTTTCCTTCGTATCACGTCCTTGGAAACAAGGTTCGCAATCTCGTGTCCGAACGGGGAATTACGATTGTACGTGATCGCCCGTTGTCCTTCGTGCACTTCTTCGAACATCGCCGGCGATGCAAGATGCAGGCGCGTGCGCGCTGCGTGAAACGCTTCGATGCACGCGGTTAAAGCATTTAATCGGAGTCACGATAATGAAAGAACGTACGCGAAAGTCTACCGGGAAAGGAAACGGACGACCCTTGGTCAGAGCGCTGCACCTTGCCGTCGTTCTGCAAGCTGTCGATTAAAATATTCTCTAAAATTCTAAACCTAGCGGTTGCAGCTTAGAGCGCGATATTGTCAACTTGAAAAAAAAATCACGATTTTGTTTTATTTGCGAAAGTCGTAACGACAGGTACGTTCCGGAGAACATCTCGCGTATGAAATATCTCGGGACACTATTCATTGAGTTATCTAGCAACCGCCGTCATCTCTATCGCTGAATTTCAGCGGAACTTTAATGTCCCTCGTCGCGGACGGCGGCCCCGGCGATTGTCCCCGTATGATTGTCGGTATTGCGAACGTTATCGTTCTCGTTATCATTACCATCACCGGTGATACAGCTTTAGGGTGCAGCAGCAGCGGCACCGAGTATCATCGCTCCGGTAGTAATGTAACGGAGGATCCTCGCGTTCTCAACGCCGTCACTCGTTTCGTGCTCGTATCTCGCTGAGCCAGGTTATCACGAGAAACGCTCCAGATGTTACACAGCATTGTGCAAAAGAACCTCTCGCCCGGTGCAATATCTTTAGCGCAATATGTGGCAGTGACTCTAACAAGTATCTTATATAGTATTGTAATTTACTAAAAATATTACTTTGCTTAGGATCGTGGAATTTCTATATATTTCAAATTTATTAAACTTGGTAGGATTTACGAGAGGTTCTATAAATTGTATTCGCATTTATTTGTTAATTATTTTTTTAAAACAATTCGAAAGATTTCAAAGTCCTCTTTATAACGATGCCAATCGTTACTAATATTTTTACGCATTTAATGTTACGTTTGAATCAGATTTGAAATGAAATAAATTCTTATTTACTTTATTCAAAATTAATCTTTTTAAGAAAGAGAATTCGCGACGTGAAAAAATCGTGATTTTCTTCAGCTCGCGTCTACCTCGTATACTTTTCAAAGCTACGCACTTCCTATAAATGTATTAGAACATTAAAAACCGCGTTTTAAAAAGTAGCACAGAAAGTATATTAAATTCTGCAAAGCGTTTTCCGGTCGCTCTCCTCAAACTCGTCTTATACGTTGCGATGCGTGCCGCTCTTTGTTTTTAGTGAAATTTCTTACGAACTTGGAAACTTTGCGATTTATTTTTTTTTTACGGAGCAGGAAGTTTTGAACACGTCATCAAATTGCCGCGCGGTGTGCAAAGTGCGCACTCACGCGGTTCATTGCCTGCCGTCGTCGCAGCGGCGTATTGAATCATTTTTATTTCCGTTTACATGCGTATTGGCCTCGCCGATTGTGGTACCTCGCGTCGTTGTCGACGCGAAAGAAATTTATATCCGCCTCGGGATATTTCGTGATACTACTCCTTCCCGTCGTCAAAATCTACGTCCTCGTTCGCGCATATGCGTACGCTCTTTATGTCGTTTGACTTTCATGAATTATTGTCTAGAACGTGGACGAATGCGATCGCATAAATCCAATCGCGTGCTCTTTCTTTGTCTCCTTATCAGCCGTGTATGCGAGCGGGAAAAATGTTATACGTTTTATGTACTTTTCTCAGTACGCCACTATGCGGCACATACCAAGTCGTGTGCAGTTTTATCTCGGTATCTTGAAGAAATTTTAGACGAAGTAGAATACATAGCCGCGAGTCTAATCAAATCGCGGGGGAGAGGGGGAGGGCGAGATAATAAAACTTGCTACGTTGTCAAGACTACCGTGAAAGACTTCGAATTCAATTTTATATATATTTTATCGATATCTTATGAAGGTTAATTTGCCGACTTTTTAAATTCTGTTTTCACGGTAGACTTCGCTACGGCCGCGGGGTATCGCGAAAATACAACGTAGAGTTGCGCTTTTCATTCTAATTTTATATCGGGACGCGAACGTATTTTCACCGTGATACGCGGACGGGTTACGCGCAGCGGGGGCGACGAAATTTACGCGATTTTGGTGCTCACGCAATGATTTCGCTCGCACTAGCCCATTGTGCTTGCGAAACATCCCCGTTCATTGTTGTACATAACGTCGCTGGAGCAGCGGCGCGGCTGGAAAATTACGAGGGAGCTTTCTCCGCCTCTTTCCGTACCTCCTACTCTCTTCCGGTTACGCTAGTCGGGACGAACAATGACCTGGAAAAGCTCAAGAAAGCTTTAAGCCGCGACTGTACACTCTCCGAGACCGGCACTCCGAAGCTTTGCCGTCGCGGTTCGAAATGGCAGAGGGAAAGAAAAAGAAGCGACACCCGCAAAAATACCGCGCTTAAAGCTCGCAATAATAAGGCTAAATCAAACGGCCGTGCCCTTATGAAATGTCATTAATCATATATGAGTTTGAAAGTCCGATTTATAAATGCTACCGTCTAGCGAGATTTAAAAATCGCGAGCCGTGAAAAGGTACTACCAGATGTTTAAAATGTCACCGAAGTTCAACTCACCTGGGGTTGAAATCCGCTTTACCGCTCTCTAAAATTGCCGCCGGCGGCATTGTAACTTTCGCGAAAGCTCTCCCGTTGACGCGGATCGTTAAAAAGTCTTGCGTACGAGCGAGACGTAACGCGGTGAGCTAAATATGGCCTTCGGATGTGGTGACCGACGAAAATACTCTGCTCGAGACAGATAAGCTCGTGCATTCGGAGAAAATGCGCGTGAGCGAACTGGAGGATTGTGCAACCATCGAATAGAGGTAATAATAAGGTCGTGGGCACGGCGAATCCGGTAACTCTTGCATCGTGCATTCACTGCCTGTCTGCTTTATTATCGTGAGTGACGTGCGAGAAACAGAGAGGGAGAGAGTAAGAGAGAGAGAGAGAGTGCGTGTATTCAACGACGTATTGCGAAATCTTAATGAAACCTTACGTAAATTGCACACCGTAAATAGCAACGTTGACGCGCGGCGACGAAAGTTAAGATTTTATGGCAAATTCGCACCTCGAGTTAAGATCTTTACGTCCAGAGGTTTAACATTCTCGTGAACTTAAGTCTGAGGATGATCGTTGATAACCCTTTTTTAAGTAGAGTTCTCCTTTAATGATTAACGGTTTTCGTTCGAAATATACCGTGATCGCGAACGTTTCAAGTTTTTTTATGTCAAAGAATCTTGCCGCGACAATAAATTCGCGTTAATCGCCGGCAGATGATTATAAAAGTTTGGACACGCGCGAAATTTTCCCTGTAAATCATTCCGCAAAATGAGAATTCAAGACGAAAGAGTTAAGCGTGGAAAGCAGCCCTCCTTTTACCTCGCGACCACCATAGTAAAACGTTCCTATCCCTCACTTACGTCTACTTTGTTCCATTTCGGTCCACTTTAGTCCAATTTGTCTAACGTCCATTTTCCGCTGAGCGCCTTAAACAAGGCAGAAAAAAAAAATAGTAAAGCCAACTAGGAGTGCCTTTTGCGCGCGTGTCTTTCGCGGACATCCGGTTTCACTGTAATATTCTTCTCGTGGTTGTTCCGTTGGAGGAGGAAGAACAAAAAAAGGGGAAGACAACGACAAAAAAAAAAGAAAAAAAAAAGTAAGATAGAAGAGCGAGGAAAATTACGACGCTTGGCCAGCAAACTCGGTTACTAAGGCAATTAAAATTAACCATGCTAATAAAACCGTGTCAAACGACACTGAAATTCGAGAGGTTACTCGAGCGTGAAAAACAGATAATGCCGGAAGCAGAGCGGAGAAGATGAGTGGGTCCACTGTGGCCGATTCGAATCACGGATATATGAGAAGAAAAGCCTTAAGGCGAATAAGAGAAGAAAAGCTAGGCGGAAAATTCGCGATGTATCCTAAAAACGTTCGGAAGGGTTGCGCTTGAAAGAGGTCACGGGAATGATTTGGCTAATAAACGAAATTAATTGCGAGCACGCGTTATCCCTCTTCGAAATTGGAGAATATCGGCGAAAAAGCCGTCGTAAAAGACGGCGGCGGTAGAACCCGCGGTGGCGCGGCTGTAATTAAAGAGTTTTCTCTTGAAAAGCGATCACCTGAGACTCGTTCGGCAGTACGCGAGGTAGGAATGCGATCTAATGAATGGCTCTTGCTCGAGGGTTTTAAATGACTGGTAACCGTAAAAGAGAGCTCGCGTCGTTAACTCGATTTCGCAGTGTAATATAATCTATCTACACTTTTCGTTATTAATTATCCTGTTGATCGACAAATGAATGTTCCTTGTCTAGATTTCGCGACGGTTATTTAAGTTGGATTAAAGACAAAGTTTTATTAATCTATTTTTTTTTTTTTTTTGGTTTACAATACGCCTAATTTTTGACGGGATAAGTGTAATAATTTAGGGAGGAAAATAGAGAAAGATAAGTGCTAATGTTCTTGAAGAAATAACATATTTGAGGACTTTAACGACGAAGATGGTAATGCTCTTTTACAGAAACGACCCAAGGCTTATTTATATTTCACAATAATCTTTGAGAGGATTTCGGGCAAAGTAAATTTTTCAAGTAGTCTGCATTTACTTACAAGACCGAACGAAATTTTAATAAAGTTAAATGGATTTAGGTCTTTCGACAAACCAGTTTACAGCGGGAGTATTTGCCGTGTTTTAATTTATAATGGTACACCAGACTCCAGCGTGTGCAATGCGTCTCCCTATTGCCAGATCCGGTGTTAGAGATCGCTTTGATTGAAATTTTGCTTTGCGAAATTTTAATCTCTAGATATTATAAACGTATGCGCATAAAAAAGTTTTTTTCGCTCTTTGCAGGCGAATAATAAATAGTTTTCTGCAAATTAGGTTTTCCCGCGTAAGTTTTATTTGGTGACATTTAACGTCGCGTCTCTATGAGTGAGTTTCAATTAAAAATTTTGCTGCAAAATAAAATTTACAAATAGAAACAAACAGAAAAAATATATCTATTTTTTTCCCGTCAGAAATTAATTAAAAAGGTGTGTAGATCCGCGGTGAAAAAATCGAGAAACGCCATGTAGAAAATTATAGCAGAGGCTTTAATATCCCCCGAGTATTTTCAGACTGTTGACGATAATTCGGCTTATCGGCGTTGATATCTCAAATAATCGTTACGTGCATTTGGCTTGAACGCGTAAAGACGACGGCAGCGGCGTGAACCATGTCGCTGCATCTCCGCTGCATATTGTGCGCAATATGCTTTACGGGCATCCGGTTCCCGGTGCAGCAACGCGGTATCGCGCATCCGGTTCGCCGTGGCGAGACGACGTTAAGGGTTTCCATTGAAGCGTACCTCTGGTTGATTAATGTTTAAAACAGTATAACGCGGAGAGCCTCAAGTCCGACCGTTCGACACTATTTTTTACAGCGCTTGCTTTTAGTAATTCCTTTCAGTCCTTTTAAGTAATAAAAAAAAAATTTATTTTTTATACACACTGGAGCCTGTGACCGATACGAGTGCAGAAAATGTATCCATAAAAGATAATAACGTTTTACATCGCTGCTTTTAGGGCAAATACGTTTTTTCTAGACGGGTTAGCTTTCGCAGAAAAAAAGCGTACGCTACGTCTGGAAGTGGCGTAAAAGCGTTGTGTGCAAAATGGCTTATATTATAAAATTATTAAGCACGCGATCGTCTCTCTATTTTTCGCCATTACGACAGGGTAATGTTTTCTTAAAAATTATCCATATCGTTATCTCTTGAAATTATCTATTAAAGGAGCATTGCCATATATCGTATAAAATTTTGCATAATGCATCTGAGATCGAGAAATTTCGCGTGAATGCGGGGACTTGAAAAATTCCGGCCTTTTAATACTATTAGTCTGTAAAAAAAATTGGAGAACGTCGATAATGCGCTAACAGATTTTTTTCCCCTCCGTGCAAATGCAAATTAGAAAAATTAAAACGAGTATTGCTTTTACGGAAACTCGCATTCTAGTAGTAAGGCCAAGCTCAATTTTCTGTAACGACAATCTAGTAATCGAGTTTCAGATAACTGAAATTACTTTTTAAACGAGAAACATTGCCTCGCATGTTTTTCTCGATAACGACGAAAAATGTTAGAGAAAAATTTCATAAAACTTTACAATTACGTGACGATGACGGGATCTTACGTTTCACCTCTGATAGTTGTTTGATTGCCGTTCAAGTCGCCATAAAACTCTTGTTAGCTCGGTACTGGAGTCGCTCATTTGCATTTGAACGCATTAATACGTATAAATGTATATCGCGATATATATTTTTTTCTTTGCGTAACGAAACTAAGTTTTGAAAAGGACTCGGAATTAGACTGCGTTCTTAGGCACGTTTGCGGCTGAAACGTGAGAATGTGCGACGCAGAGAAGACGAGGAAGTGAAGACGGAAATGTCAATGTCAATGTCAGTAAATGTCTGGCAGATTCTGAAAGGGCTTATAGTCGCGAATCATCTGTTCTGCGACGGAGATAGGATTTCAGATGATTGCAGAGACATTTCGATTTATCATACTAATTCTGAACTTATCCGTGTTCGCATTAAAGACACTTTCAGCGACATGTGAAACTTAATGATAAAACTTTGCAACGTTAAGACTTTGAAATGATATTCATTTATAAAAGTTTTTTTTTTTTTAATTTTTTCTTATTTTTGTACAAATACGGATACTTAATGAAAGGGAATAATATAGACGGGTAGCGCAGTGAGTTTTATTCTTTAATTAGCATCATTTATACCGTGAAAAGTTATTTTCTAAAAAAGAAACAACTATGACTGACAGGTAACTTAATATTCTGAAATATTATAAAAGATATATTACATCTGTTAACGAGATGTTTACATTCATATCTATCTCTCGCGTTAGTATATAACTACAATATACTGCGATATATAAAATACGGCCGCGAGCAATCCTCTTTACATGCGTACGCTATATTTTCGATTTATTCTTTTGTAATTCTCTACATATTTCAAAGTTATAATTTTTTTTTATTATTTTTTTTTTTTTTTTGACGTGTAAAAATCGCTTCCAATTATTTCACACAATAACTCGAGGGCGGGCGGGGGGAGAGATTTCAGATCACAGAGGCAAAGGGCCTCGGTAACCAACGTGAGGGTGGTTATGGTCGGTTAAAAAAAAGCTGAGACCGCTCGGGGGAAGGGGGGAAAAACAGGATTCGGGGAGATTTAATACTAGATAAGATTGAGAAGGCTTGGGCAAGTTCGTAGCGGTAAACAGCGATACTAAAAGGGGGCAGGAATTTGTATTTTGTCACCCTTGAGCGCGTATGCATACCTAAAGGGCGCGGTGCAACAACCGTGCCCGAGGGGCGTGTAAATTTTAA
The DNA here is from genome assembly GCF_019399895.1 of Cardiocondyla obscurior. Classification (NCBI taxonomy): domain Eukaryota; kingdom Metazoa; phylum Arthropoda; class Insecta; order Hymenoptera; family Formicidae; genus Cardiocondyla; species Cardiocondyla obscurior. Next base: position 3,987,659 of record NC_091876.1, read on the forward strand.
CGGCTCGTCGACAAGATGGTAGTTCTATCTACCGCGTTTCGTCCCCCGTGCCTCCAAGACTGCGAAATTGTTCCTCGAGGTAATTATTCCGCGTTTCCGCGTGTGGCCGCCACTCGTTTTTCGTCGCGGAACGAAATGAGAACCGCGCGAAAATGTATGCGCATCGCGCATTCGTTTGACTTGCGGGAGTTTGTGTGCACAACAAACGTGTATTCTGCATAAATAATATTCTTGGGACCGCGAAGCCGTTGAGGTAAAAATGACGGTACTATACAGACTCGTAACGCATGTGCGGCGTCGAGTTAAAAATTCATACGCGTATACATATATAATTTATTAACAAGTTTTGTAATAAAGATTAATTTCAATTTTTAAATACACAAGTTATATGCAGTTTGCCGATTTGAATTAATAGAAAGAAGACGCGTACTTTGTTTGACTCGCGAAACTGCGAGAATAGTAACAATAAATGTTACACGCGATGAATTATTTCATATTAACATTATTTTATATATTTCATATTAATTTATTTTTAATTAAAATACCGATCCTATTTTTCTTTTTTACGTAAATGTAATACCCACCACCGTAATATAAAATATTTTTCGCTCACCAGTTTGATGCGCAGCGGCAGAGTTACAGCTACGACGATCCTGTAACATAAAAAGCAGAATACAAATTGTAGAAACGATTCAAGTAACGTAAATTATTTTAAAAAATTTATGCGGCTTTAATAAGTTCTTTAAGTAATTATTTGAAATTAAATCCGAGTGGAAATTGAGTTTAACCGTGACTTAATGATAGCTAGCCAATCCGTGGTTTATCTCGTGACTGTCCAGCAAAATATTCCAGCAAAACTGTCCAGTATTGAACTAGAAAAGCTAGATATCTAAACGTTTATCGCCGCGTACTAGCTACTGACCTATCTACGCCGACCGCGTGCACGATAGCTTTCGGTTTAGTTAAATACACATGCACGTGTTCCCGACTGACCACGGCGGCCAGGCAAGCACAGTGGCCGGTTTTTATTAAAAACAAAATTTTTTTTTACTTGCTTCTCAATCAATCTTTGAGTTAAATAATTGAAATAAAAGTTGGGTGTTATCTGAACATTTCTAAAATATAATTTTTCTGGAATTAAATATTTTTTTCTTTTACTCATAATTAAATTGCACTATTTCTGATTACTAAATGCTTTTACCAAAGCGACAAAGCGATTTCGGTAACGGGAGAGAAAATGTTAATTATATTAAAATAAGAAATAATACCTTGGGGTTGCTCTGCCGATGTAGGATGCCTGTCCGAGGCCTCCTCCTCCTCTCAGGATGTTGGAGAAGTACGTCGTGCCTTCCTTCTGTGCACTGGTCACTCGCGAACACCGCGACCGGGTTATCTACCATCGCGAGAGCTAAATATTAATGAAAATCTAACGCACGACCTTGGATGGCACTCCTGGTTATGAAAGTCGCAACAAATTTCTTACGCCCGATTATATTCAACGAAGCTTCCGAAAAAATAGCCCGAAGAACCGCCCGTGGTTCGTTTGTTCCATATCAACGACGAACGTACGCTTCTCTGGGTTTTAATCTAAACAGAAAACGAACTTGGGTTAGTTAAAAGACCTGGGCAACGTCGTGGATACGGGGGAGATCATACGCGACACGCCACAAGACTGAATAAATGAGATGATTCGAGTTCCTTCGTTCTACTTAGTTAGAAGTATTTTATGTGAAGCATTTTACTCACCCGTACTCTCTGCGTGAAGATCATTAGTCGTAGAAAGTGTGAGCCGCGACACGAGATTCGTCCGCACGATATACCTATTCCGACACGTGCCCGGAAGTGCGAGCTGCTGCGTACCACGTGGTTCATTTCTGGGTGAGCTCTCGAGGTAGTGGGGATGGTAGGGTGGGGGACGGGCGTCAGACCCTGCGACTCGCAGGCTGCGAGTCACGTAGGCTCGTTCGACTTTGTTTGTGTATACTCTGCCGCTACCTCACCTCTACGTAGTTTAACGCGTTATAAAGGAACTTAAAGGCCAAATATTATATTGAATATTTTACTCCCGTGTATCACGAGATTTTAACTCAACAAGTTAGAATCCAACAAAATCGCGGCGTTTTACTGATTTAATCCTACTTGTGGCTTACGTTACTTATTTAAAAATGTGAGTATATTTAATGTAAAATTAATATATTAATGTATATATAAATTTATATTCTTAAATATTTTCCGCGTGCAGATAATTGTCGGCGAAAGTTTTATATTACTTTCCGTGTCTCTAGTTTCTTCGGTTTGCCTGAGTTTTCTTTAGTTTCCTCCGGCTTGCCTTGTCTCTCGCTCGATTTCGTCTGACGGGTTGAGTTATGAGGAGCATAAAGCTCCAAGTTGAGTAACTGTGTCGCCGGCAATGTGGACGTTTATTAGGCATCGTTCGGTCGCACGTCCGCGGGTATTGAATAACGCTCATTGCACTTTTGTGGTCGTGAGAAAAAGGGGAGAGACTCGGCGAGAGACAGCGATTGCTCATTTCGCGTTTACGATCGGGAGAGAGAAGATCTTCGTGGCGAAGGAGACGATTTCAAACCTCCCCCTGAGCTTTTCACCGGGGCGGATTCCCCTCCGCCCAGCCTCGGTCCTCCTCCGGCGACACAATGAGCTTTTGTTTCCATTGAAAACGACACCGCCGTGTCTCGCTCAAGATATTAATCGGGGCGAAACTCCGGCGCGGATCAAGCGGCATTATAGCAGTCGCGTGTGCGCGTGTACGTGAGACCGCGACCCGATTGAATCGTAAATTACCCCGCGGCGAATTATTCATGACGTGCTCGCTTTTCGTTTCGGTAGGCCGCGTAATAATCCAGCCGCGCGTTTTGTAACGTCAATTTTTAATGCCGTCTCGGCTTCTCGCGCAAGATTTGTCACCGGCGGCGCTGCTCCCCCCGCGCGCAAATACCTACTCACGGCGTGATCATTAATCATGAACAACTCTCGGCGGAATTATTCACTAGTCTCTTCATGCAGTTGGCGAAAGCCGATTGGAGGTAATGTCGCGGGTGTAAAATAGATTGGTTTTAACGAGTGGTTGATTTCTCTGTTTCGGTCGCGACGGTGAGAGAAAAACGTGCGACGATTTCGATTCGATTACGGCCCCGTTAATAGAGTATTTACGAGACGACAAATTTTTTCCGCAATTAATCATTGTACATTTTCCATTTACAGGAGGGATCTCGCGGTGATCGGAAAGAGGGGGGCAAGAGGGGACGCAAGCCTGGAAGGAAGGCGGCGGACAGGGCGGACATGAAAGCTAAGCTCGGTAAGTAGTTGCAAAGATATACTTGGTGACATTCTGAAAATTCACCGCGGCATTATGTTCCGCCGTCACGTTTGTAACGATACGATTTTATCAATAATAAATTATTTTCTCGCTGCAATTAGAAAATTGTTTCGCACTTCTACAATGAATACTGCGCGACAATGCAATTGATCGTTTTCGCAATTGAGTTAGTGAAATAATTTGGAATCAGTAATTAAGTAATTATTATTAAGGTTTATTAAATAATGCATAAATATAAATTGCATTGGTCATTATTATTCGTTTAATCACTATCTAGTAATCATAAAATGAAACAAAGTTATTGTCTTTATTAGAATCCTTTGGTAGTGGAACATACGTTAATTTACTCAATCAAAATTGTGAGAAAAATGTAATTATTTTATATGACAAATAACAGATAATTTTACTGTGATCGGAGATTATTTGTGATTTATTAATTTGTAATAACCGAATACTAGCTGATTATTATTTTATTGCAATATTGTATATATATTGTTTGATTTCTCGTCTCTCTTTCCCTAAATACAACAATCAATTATCAATTCTATTACATTTTCCTCACATCTGTAGTCTGATATTTTAATTGACTGTTGGACAATTTAATAAATTACGAATTTATTGATTTCGTGCTAATTAATTGCAACTGCAAATTATTACCGGCAAGAACATACCGTTACATAGATTTTTTGGTCGTTAATTTATCCGAAAAAGATTATTTTTCATAAATCGAAGAAATAATAACACTTAATAAAATTAATATGGCCAACGTCGGTTATTCGCCGCGTTAAGATTTTCCGCGCGTATTCACGTCGACGTCTCTTGATTAAAACGTTGATAGAGCCGCAGCAACGAAGCGCATCTTTACTACGGAGAAGGGAATTACGTATCCGCTGATTGCCGTGCCATTTCGCGTCTAACGTAAGGGCTGCACGAAGTGGTGCGAATCGCCGTGGAAACGTTTATCTCTTTCGCGAATGAATATTTATATCTAGGCCGTCCGCGGCGGTTTCTCGATATCCCGGTGAACAAGGATTACCAGCCGCGCTTTCACCGTACGGTTATCGGCTGGCTATTTTGCAATTCCGCCATTTCGCTGCCGCGAAGCTCTTCTCGGGGTAACAAAAGCGGCGAGAGAAAGGTGCAAGGTAGGAGGAGAAATCGGGTGGGAAGCGCCGGTACCACGCCGCGGCTGCTGCATGGACCGGCACCGAGTAATTTCGCAGGGTTATTTCTGGAACGCGCGTGGTCCTCTCATTCGGGAATGGAGAAACTTTATAATCGCCTAGCGCGCTATTCCATTCTCCCTTTTGTTTCGCTTTCGTCCCCAGTTCTTTCCGACCGCGACGCAGCCTCCTTTCCGCACGCCGTTCAATCCACGCCGCATTTCATTCGACGTTAATTTTCCCGGGTACAGACTCTTAGTCGGTAGCGAAAACTTTACGGCTAACTATCATTGCATTAAGCTTTAATGTACGGACTGACAATTGAATCATATTTGAAATTTATAGAACGGCCGCAGCTGCGAAGCACTCTATATTATACCGCTAAGAACTTCTATAAATTTTGTTTAATTTGTCGAATATTCGACGTCTTGCTAAAATTATATAAGACAAATTGATTTTTAATATTCCCAGTTTATATTATTCCCGTCAAAAAGAGATATTAATTTGAAAAATTTTTAATTAAAAGCTCGAATTTTTAATCGCTTTGCTGTTTTTATTGGATTTTCTGGTGCGGTCGATTTAACTGTTGCAATCTGTTAAAGGATTAAAATAATAGTATCTTTTTTAACTTGTTTTACGTCTATCGGAAGAAAATCGTTCAGATTCACGAAGATCTATATATCGACGCAAATTGCGCGCGAGTCTTTGCCGGCGTCGTTCTTAGCCGTGCGAACGAACGAGACCAGGTTTTATTTAAATCCGTTCGAGTTTCGCCTCAATTTGATCCAGATGTCGGCCGTCGCAATGAGATCCTAAATGGAGCCACAAATTGACTGTGCGAGAACGCTTAATTTCCGCGGCGCGCCGGTATCGATCTCCCGAGCGCGATGCCGATCGCACGTCAGCTCCAATCGACATCGACGAATCTTTTTCCGATAAAATTTACAGCGTTGGGCTGATCGGCGTTCCACGGACTGCGAAATTCACCGACGTCGTGGTCACCCTTAAAGGTCCGCAATGAGACGAGTGACGTTTATTGCCACGTAAAAGGCAGGTCTTGCGAGCCATGAACGATAGCGTATTCGCGAACCTTGATCATAAAAGACATTTATTATGGACGCAATGGACGAAAAACATTTTGTTATTTACAAAATTATGTAATAATCTGATACGAAAATTTCTAAGCTGCATTATAATAGCATTTAAAAATAACACAATTATTGAAAAAAAAAAAATTATTAGATACTGAATTTTTTTGTTTTTGAAGATCGGCAAATTTAATGATTTATATGCTCTGCATTTTCGATATACTGAGTAAGCGTTGGCATTAAATTACATATCGAGTCACGCTTTGATCGAGCGAGTCACTTTATTGAGTGACCACCGCCTCGATGCGTCTACGGGTCATTAAACGCAAGATTTAATATGATTATGTGATCCAATACTCCCTACGTGCTCGCATAAAATAATCGCATCTACAATGCGAAGAGTAGCGTCGTCGCGCGGCTACTAAGTCGCACCGGCACGACTTTCTTGAAGAAAGAAATAAAGTACAGATCTTAAATTCGGAAATCTCGAAAACATTCAAGCATCGCGATGTACACAAGAAATTTCGGAATATATTTAATCGCGCGGAATACAATAATTTAATAAAAATTTAAGAGCCCCGCGACTCGAGGATTCGAATATTACAGATTTGGAAATTATTGCGACGACGTCGTTATTTAAATCCGTTTCATCGGGCTTTTATTTCAGTCCGACACTATTTTCTCTCTACGGTCGAACAAAATCATAGCTTAACTGTAACATACCGTCCGTCTTCGTAAAGGTTCCCGATTTTCGGTCGCATATGCCGCGACATTACCATACGTCTTGCGCGTTCGGCGACATTATTAAATCGTGAATTTTTGTAGAGCTCGTGATATACATATATATGTATATATCTGCCACTTGGCTTTGCCGTTACGTCACAGTCCGACGTCAAAAACCCAGAGAAATTTATGCCCGGCGCGAATGCGGTGCCGAAACTTTCGTCTCGGGGGGAGGGGGTGGGGGAGGTGCCGGGACCGCGCTTTGCATGCATCGATTCCTCGTATTAATATGGATCTGCGTTTTCTCACCCTCGCTCGTTTGCTATTCTGTTACAGAACGAAGTCGGCAGAGTGCGAGGGAGTGCCGTGCTCGCAAGAAGTTGAGGTATCAGTACCTGGAGGAGCTCGTGGCTGATCGGGAAAAGGCGGTGCTTGCTCTGCGGAAAGAGCTCGAGATGGTGAGTCATACTCTTAATCCTTTGAGATTGGAACGAACGAGAATGGAGAATTTCTTGGAAAGAATGGGATATTCTCCAAGATATTTTTCTTTAAGTGGTCGTTTATTATGACGAATATGTTGCGCGTCTAAAAAAGACAATGATTCGCGAATAAATTGCGAATTTTTTAAATTTATTCGGTATTCTACAACAATCGGAAAACAAAGGTGCTATTCCTTGTCGAACTTATATTCTTTCTTAACGAAAGTATCGGGAAAAATTTTTCACTTTCACACTTCAATATTCCTCTTTCGTTGATTTTCTTTCTTAAACATAAACGTCGATATTTTATTGGAGTAAAACTTACTTTAAGTTAAATGACGGATAATGTTTTAATATTTATTCTGCTCTTTAATAAAGAAAAGTCAGTTTTAATAACTTACAATTTGAAATGTTGTCATTGTATCAATTTTATTCACATTTGACAAGGAATGGCACTGTTTTATGTCTAAAATTTTAAACAGATCTGAATTTTTGACTCTAAATTAATATGACGCTAATAAAATATGAACGGAGCTTAGAAAATATAAAAAGAAAGATTTCTCTCTTTTTTAAGAGAAAAATATGTGACTTAAACTTTTCTGAATTAGTTGTATTTCGAACGTAAAGCAAAGCAAATTCTTCGGAAGCTGGAGAACCTCGTAACTTTTTCTTTCCCATCGCCTTTCGCATCGTCTTCCTTATCGTCTTCCTTAAACCTTCCTTCGAAGTGCAAACTAAGTTACTCGCAAAAGTGTAAAGTTCTGGTGGAATACAAAGGTTCGCTCTTTAGCACTGCGACTAGGAGTATTATTCGCATCTTCATTGTTTTGTGTTTGCAAGAAGCACTCGTATTTGCTAGAATTATTTGAGTACTTTGCGCGGTCGTTTGGCAATTTTTGTTTTTCCATTGATTTTCAGTAGAAAATTTTTCGTGCAAATAATTTTTTTAATTTAATATCATAATAAAATAATTCTTTTGTTTTCGATTACGCTTTGTGGAAACAAATTTAAATGAAATTCAATAGGCGGAACAATAGTATGGTACGGAATAAAGGTCTAAAAAGCTTGAGGTAAAAAATTATTTGTGTATCGAGTACTAATTGGCTTTCATTTTCCTTGTCCTTTCCGCCGTGCGGGGCAGTCGTTAACAAGGTGCTCCGAGAATATTTGACATTGGTATTACGAATCTTTACGCCGATCAAACCACCACGAGTAAGGGGAGCAGTTCCAGCAAGTCCAATTTTCCTGTATTCCACTATATTCGCAAGAATGTCTCCAAATCCTTTCACCGAAGATCTCCAGCGCACGCGAGAGTTTAGTACGAACAAGACGAGACCGGGAGACGAAATACGTACTTTACACACCACCGTTGTTATTTTCTACAGTATCGTCAGTGGACTCAGGATTTGGACGCCGGTCGAGTCCCCGATGGACTTCAGACGATGTTGGAGGAACTCGGCTCGCTGAAGCGGGAGCAACCTAGTGGCAACTAAGCAGCCAAGGAGGCGAGGAATAAGGAAGTCACGTGGATCGAGCCGTTCAATTTATCTTGTTCCTTCGATCGAAACCCCTCTCTCGTAGTCGAGCTTTCTTTCGGTCTTCTCTTATCTCCCTTTCTCTTTAACTGTTCTTTGAGGCAATAGGGAATAATTGGCAGGCGAATTTGAAATTTTCTCTTTATATCGGTCGTTTCTATATCGCGGTTGATCCACCAAGAAGCCGCGAGAAGTGGATCTTCCGGCGATCCTCCTCGAGAGAATACGTTTTTTATGCGAAATTTTCCTCTTGTTTTTCTCCTGATTCTCTCTCGGGATCGTTGTCCCCCCGATTACCTCGTTACCTCACCGTGTTACCTTTTTTTTTTTTTATATATACGTACGTTTTGTTATCGCGACTTTCGTTACGTTGACACATATTTTTTTATTGGTTAAGGACTTCGGTCGGTTACCTACGGCCTCACGCTTTTTAATGTACCTCCCTCAGATAAGTGTTGCGATGTAAGAAAGTACTTGTAGATATATTACTGTTACGCCTCAAAGGGAAAGACGATCGTTGTATATCAAAGTTTTATATTCAGTATTGTTTGTTCGATGGACGTGGTTGCGGGATCTCTTCGTTGACCGTTTGCTGATTCGTTTGAGCTTTATCAACGCGCAGTTCTTCTCGTATTACAGAGGAATCATCGTTTTGTACAAATTACCATCATTACAAAAGTTTATTCGTATATGTGTATGGAAGAGTCTGATAGTCAAATTAAACCGATATTTTTCGATGAAAGATTTATCGACCGTTCGCCGTCCTATCCTGAACTTTTTCCATGTGAGAATTAAATATAAGATTTTTCCAATCCCTTTTATATTATTCAAAAACATTTACGTGTGTAAGATTCGCATGAATGGCCAACCGTGAAATTCTTTCTCCGACTCGCGCGTAAGGGATGCATATCCGCCGGTGGATATTTCAAAACCTCATTTCGGACACTGCGATGTCGCGGTTTTGCGCAACGGGAATTTGCATATTTTGACATGGAATACATCGGGCCGTGAAATCTCCGTTCCCGTTTACGTAGATTGCAGATATGTCCATAGACGATATCGTCCCTTGCGCTCGTTCGAGCGATCCGTTGAAAAGAAAAATAATAAAAAGGATTAATCTGTTATCGCTGTTATCGCGATTACATTCGAAAATTCGAAACGAATTTCGTTACGCAATTTGGCTCGAAGCTTTTAATCAACTCGAGCGGTAACGAACGAGCTTAATGTCGCCGTGTAGTAATAATTGCGACGATAACGACGTTATAAACGTTCGCATCGATTGAACCAAACGCCACGAGTAAGAACATAATCTCCATGCGGCGTACTGGTTTATTTTTGTTTGTTTTTTTTTTATTATTTTCGTCCCTGGACGAATTATAGTCTTCTTTTTTTTTCGCTTGCTTGATAGCTTATGCAAGATAAATGCGTCAGATCGGTTTATTCTGATATTTAGCTTTATGATATTTCGTTATTACTAAAAATGTTTCAAAATGATTTTTACGCGATGCTCTGTTTCCCGATAACTGATACGAACGAAATGGCAGGCAACGTGAAAATGCGAGGATTAAATTCGTATACGCAGCCCGGATGAAATTTCTGCCAAATATCACGTCGCCCATAAATCACCGTCTCGCCACAATGCACGCGGAATCAGACTTTACCTTCCTATTAAGAAGGAAATATCGATTTCAGCTGCGTCTCTCACACGCGAAACGTAGGAAAATCTTGCTGGTGTATAATGCGGAAGTAGAAAAGAAAGAAAAAAAAAGAAGTAGGGAGCTCATTGTTTTTCTCGCTATGGTCGCAATAAATCAGCGTGTTAGGCGGAGTGTAAAGTTGAAATATTGCTCCGTAAATATCAAATTGTACTAAAGTACCGGGCAAAGAACTCGAGTGCTTCGCATTGTTATTAAGCTTGCTGCATAGTAGGTACATAATGTACTTCCTGGCACGATGGCTTTAGTTGTGACAGTGTCCGGAGATGATATATTTTACACGTTGTGCCTGAGTGCAAAATAACTATCTTCTGAATAAGAGGCGGTTATATGAGTCGATTCTGTCAGATAAATTATATCGCGTAGCATCCAGTATATCTGGCGGTGCTCGTTAAAATTTCGAAATACGGGACGTGCGCGCAATTCGAGAACTTTTTGTTCCAATTCCAGCCGTTAAATAACTAGACGCGTTTATACATAATATTCCGCTTTTCATTTGTCGAATTAAGGGAGACAAGGGTTTTTCCTCGCGCGGGCGTGCAATTACCAGCGTCGTTTTCGACGGGCTTTACTCGAAACTCGTTCGGGCCCTCGTAGATGTTCTGCGAGGGACATTAGCGTGGACCGTAAAAAACCAGCAACACGTCCGTGTACATATGCCCATCTTTTGCGCCGGCAGTTAACGATACGCAATTCCGTGCGTCATAAACCGCGGACATTCAATTTCGTTGCGGAACGCGGAAAACGCATGTTCTTGCTGGACGAACGGACAGATAAACGAACGGGCGAACGTGTCGGGGACAGAGTTCATGAAGTGGGGCGTTGCAGCGTGAAAAAAATAGCGGCCGCGTTTGGGGACGCGGAAATAAGGAGAAAAAATATGGTTATCCGACGGAGCGAGGAAATACTTGCGGTCTTCGCTCCCTCAACCCCGGATTCTAGCGTCGCTCGAAAATTTATTCTGATAGCTCGAAAATGTTTTTGGCTAGTGCCTCCTCTCGCTCGGTGGATCCAACGTAATAATGAGCCGCGAAACGGTTCGTTGCACTTTGCGCTTACAACATGTTCTAGACAACTCACGATTTTAGTTTCCATTCTTTAACTGATTTAGAAAATGGAATACACTAGTTGCGAGAGGATATATAAAGTTTACTCGCGATAAATAATAAATTATTTCGACATTTGGAAGAAGCACTTTAAATTCGTTATAAATTCTGAAATTTAGAAACGATGATCTTGTCAATTCATCAATCCATCGATAGGTTTGTCTTATTAAGGAGATCGCGGTAGACGTAAAGTCGATAAAGCGGAAAAGAGAAGAATAAGTAAACGGAAGCTATTTTCTAAGGTGAGCGACGCGCAAAGCCCGAGAACGTGAGCTGAGAAACGAGAAGAAACTCTATCTCCGTATCTCTCTTACCTTGGTATTTTCTATTTTTTTTTCTTTCTTACTTAAAGAAATGTACCTTCGAAGGGATGATACGCGCGAGTATTATCACGTCGTTGCGGTTATTCCAAACAGCATTACGCGTAAGCAGATCACGACATCCAATCTATAAGTTCTTACAATTTTATTTTAATTTTTTAAAATTCTTTAACTAAGACATTACGTAACATACAAAATGCGAATTTTTTGTGTGAGAATATTTTATATTGAAAAATTAAATAACGTATTAATATATTGTAGGATTTTAATTAAATAACACGGATCGGTGGCTTTCAAGGCAACAGCCTCTCAGTTCGATCTCTCTCGCATGACATATTATATACTATAATTTATTTAAAGTTTCACACAAGTTTCGTAATCTCGCGGTTTAGCAACTCACGACGCACGTATACTAAAAAGCAGATACGGTGTTTATGAAGCACGTTCCGTTTATTGTTTGACTCACGACTCACGTTCTTCATAAAAGTCTAACGCACCGAACACGTCTTATAATATTGTATATTTATACGCGACAAGATTAGCGCTAAGTATCGATCGAAGCACTCGCTCTTACCGTAAGAAATTTTTTATCCCAAAAATTTTAGGTAGGCTATTTCCTCGTATCGAAGGGGTCGCGATGTGTTCTGCATGCATCTATCTTCGTATACTATGAAAAATTGACGCTTCCCACATATATTTCAAAGTGTCAATCGTGTCGCGGAAGATATATCTCCAGACTGAATTTATTTTTTCCAAATGTTACCGAAGATAAACGCTTTTTTTTTCTTTTTTTTTTTTTACCGGTGAATAAACGAGATTATTTGCGCCCGGTGTTTTCGCCGATCTATTAAAAGCGTTTTCTATGATGTGTTTTGTTACTTATTGCTCAAAGAGTACAAATATCGAGTACAAATGCTTGCGACGGGAATACGTTCGCGATTATTTATGAAATGCACGGCATAAATTATTTATGAAATTATAGTATAGGCTTTTGAAAGAGCTTCCGGTATCTCTTATGTATGAAGCATTATGAGGACGGACTTTTCTTTCAAAGTTATCGAGGAAATAAAGAAGTGATGTATACGAATACGATAATGTATGATATCTCGTCGTTTGAATAATAGATCGTGTTGCATACTTAAACGTGCTATATGCAGTAAAACTCGTCGAGTTTATTTTCTCTTAAATTTTGATTCGATTTTTAATGCACGAAAGTTTTAACTCGATTACACTTATTTAATATTTAAAAATTGTTATGCATGGGAACCAAATTACCTTCGGCTATTTTTAAATTTTGTTTCGTAATGCTTGAAATACTGGCGTTTCTTCCTTTCTTTACGATTTAATCGAGATATATTACCTCAGCAAATGTCTCTAGACAGCATGAGCAGAATAGAATTATACATCAATCTATATCTTTCATTTTTAGTTCTTGATGGATGGTATGCGTTTTTCTTTTATAAGAAAATTATGAATAACGTTAGGCCGAACGGGATAAAATCGAGAACATTGCTACCGATCACGTTAGGATATAATATTCACGATGAAATAAACTTACGACGACAGGGCGGTCTCCGTATCATATTGCTTCGCGATAACCGGCGACGGTTATGTACACTGCGGGACGAAGGTTCTTGGCAGGACCAAGCAATCAAGGTTTACGATTGACCGAATCGTAAACCTTTCACCGCGACGGGGGTACGATTCTTGATCGTATAAGCCGAATTCCGAGCCAGTGTTGGGGAAATTCCGTACAAATGCGGTATTAATTCCATCGGCGCGCTCCGCAGAGTGAACTGGTACGCCAGTATCTCGCGATGCCACCTCGAGGCACTGTAGAGATTCATATTTGTATCGCTCCAAGTCCGAAATTTCCGAGAGATATACTTGATCCACCTAAGAAGAGAGACTAGCTGATCTTAGTTCACCTTAGGCGCTTTCCGTGCGCTTAACTGTTTGAAACAGAGCACGTTGGTTAACCAGTGAAACTACTGTGTAACGAATCGCATCTGCATAATAATTCCATCGACAAGTTTGCATTCTTAACAAATCAGAATCGTACTCGCGAAACGTATATTTTTAAAGTTTTTGACAAAAAAATACTTCGAGGTACTTTATTCTAAGAAGCAAGATTAAATCTGAATTGTACTAAAAATAATCTTTTAGTACGATCTTTTTTTTTGTTAGAAGGAAAAAAATACTCGTAACCTATTCATTATATTGCATATGGAACGAATCTTTAAAGCGAGTGTGCCACCGGAGGGTTATTTCTGTTCAGAGTAATAGCGCGAGCGTGCAAGTAAAATAATATATCGCGTGTTTTCTTTTCCTTTCCATCGTTTCGGTCTTCACCCTCTCTCTCTTTCTCTGTACATGGGAGATGCGGCTAGAGAATTTTCTTAACTTCAAGACCTCTTTTTACTCCGCGTCTCGCGCTCACTTTGCGAAGCACTCAGGAATATCGTTCGCGAACTTTTTGCAAATCTAACAAATTCCGTCCGAGAAACGCGAGCAGGTCGCGAGTGAGTAACGCCGTCAGGCGTTTCTTAAAACGGCCGCAAGGTATAACTCGACGGTTTCATATTATACCGGGCCCTTCGTATTAAAGGATAAAATTTATAGTTCGAGTTTCCCCGGTAAACTTAGACGATATCTCGCCGGAAGGCGAAACAAAGAGTGGGCCTCTCGGGGGTTTAGCCGCCACCTTCGGAGACCCTCTCGGCGGTGGCATCCTCGTTCCCGTCACCTTCCGCTCCTTTGCTCACAGCTAGTTTCCCCTCGTTCTTTTTATTTTTCTCTCTGCCCCCGTTCATGTCGTCTCCGTGTCTCTGCGGCGGAATGTCAGCCAAACGATGGCAGGAAAAAGCGGAAAACTGCTGCCGAGGGTGATGGGAACGGCTGCGAGGTGAACGACGAAGAAAGCGAGTGACGAGGAGTTGAGGTAGGGTGCAAAGGGGGTGGGTCGTAACGGCACGAGGTAGACATTGGAAAACGGGAGAAAAAGTAGCTGCCGCCGAGACGTGGCCGCGTGGGAGGTGCGCGAAGAAACCGGTCGTCCATTCAGCTCCGCAATTCGACGGCGGAAAGAAGCTTAAATGGTTTTTCCATGGCCGAATCCGGGACTAAACGTGTCGAAACTTTTTAACGAGCTCGTTAGGGTTCCGGGAATGGCCGAGAAATTAATTATTCTCGAAAAGCCGCTCACTTATGGTCACGAGACGGTTCTTTTTTTGATCTTCTCGTCGTTTTCGCTCGACGATCGCGCATTCACATATGAAATCGTTCGGCGATCATTGATTTTTTTTTTTTTTACTTCCTAAGAGTATCATAATTAGTATTAGTGTTACTTACCGAGATGTGGGGATAGGGCCGAAATAAATGAGAATTCGCTCGCTTTTGCAACGACGGCATCCGATTTGCCGTGGATTTATTTTAGATACCAGTAACTTTCGAAATCTTATAGGATATTAGTTACGAGACTCGCGTTTTATCAATCTCGTTCCGTTCGTATGATCGTTTAAATCGGCCGTACGAGGTTCTGCACATAAGATCGATTCGATTAACTCTCAATCATATTGTGTTACATTTAACAATAAAGTAAATGAAATAAAAGAATTTTTTTTCTTTTTTTTTTTACATGACTTTCGTAAAGCGTAATATTGCCTAGTAAAAATGTAATTAAATTTCAGTTCTTTATTTCGGGTAAAAATGTAACTTGCAAATATGTTTCCGACACGTTTTTTCCCCTTTCTCTATTTTTTTTACTTTTTTTTTTTTTAACGATTCGCGTTGAAATAGAATTTGCCACGCAATGGAGAATTAACGACCATATCGTCATGGCACAAGGGAAATCGATGCGTTCATTCGTAGCTCCGGTGTAATCACCGAGCTCTCCGCTATGATGAAATTTTGGTGCAAAACAGAGTTTATGCGAGAGCAGAGCCGCGCGAGATAAAAATATCTTACGACTCGTTGGAATTCCATACGACGGTGCGGTTTAATTATGGTATAGAATTAAAAAAATTCGTCGTTCGGTTTGCGACATAACGCGCCGACGTAAACTTCGATCGTGCAAAATCGTAGGAAAGGCTTACAATTTATCGAGCAACGTACCCGCTGACTTGGTCAACGTCGCCAGAGAGTTGCTTCGCGAATTAGCCTCATTCGTAGCTCCCCGATGATCACGATTGGTCAAGCCTACCATCTGGAATCGCGGTCGGCGAGAAGTCGGGTTAAAAAAGAAAGAAAAAAAAAGAAAAAAAGTTTATCGCGAGAGAGTTATACCGAGACACGTAAATTTTTAGCTACCCATCGACAACGACTTTGTGTGCGCTTTGCGTCTAGATTAAAAAGGATCGAGGACACTCGGTGACCTGGTTCTCCGATCCAACATGGTCGGCTTGACGTGCTGGAGGAATAATATGTTTTTCGACTTCAGGTACCTTATGTACAAGTTCACACACGCACTGACAATACACTCACGCACGCATCACTTTGTCTTTTCTCGCTCGCTCACAATTTCACATTTCCGATCGTCCATTCGTAATTCGAATAATCGACAGCTTTGTCGTAAGTAATCGATCGTGATGTATACATAGCATAATTATTGACTAGGACAGTTTTTGGTTCCGGCTTCGACGAGGAAATCGCTGAGTACAAATTTTTAACATCGAGTATGCCCGTGGCTAAATTGTTAAACGTTTATACAAACGCGTTGGTCTTCGTATCGCAGTGATAAGGTGCATGTGTTCGCCTCGTTGCCGTGCTGATTTCACATATTTCGTCCTTCGCTTTTAGTCGTTTCTCAGCCACGTTAACAGCTTGACTAACAGCCAATTGGCCCTTTTACCAACGAAACACGCGAGGCACGCTTTCTCGTTTGACTATCGCATCAGTACCGCAATTGATGTCGGATGTATTTTAATGATTTTTGATCGTGTTGCAAAATCGTGTTGCAGAATCGTGCTCTTCGTTTATTTAAAATTTGCCCGAAGTTGAATTCCGCCCGTACGGAACGTTGCATTTTCAAGTGCGGGTAATAAATATAGGCGATAAATTAAATAATTCATATGAGTGAATGAGTTACGATGAGCAAGAACACTAATTTCAGTTACTACATAAAGCTTACACGTTGGTGTTATCGAGCGCACTTAGCGTAATTCTGCATGCATTTCATCATACAGCATACATTTGATTTTGCTTCTAGGGTAAGTAATTAAATTGTACAATGGCACAAGTAATCAATAGCAGTACAATAGCACTATTCGTGGTAGTTTCAAATTAATGGGCCATCGCTTCATTAATACACGGTGCACCATTATTATTACTCATTATCGATTTGATCGGAACATAGTTAATAAATGTGGAGATAATCTTTTTAAAATGTGACGCAAACAGATTAAATTAAAGATAATATTTTTAAACGGCATTCCTGAGACCTCCATGTAGAAGTAATTAGGTACGATCGATCGATCGTGTTGCACTTTTTTCCTTCGAACGATGTTGAGCTGGCGTTGCTGAAATATTTATTAATGAGAAATGTTGCGTTTAAATATCAACGATAATTATAATGTGTAACAAGAGATGTATAATATACAATATGCGCATGATACATATAACGGATAATTATACGGGAAATTTTAAAGCAGATCGAACGACGGAATAGCTAAATCAAAGCGTGGATATTAACTTATATTTCTAGAAATAATTCAGCAACGTGCCCGAACGATCTTGCAACTTTTATTTATCATCGTCGTGCTTTCAGTCGCGGTACTGACCGTCTCGCTATCCTTCGCGAACACTCGCTTCTCATGGGTTTAGGATCCTTGGCGGAAAAATCGAGTTTATCTACCTACTTACGTACAAAGATGAGAATCGTGGGTAACGTCGAGAAGGATCGAAGAAGATAAGACAGAGAGAGAGAGAGAGAAAGACAGAGAACGTGTGCATATCTGTATGTGCAGCGGGCACCGTGTAGACTTTAGGAGACGCGAGGGGTCACGAACTTAGGGGTAGAATTGTAAAGGGTGAGTTTTACTCCCACTGGGACAGTGAACTTTTGCCTTCGGTTTCTCTCTGACTTTCTATTTCTCTCTCTCTCTCTCCCTCTCTTCGTTTCTTTCTCTCTCTCTCTCTCTCTCTCTCTGCGCTTATCTCTCTATTTCCGTTTCGATCATTTGACCGTTTGCGAGTTACGTTTCGCGGCGGTTGCCGAGAGGATTCCGACAGCTTAAGGCGCCATCAGACGCTTTATGTTATAACGGCAGTAATAGCGACCGATTATATCCTCTTGTGGGATCTCCTCCTCCAGCGGCTCCATACCTTCGGCGGCCAGGTTGTCGCGAATCTGCACACACATAGAGAACGCTACGATGTAGTAAATGTGATTTATTGACTGCTAAATCGTGGCTTACGTTGATTTATAACGTTTTAGCCCTTTGATACGCCGTTACCATACGTCGCCAACCTGCGTCGAAGTGTCCGATGTCCTCGTGGAACAATGCTACCAATCATAGTCTATAGCCGTCGATCACTCATTGTAATCCGCGTGCCTATACGTCCACGAATCGTAAGCTAAACGAGCGATCCGCGACTAGCAACACCGGATTCGAAAATACAAAGGTCTTCGAAGCGGTTTAGTCGCCCGTAAGGAGATTAAATTACCCGTATCAGCGCGCGGATCGATACGTTTACGAAGCGTGCTTGTCGCGGCGCTTGAAAGACCGGTTCTCTCATTTTTCTTTCCGTGCATACCGGTGGCCTCGTGAAAAAAGCACGATGAATTTTGACGCCGCGTCGAGTTTCTGAAACCCCCGCGCCCGGCGGGGGAACGCGGCGAAGATGGAAGACCGCGCGCCTCGCGAGCGTTCTCAGGAAAAATCGCGCCCGGCGATTGCCGTTGTAGGTGGTAAAATAAAAAGATTGAACCGAACGCGCCTCCCGGAACGAGCATCTATGAAAGGCAAAGACCAGCGCGCGCGCAGGGAAAAAAGATTGACGCGGTGTACGTATATATTTCACACGGTGGCATGCACGGCGCCCATCAATTTTCGGTGAAGCCCATTAACCTCCCGCGAGCTTTGCTCGAAAACGAAGCTTTCGACGGCTGACGAACGCGTCAGCGATGCTCGCGACACGCCGCCGCTCTCTCGTGATGACGAAAAATCGCCAGTACACACGTGGTGAATCGAAGGTCGCTATCTCGAGGAGAGATTAACGCATTTGTATTCCGTTACATCGACAACAATTTACGGCTGTCACAAACAAAATAAGATCGATGAAAGAATCAAAAAGGAAATCTCACGCGTTGAACGATATTTCGTTATTTACTAATGATATTTTTCACATGCATTACTTCTCAAATTAACACTGAATTACGTTACACTCCGATTAATAATACTTTTGTATTTATTAATTAAATAGATCAAGGATGCGTTGCATTTACGATGTCTAATAAAAAAAAAGAAAAAAAAAAATAGAGCAAAATGGATGTTTCATATAGGGAAAAGATATAAAAAGTGTCATTAGGTTTGAGATGCTTCTGGTGCTTCGGAGTAAAATTTTTTTTATGGCACGGAGAGGAAGAGAGGTCTTCCTGATTTGTACGGGAATAATTTATCGATACAGCGCCGGGATGTAAAAAGCTTTTATTGACTTGGAAATGCCGGCCACGTTTTTTCCGCGCTTTGTAAAATTTATTTCACTTTCATAAAGTAAGAAAACGACGTTCTCCATTCGGGCTCGATCCCGGCGGAATATATATTAGGACGGCGTGGCGTAAATTTCACTCTCGCCTGAAATCCGCGCCGCAGTTTTTCAATTAAACGAACGTCACGGGAAGACGGCATCCTATCACAAATATTTACGCCGTGTAAACGCAACTGCAATTTTTCGGTCATTAGCCGCGCAGCGAAAAACCAATATTGTGCGATGAGGGTAAAGCGATACATATAATTATTGTCAAAAAGAGTAAGAGAATTTTCTTGTACAATAACTTTTTTTTAAGTAAAAAAGATGCCGTAAAATTTTCTTCTTTTATCTTAATTTAAAAACAAGTGATTTAAAGTTTCCTTTTTGATTTTTTTTTTTTGAACGTAGAAGAGCAAAAAAAGTGATGGGCGCTCTTTAATGTCTAGCTTAAGAAAAATGGATGTTACGTGTTTTGTCAGATGCACATTTTTGCTCAACACTTTACGACGTAAATCCTGCATATGTAAAGCTTCATTTTGCCACCCCGCTGAATTTCCAATTAAACGAGTACAGAGACCGATGACGGCGCGCATCTCCAGCTGCGAGACAACGTAGAAAAGGAAATGAGAGAACGATGTAGGAGAACGTCGACAGTCTAATCAAATTCACCTTTATTGTCGCTTTTATGCCTTGGGCGTGTAACGTTACGACACTTGCGGAATAAACGCGGGCAATACCGGCCGTTTTGCAGACGTAATAGTCTTCTCTGCGCCACATATTCCGCTTTGAAACCGATCTTTTTTTCTTCGAAATATGACGCGCTCGAAGGAAACTGACTGAGAGATTAAAAGTTAATGGGTGTTGAAGGCTTTTTCTCACAAATGCGCAGACTATCACGTTACTGTTCATATTTCGTTTAACTGAAGGGAGAACTGCGCGAAGCTGAATACTGTAGTTTTTTTTTCTTTTTTTTTTCTGAAAATAATTAGTATTTAATATCGCGAAAAATAGTATTTGACGTTTAACTTTAATGTTTAAATTTTTCATACTTGAGTTTAACACTCGTGAAGAATTCAATTTGCGATACACATGTGATACCATGATTTATACCCCCTTCACAATATTTTTACGTGTAGGAGTACACGTTGAACGAGATTAAGATATTAATTAATGGATGTGAAGAGCTCTACAAACTTGTCGACGTCCTGTCGGAGTTCACATATTTTTATTAGAATTAAATTGAATAGAAAGCTTTCAATCTCTCTCCTAAAAATTAAATGTCAGGAATAAAAGTTATTTTTAAATCGTCGCGATTGAATATGTTTTCTCGAGCTTTGTATGACATTTTAATGTATGCCTAAAT
Organism: Cardiocondyla obscurior; assembly: GCF_019399895.1. Taxonomy (NCBI): domain Eukaryota; kingdom Metazoa; phylum Arthropoda; class Insecta; order Hymenoptera; family Formicidae; genus Cardiocondyla; species Cardiocondyla obscurior. The sequence continues at coordinate 4,008,177 of NC_091876.1, forward strand.
TATAATATCTTGTTTAAAAAATAATATCTTGCGACACAAACAATTAGGTATAATACATTATCGCGCAAGCTCGATTGAAGTCTCGTGTTTCTTGAAAATATATGTGTACTTCGGCGAATGATATAGTGCATCATACTTACCAAGACATTTTACACGGGCCGATATTTACGAGACGTAAAATTGTTTCGACAAGATAAAATGTGGATGAAATAAGAACGGAGTTTTCAGCAAAGTTCCGCAGTGGTAAACATCGATACGCCGCGAGCTAATAATGGCACGGTTTTCGCGATGCTAAGTGCATTATTGCGTGTAGCACGTTGATGACTGCTCATCAGTGGTTTTCCTAATGCAAAGAATTTAATAAAGTAAAGAAACATCTTAAAAAAAAAAAAAATACCGAAATTCAATTCCGCTTTCCGCGAATCCATCTGACATAAATAATCCTCGCAATTTCTGAGAGGTTATATATCGTTGCTTCTTTCTGAAATTGAGTTAATTATTTAAAAAATATGCATTAGCTTCTCACTAATATAAATAATTAAAACATTATGTTATTTTAATTGATGTTTCCATTATATCTTATTTTCTCGATTTCTGTTTCTGCTTTTATAAATAACAACAACGATAACAGAGGCAAAACTACCGCTATATACAAATGTACATATATTTTTAAAGAGAAAGGAAAACAGCATACGTACGATATAAATTTTTCTTTCGTAATATTTTTGAAATAAATCTCTCTCAAAGGGAAAAGTACGCAGATCACATGTTATTACAATTTATCTTAAAGAACAAAGGGAGAAGTGAATGAAAAGCCCGACATTAGCGTGTTTCGAAGTGGCGCGGTGATTTACATAATGTAAGTGTGCACGACACTGATTGCATTACGCCTCAGGAATTTGCACGACTGTTTCCGGGCGACTCCTTACGGCGAGCGTTTGTCGGCGGAGTCGCGGTCTTACGAAACAGTATCAAAGTTCCTTCAGATTCCGTCCCTCTCGTGCGAGGAACAATAGCGGAATTGAATTTCAAGGTAACGTAATCGCCACCGTTTTGTTCGCCGCGCCGTGCCGTAGGCACGACCATTATTTCAGCAATTACGACGTTTCTCGCCTGCCGTGTAACCCGGTCCACCGCCAACGGCGGAAGGAGGGGAAAACGGCGGGGTGAGGTGGGTTGAAATTGCTCAAAGGATTTGCCCTTCGCCCAATCTCGTCGACCCCGTTGCGATGAGAAAAGCGAGGAGCGCAAATGTGCGTGCACGTCCCCGGTAAGAAGATACCGTGCCTCGGCGAATTTGCGCATCGGGAATTAACGGCAAGCTGCAGTTTTCCCACCGCGGTGGAAGCTGAATTTACAAGCGCGAAAATACCACGCGACTCGCGCCACTAATTACTCCCCGGCGAAGGAAGCTATATTTTCGTATTCCAATAATCAAATAATATTCTCCGTGGTCGGATCCGGAAAATTGCATTCGCCTGAGTTAGATTAGAATAATTTAAAACGCGGGGAGGTCGCGTTTACGTGCAATACGACGTCCATTAGGGTTCCATTGTGCCGCGTAGGTTAACGTCCCCGCAGCTTTTCTCAAAGCCGCCCGAGCCTTTTTTTTCGCGGGCTGACGCACTTTTTCGCGACACGACGATAAATCATCGAAGAAATTCAGAGGATAATTTTACTGCCCCCGACTATTCGTTAGTCGGCGATCCGACTGTCTCTTTGTTCTTACGGAAACCGACGCCCGAGAATTGCAGCGCGAATACAAAATTTACGCTTTTACGCGTAATTCACCGCGGCGCGTTTATTACAATTGAAATAAATGTGTATATACGCAAGTATATGTATAACACACATTCTTCTCTAAATATAATAAACGACTCCTGGTACGGACGAATAACGCGGTTCCATTGACCAGACCGCGCCGCAATTAAATTATCACAGTAATTTCAACAACGGCCATCCTGAGCGTCCTCAAACATCCGGAACATCCGGCACACATAATTTCTCACATCATTCCTGTTGGGGCGTGTACCACCGGGTAATATCAGGACTGAAACATTTTCAGGCGCGCCGGAATTCTAGTAGGACGATCTGCATTCGACTGCACTTCGCGAAACTGGGCGTTCAACATTGAAATATACGAGACATTAATCGATTGGCCGAAGTGTAGGAACCGAATTAAATTACGGGAAGTCTAATTCAACTTCAGTTGAGCGTTGGAGAATAACGAGTTGAATTTTTAATGATATCCTTTTCACTAACAAACATCGATGCGATATTATAATCACGCGGGCGAATGAACGAGCGAGGAAGATTTGATAGTTTTTAATCTGCCGGCCCCGCTTGATATTAATCCTCGGCAAAGTTCCACGTTTCTATATTCTCATTATTTCGATAGAAAATTAGACGGCGAAAAGTTGTTGCTAATTACTTTTTCCTTTTCTATTGAGCGGAGAACAATCGCGACTCTCGCGAGCTCGTACGTAACGTGTGCTTCGAGCGTTGAGTTTTAATTAACGTTGACGAGTAAAAGAGGGTTCCAGGTGCAACGACTCTCCCGCGAACGTCCGAGCTTATCTCTCGCCGAGTGTACTTATATTACGAAATGTCAGTGTTGAGTGATGCTGAACGATACTTCAGGGTCGTTTAATACACACGTCATATATAGCTGTGGGTGTACGCCATGAGCGCGAGTAAGATAGAGAGAAAGAAAGAGAGAAGGGATCTCCGCTGGATAGGTTAGTGGATGGTGCCAGCTGGTTCTACGACTGGCAGCACTCCAAGGGAGCAAAAATCACGGTCCGCCCGAGCGAGCTTCTCTCTCTCGTCCGACGATGCAGCGCACAGGCCGGATGCATGATTTGTGTGCTTTATTAAATCCGATATTGGTCGACTCGGCTAACCCGAACCAGGCCATCGGTTATTTCGTGGCAGAAACGAGCTCTCCGTTCTCTCCTTCTCTCTCTTTTCTCCCTTTTTTTTTTTTTTTTTTTTTCTCTCCCTTCTCTACTTCTTTTATCGATGCGACTTTTCCACTTTCGACACGCGTCTGCTCTTTTCATCAACCGATGCGAGAAGTTGAACGTGAAAAGAGATGATCCCCTCGTCTTTTTTCCTCTTCGACTAAAGAATAATTTACCTGTTCCACCGCCTTGAACACCCGTATAAGATTCAGACCAGCCAACTTCTGGATGTCTTTCTCCGACCATCCACGCGCTAGCAATTCCGCGAAGAGCTCCGGGTACTTGCTGACGTCCTCCAGACCCGTTGGTGTCCTGAGGCAAAGAATTTATGATGAGATTTTATTGAGACTCGCAGATGAGATCGCGAGGTGATTGATTAGAATAGAGATGTCATCGTGAACGCGCTGCACCTTTTTTTCTTTTTTTTTTCAAGAAAATTGAAAATTGATTAGAAAGTGAAAATTTGAAAAGCTCAGAATATGAAAGATTAAAGATATTTGGACATGTAATTATTAGATAATACTTTTATAATTATAATTTTATCGATTTATGCTAAGTTTAAATATCTACTATTTTTTAACATTGAACATATATGAGACTTTTTTTTTTAGACAAATTATAAAACAATTATTTTTTGTCTGAAAGAGATTGAAAAAATTTTGTCGCGACGATGAAATGACAGCTGAAAACTTGTCAGCAAAGCGATTCGGAGCCGATAGAGCTAGGGACAAAAATGATTTTGTCTCCCTCCATCTCTGAAAATATTGTTTTAAAACACCGCGCTCGCGCGCCGCGATAAATTTTCGTCGCCATAAAAGTCGATATGGAAATAATGTCCGTCCCGTGGAGCGCCAGCTTGTGAACGTACGGTGCTCACCAATGCCACAATTTACATGAATATTTCCGCTCGATAAGATAGAGCTTTAATGAAGCAGAAAGCATCGGGAGTTTAAATTAGAAAACTGCTTGAAACTTTTATGGGCCCGCCTGCAGAACTTCACGTGTCCCCGTATTACCGCAGTAATTTTACGGTTGCGATTCTTTTATCTATTGCACCGCAGCTCGCAGGATTATATTTTCGTCCGCTTGAATAATTCAGTGTGTATAGATACGACCTTGACGAGATCGCATTCTAAAAAGCTTTCGTCCATTATGCATGCGTGCGAGCAGCGCAAATTGAAAAAAGTTAATTAATACGTGCGTGCGCGAGATTAATGATGTAGCTTTTTGAAGACGGCGCTTCTTTATCGAGATAACAGAGAGGATATCCGCTGAGCTCTTTCATAAAAAACTACGGTGGAAACGCTAACGTGCTAAACCAAACCGGTCATGTTTATTATTGATTAAATATTATTTATTCAAATTCTTGCCCATATTATCTCGGGCACGTTTCTCTCGCGAACAAATGTTTAGTTTGAATTATTTTGCGAAACGCTGCCCCGGTCTCTCCGCGTTTCTCGATATGAGAATTATCTCCGCTTTCAACCGTTGCGTTACGCTCTCACTCTTCCCCGCGAGACCGCTTTGTCTAAAACAATTATTTGCAGACTATCGCGACTATAAAAATTAGACGTGCGTACCCGCGTGTCAGGCAGAAAGCTAGGAGCAAATTCGCACGGAGGAAGGTCAAAGTACAATAATGAGCTAGTCAGGAAGCAGTCACGGATAAATTACACGGGTTACTTCGGGCGGTTTATCCTTCATTACTTTAATTACCAGTACGCCGGGTGACTGCGGCCAACTTACTTTACTGCTGTGAGAGGTACGCTGGTAAAGCGACTCCGCTTTCCTACCTTATGCGATCCTCGCTTGTAAGCCGAGGGTGAAAATGTGCTACGAAACCAAAATTCAGTCAGCTCGAGAGTAATAAACTCTGTAGAAATTTTTTTTCTTTTTTTTTAATCACAGAAAGGAAAGTCATTAAAAGTTTTTATTTTAACAACGAATAATAATCATCTCGAAGTTAGAAGCTTACGTTTTTCTGCTATTGCGCCGAGAATCGTCAGGATTACTTTACAAATTGTCGGAATTGCAGTAGGGATCACAAATTTAAATTTCATTTTTTAACAAAGACGAGATCGCATCTCCGTTTAGCGATTCAAGAGATTATCGCTCGTCTTGTGTATTTACTGAAGTAGTCACGTTCGGGAAGCGCCGACTGTCGTCTTTCGTGTTCGCCAACAGTTTCATTAATTTATCTCTGGGATCGTTATGCGAACGAGCGCAGTCGATATCTCTCTCGTGAAGATACATTGAATCACGTTACTGAGGGCGGGCGGACGACGGGCCTGTAAAAGGGATTCGACTGAATTTCGACGTTCTCATTACGAGCGTCATAACGAGAGCTCGTAGAAGACCCAACAACAGCGCGAGGCTCGGAAAAGCAGGGGGATGAGCTGTCGAAAGCTGCTCGGCTGACAATGTCGGGCCAACAAGAGCGGTTAGAGACTTATTCATGGCGCGTCGTGTCCCGGCTGAAACTGGCAGTTATGCAACTGTATATTGTACGCATCGGCCGACCGCATCCAGAGAGCCGTTATTCCAATTTCGGAAATTTCCAAATCGAGTATGTCCATCACCACGTCCCGACTGTAAACGCGAGATGATCGCGCGATATCCGAGAACAATACGCTTGCGATCGCCGATAATTATACACGATTTTGTCCAGGGACAGATCTTCGTCCAGGGAAAGTTTTTTCGGGTTTATCGAAACGCAGCTGCTGTAGTATTTATCTGAATTAGCGATCATCCGATTTTTTGAAGCATAAGTTCCCTCGAGTCGAGAAGCCAACTTTTGAAAAATCCACGAGTGTATTTAGTTCACAGTACATTTTCGAAATTTATGAACTTAGTTTAAACAGTACTTTTTGCGCAGTTAATAAAGTTCGTTTGCAGATTCCCTAGAGCTCCGCGGAGTATAGATAAAAAAAACGTTTTATGTAAAAGTTGTTATAGAAGTGCAAAACTTTGTTCGGCATTTGATTTCTTTCGTTCATGATCAGAAAAACAAATAGAAACCGGATCCCCGAGGCGCGCTGTGTTTAATGTAATTAGATCGCGTGATATTTTTATAACGCCGCGCCCCAACGGGACTTTTTATACGTTATATCGGTTTCATAAACCTTCTATTAAATTAATAAAAGAAAAATAATTATTAAAAAAAAAATTACAGCTATTAATTAATCACATATACACGGTGCGCAGAGACGTCGGTGTACGTAACAATTGTTATGTAACGGCAGTTACAAATAAATAGTGCTCCGGGCGACTGTGCACTGATGAAAATATTGACCTGTCGCGGGCTGCTCGTCGTGGATGTAGCTCGTCGAAACGTGACGGTCCGAGGACCCAGAGTGCCGTTGTAGAGAGCTGTTGGCTGACCACGCTCACGAACGTTGTTCCAATTCGCGAAATTTCCAATCCTGCCCTGTCTCTTTGTCGTTCGGAACCATGGGAGCACGCAACCGCTTTTCTCTCGCGCGCGAAGATACCTGGCGGCGAATTTATGCGGACTAAAATTCTAGTAAATACATGGCGGGCGGCACGTAAACGTCCGATATCGAACAACGCGGCTAGTGGACATCGATTCGCATTTCTCGGTCGCGGGGTTTACTTTTTGCCCGTCTTGCTCGTACCTCGTCTATTTGCCCGTCCGTGCGACCGAATCGAATTCAAAAATGCCGTTTCCGCGGGAAAATACGTTTCGCTCAACCCTAGTGACAGTGATTTATGGACGGGGATGAAAAGCACGAAGCCTGGTGGATCGTTCCGCGAAAAGAACGACACGCGGATCTCGGCTCTCTGGGGAAAACCGAGGCAGGAAGTGTCCATCGACGATCGCTTCGTCCTTTTTCGCGATCGTGACTCGGATGCTAAGCGACGATAAGACTTTGAGCGTAACATTTACCTCTCGCTATCAAGTTTCTATAAGATGCCGCACAATTTTATCTGCAATTCTCCCGCGCACTTTCATGTTAATTATTCTTTAACCGCGAGTGCTTCTATGCATTATTAATTTTAATGCCGATTAAATATCGAATTAAAATTCAACCGATAAGAATGAAACGGATGAACAATTATTTTCTGCACAAATTTCTTTTTAGATAAAACTTTAGATTTGACATATTATTTTTATTTTTAACGATTTGTTTAAAACGGTGACTAAACTCGCTCGTTCATAAGTGGCTTCTCTTTATACATCGTCGATGAAGGCGCTGATATAAATTTTAATTCACCGTAAAAGGCTTATTGGCCACCAGGACTATCAGCAGCCACGTCCTGCCAGTTTTAACCTGCCCGCCCATGCGCTTCCTGCGCATCTCGTCGTCTATTTCCGCGCCAGACCCACTCTCCCTCTTTCCACCTTCAGAAATAATTAAACATATCCTCCAACGCTTTTTCCGACCCATCTCGCACGGAATATTCCCGTCACTTTTCGCTTCCACGTGAGAGCGGCCGGTTTGTACAGCCGATGAGACGAATACTTTCTGCGATTAACCGGCTAAAATTTTAACAGCTCACTCAGGCGAGAACGATAGTACCCACTCTCCCACTACGCCGGTATTTTTTCTAGATATTAAATGGAAGATATATTACTGCACTTTGGCTGGAACGTTTAGAACTTTTGCAATATACGATTTCTTGCTGAATATTTCACGCGCATTATTAATAATATAGCCGAAGGAAGTTCCTTGTTTCGTTCAGTTAAATAAAATTTGTGGCCGTGGTATGAAGTTTATGGGCACGCAAAAATCGATATCGCTTTTAGAATTTACGCATTGAAATTGCTAAAAATTATAGCCGATTCTATTATCGGGCGACGCGGCGTGAGCTTGTTTACGGTATTATACGTTATGTCGTTATTTATTTCAATGGAGTTATTTGTAGCCGTGTCGAAGCGTGGACATGGTAAAACTCACGGGGCTAGCTGAAACGGCTGACGAAGTGGAAATGCAACGAGCGTAGCAATAAACGCATTGATCGCCGAAGAATAAATAGGCGCCGTGCTTTCGGCTTTCATGTATTTCGGACCAATTTCCTACGTGGAGGCAATGAGCCACTAGCCGGTGCTACGCGCGAATCGAGGCTTTCCCTGCGGAACGGTTCCCCCGATTAGCTCGTTGAAATTTTAACCACGCGCTGTCAACCAGTGAGTTAATTTAACGTGCAATTAAGAACGCGGCGTTTCTGTCGTGGATTCAGCACTGACTGCTTCTAATGCAGTTGCCGGCGCGGTTTCTGCATGAATTTCGAGGGCCGCGTAATTTCCTTTTCGCGGGCCAAATTGCTGATTAATTTGGCAAATAGCTGATGTGCAAATTTGCCATGGACGAACGTGGCTCCTATATTCGAATTGTTTATTGCTACTTATCAGTTGCTACGACCACTCGTTTATTATATAGTTAATTGACTCTACTTTTCGGTAAAATTAAATTTGTTTTTATATGTGCGTCAAAGATTTCAAAAAATTTCCACTTGGGGAAATTAAAATAATATATTTAAATTTTTTAATGCCATTGCAATCGCGTAAAACAATTGTTTTAACATTAATAGTTATACAAGTGTTACGTTCTGACGGTAAACTAACTTACCAGAATAATGTTCATAGGTTGTTGCGATTAGTACGTTGAAATTTCAACCACGAATGTCAGCTGAAACGCTTCACCGTACGATTCGACGTACGTGATTCTTCTGACACGGAAATAACATAGTTTTATCTCCCAAATTAAATATACTTGCGAAAGAACGGTTTTTATCAGCAATGAAAGCACGTTATCGAATTTATTTGTGGCGGATTCGCCGCGAATAAAAGTACTCGTCTTGCTAAAAATTTTGATCAATTACTTTTCGCATGATAGTACGAAAGGACATATTATTAGATATCGACATCAATATTATCGAGCTGCAATATATACTCATTGTGAAAGAGTTTAAGAAAAGAAATTAATGAATAAATAGTATGTCCTATCTGTAAATAATTGGTGAGACGCGTGCAGTATGAATTGTATAGAGGTGAGAAAAAGAGAGAGAGAAACGGACTGGTAGCCGTGGGGGGGAGAGGTAAGGGTGAGCGGCGGGACTGGTAGCCGTGGGGGGAAAGGTAGGGTGAGCGGCGGGACTGGTAGCCGTGGGGGGAAAGGTAGGGTGAGCGGCGTACGTGCCGCGCGCGCGCCGGCACGTACGCCGCTTCTCCCTCTCTCTCTGTCCTTCACCAGCGGTCGAAAGAGACACACGTGCCGCGCTACGTGCATACGCAGCAGCCGATCTGTGTATAAGTAAGTTATATTCTTACATATACGATCATGATTCTCTGAGGCGAAGTGTTATACAGACTCGTGTAATATTCATTATCCGGACTTTTGTTGCAGGTGACTTGTGCGCGGAAGGAAGACTCGACACGTCCCATCCATCTGAGAGGAGGAGCAGGCCCGGGGGGCATCTTGCGCCGGCGGAGCAACTTTAGGTAAGCATCAATTTATTAAATAAAATCTTTATTGAAAAAGAGCTTACCTTTTTTTTTATTAATTTTATTAATAAATATCGCATGTCTACATTAATGTTTTCCACTTTATGTTACAGTCACCGGCAGATATCTACACCTCCGCTGATGCTCATGCAGATTGGTGAGTAGAATGATTTTTCTTTTTACTTTGTAATTAGGGCTTTTGAAAAATTGCGAGTGCGTAGCCCGCGCATGGTTTTTTCTAGTAAAAGTAAATAACAGATTAGCACTGTTCTTTTTTTTCTCTTTTCGAGTTTCCGCGACGTGTTTTACGAGGCATTCTCTAACCAAGCGCAAATATGTCAGAGGTTTAGCAACTATTCAAGGTTTTTTTCTGACACGAGTGACGTGACTTTAACCCCGAATGCGCATCCGTGGCAGATATTAAAACACCTTTCTTTCACAACGCGAGAAGTTAGAAACTGGGGTTTGGGGGAAACGAGCATTGTTTCCATTCCTTTGCGACATCTCTTTCGAGCCTCATTCGTATAACACCACTAAAGTGCATCCTTGTCATTTGTGTCTTTCCTCTTGAAACCTCGCATTCAGACTTAGTGAAAAAGCTAACGCGCTTAAGAACTAGAAGACGGTAGTTACGTAAATTAACGCAACGAAATACACGAAACACGCATTGTGTGATACAATGTGTTCGCGTCGTCAATTTTAATTCGCTATGATTGCAGGTGAAACCGCTTTAATAAAGTTTCGGTCTGTCCGACGCTCTTACCGCAAATAAAAATTGAATTTAAACGAAACAATATGGAATGTGTGGATTGTTTCTCATTTAAAGTTTATAAGTTTTAAATGGCAGTACAATATCATTCGAAGATTGAAAATATTAAAATTTTTATGCTCTTTTACCGAATATAAATTCAATAAAGTCTAGTTAACTTAATAAAAATTAGTGAAGCTTAATAGATTTTAATCCTCAATATTGTTCGTTTAATGCGATTAATTAGAATCACAATTGTTCTTTTTCACAATGTTTTTTTTACAATATTTTTGAATCTATCAAGATCCATCAATAATATTGAAAAGTCGGGTATTTATACGTGAATATTTTGATTTAAAATTCGAGGCAATATCGAGGTTCTTTATTTTCATTTTGAAGCCGCGGTAATTGAATACTTCTATGAAAAAACTAGAAATAATGTTGAAAATGAAATAAAATTTTACGTATATGATTTCCAATGTATCAATAATTAATGATTTACGTGTTTATTTATATTTTTTTTTGCTCCATTTATTTCGTAGTTTTTCTCCGAGTTTGATTAAATTTATTTGTCCATATAAAGTAAATAAAAACTCGTCAATAGTTGTTCTCGAAACACATTTGGAATGTATAGATTTCTCATTTTCTTCCGCACATCAATTAATATCTATACTTTATATCGCAAATGTGCATTCTTTTATGATTATTCAAGTTTTTTGTAGCCCGAATTTATTATTTTCTCGAATAGCATGATCATTAATTATTTGCAGTGCCGATGTATAATATTTGGCTATGCGTTTATTTTTGTAATTGTTTGCGTTTGATATTGTCACTGGAGAGAAATAACAAAAACCGTGCAGCGCGATCGGCGACGAACCTTTCACGTCGTTTTTCGTCTTTATCGTTTGGTCCGCAAATTACGCTTCAATGCATCCACACGGTTTTTCAATCCTGCATCATGTACACCAGACGCGACCATCCCTGGTTTTTCATGCAGATCCCGGGAACTCGACAACTTTTTAGTTATCCGTACTTTCTATTTACTTGTGTTAGAGCTCGCTTCTTTGTCTATCGCTATTTCTTTCATTTTTTTCTTTCACATTTTTTCACTAAGCTGAATGCTGGAGGGTTGCAATTTTAGTAACGCGCGCACGCCACAAAGGGTTGGCTTTCTCAAGAGAAAGGGTTGGTCGATACATTCATGTTTCTTTGATTGTATCACGTCTACTTAACAGATTCTATATGTATATCGAGTTATCACTCAAAAGGAAAGCTCCGCGCATCGTTTCCCTATAAACTGCTCGAAAAGCGTAACAAAGACGGGGATAATGCGGCTAAATCATATTGACCGTTCTAACAAACAGTTGGATGCTGCGTGGTGTTTCACGCCAGAGCAATTTTGTATATGGAATTCTTTAAAAGTGCGCCAGTCGGCGGAATAAATTCCCTCGCGGACAATTGATGGGCTTCAACAATATATTCATAAAGTTGCGTCGCGACTAAACGTTTCCCCTCGTACGTTATTTTCCTTCCATTTCGTTCCACCTCTCGGCTTATAAGCGGGATGTATCGAATCGAACGTTTTGACGGTCATCTGAAATTGAACCAGTAATCTCCTCTCATAAATTTCGGGGAGGGACTTCGACTGTCTGAGCACCGCGAGCGATCAGTAGCTCGGTACGTAGCATTAATTTATGTCCCTTCACACATAGAGCGCTTACCGAAAACTTCTCCGCGCTCGAATATGCCAGTTTCTGCTTTAGACGCGCTCGCGAATTTGCATTGTTTTCGCCGGATAGGAAAGTCGTGTCGTTAATGCGAGAACGCGGCAATTATATCGCTCGAAATTCGTCCTCGCTGGTCAAAACGATCGGACTAGTCTGCGAACCTTTTAATCGATTGTGCCATTCCATCTGTAGCTAATTATGGCATTCGATGGGATATTTCCTTCTGCGTGTCCGCCGCGTTTTGACGTACAATCGCATTCGCTATTCTATTTCGAATGTGCCGTACTTACAAATTGATCCCGTCGTATCCAGCCCCGATGCCGACGTGATCCACCCCGGCTATCTTCCGTACGTGATTGATGTGCGCTGCAACACATCACGAAAATTGCATGTATTACGTAATCGTGGTAATGCCCGCTGCGTTTAGCGTGCAGCGATATACGGAGCGCGTAGCTCATTTGCCGTGTAACGAGGAGAATTACATTCGCCACCCTGACCGCGGACCGGCTGTGACCCGGCTCCGCGAATGCAACCCGGACGATTTTTCAACTGCGACTAATAGCGCCGCGAGTCACTATTCTCCGAGAGCCGCAAAGAAAATTACCTCCACTTAAATTATGTATCTCTCCCCTGCTTCCATTGTTCGCCGGAAACGCATTAATTTTTTTTGCACACGTTTGACGCGCAACGTCGCACGTTCCTTGCAGTCGCGTGACCCGGATCGGCCGTTCTGGTCGGTCACAACCGCTAATGCAATACCGCGCATAATTAATCCCTGCTTTTAACAGAAAGGAACGCTGCGCTCGCGAATTGAATAACTTAGAAATAATCCGTGGACGGTTGCGCGAATTGCTCGTCTTGCTGTTTGCGCGAGATCAAAAGGAACGGTGAATTAATTTGCAATTAGTGCGCAGCCGAATCCGCGAACGGCCAAAAGAAAAAGTTCACGGAAGCGTATATAAATCCACGGCCGAAATGTCCGGACAACCGGAATGCAGATTATGCTCCGCTTATTGCTCGCAATCGTATCTACAAACGCAACCCCCGCGAATGGGCGAGTTTTGAAGTGTGTCGCCTCCCCCGCTGAAGATGGATAAAATCGAGTAATAATTTGAGCAGACACAATGAGATCACGAACGTGAGCATAAACAATGAAAATTTACATATCCGTCAGACGGATGTTATTGTTAACTCGGAAATGGTTGCGCGCGCACGCGCGCGGATATAATTTGCACCTCGGTAACATAATATATTGCGGACATAATTTACATACATACACATAACTCGGTATATAGAGACGCACAAAATCCAAAAGACAATTTCATACACTCGGAATTACGATTACGTATTTTCCTCCTCGGCTAGTGCGATAAATTGAATTGCACGCTGCGTCGCGAGTTATCGCCGAGGGCGACGTTCATATTTAATATATTTTAACATTTTAAGAGATTTTCGGGGAGGGATTATTTCATATTAAACGAATTAATTAAAATGCTATTTCTGTATTTATTTCATGCATTTTCGGTTCGAAACAATCGGACACGGCTCGATATCCCGATGCAATTAATTTTATATTAGTCTTTGTAAACAACATCGTTGAACTAGTCTTTTTATATGAAAATGCAACGTTCGTTTTCTCGTCTCGCTTTAGTTTTACGAATTAATACGCGCCGCCAAGCCATCGGTTATTAATTATTGCCGCTCGCCGTTGCTTCCTTCGCGACGTATATTGGCATCGCAAAAATCAACAAGAAAAGTATACCTGTCCAATGAATGTTGATACATTTACAAAGCTCAATGTACATAATGGATAATGGCACGTCAGTCACGCAGACATGACATGCATAATCGATCGGATAAATGACATAATTCATAGCCGATCAGACTGTAGAATAACGGCGCGCCTCATTGCACCGCAATTTTGTTCCAAGCCCGAGTTGCTGCACGATGCGGAACATATCAGAAACGTCACAAATTTCGATTTTCGTGTTTGCGCCGCGTTGCTCCCGCGTTATCTCTATTATATCGTAAATTATATGTCGACCGGCTCGGTACGCTCTTTTCAAAATTGATCGCGATTGAACGGCGCACGTCGTTACCAAGCGCCGCTAGAAAATTACATGTAGGTACGCTGAATAAGGAGATGAGCAGCTCTCGGTGATTGGAAATTCTGATTTTAACGAGATTTTACGCGCGCGAAGGTAATATCAGTAAAAGTCCTCTCTGTATTTATCGAAATTAGAAAGTATTCGCATCGCGGTAACGATAGTCGAAGGAAACGAAGAGAAAGATAAAAAGCTATTTCTCCCCAAGATCTTTGTGAAGTGCACGGGTTAAAGGATCCGAGTGACTTTGTCGCGTGACTGCTGTATGTTGTCGTAAACGGAGGAAGTTGCATTTGCATTGCATTCCGCGCATCGTGACGGTTGCGCCATTAGCAGGTTGCTGTTAGATCTTTCGATTTGCATGTACGACGTAAACAGCGGCGGTTGACGTTTGTTTGGACGAAATAACGTGCGAATGTCTTCTCGGGATGTGGTGCATTTTAATGCCTCGCGCGCGGAATATACAATGTCTAACAAAGTAAAATTAAAGAAACAGCGTACGCGACGGAAAGTACGCGAAAACGGAATATTCGGGCGCGAAGAAAATCGCCATTAAAAATTCGCGATTGCTTTACTGGCGGATCAAACGTGAGATTATCTATGCATATTTATGCATATCTATAAAAGCCTGTTGAATGCAATTTACAGACGGGATGAAAACGCGACGTTAACGGCGTGTAAAAGTTCGAACGGCAAGCCGTCATGAATATAATTTCCGCAACGTCTACGGCATACGCGTGCACTTGTGTCGAAGACGGGATACGCTTTTCGGTTACATTGGCAGCGGGAGCTGAAATCGCGAAAATCGCAAACGGAAAACAAAGAAGGATTTATTCAACAAACGCGGGGAATTGCGAGCTGTGATAGCGTGACTCGTGCTGTTATTATTACCCTGTGGCGATTGTTGCTCGCATTGACGCGGTGGTCACCGTGGAATCGGCTTTGCTGGGAAAGGGTAATGGGATAGGACGAGGGAAAAGGGCTAGTGTGGCGAGAGCGTTCGAATCAATCATCGGTGTAGCATTGGCGCGAATGGCCGCGCGGATAGAGCCGAGCGCGTTATAATTCCGAAATTATCATTGCGCTGTCTAACGCACTTCCGTTTCACACAAATAATTTTCTTCCCCCCGCTCCTCCCTCGGCGGGCATAATTTTCTCCCCGCGACCCGATGCCCGTCTATGTAAAACAATTAGAATCGCCGCCTGTGGAAGGAAGCGATTATTCAGGTATTCGACCGATTGCGCCGCTTCCGATGCGCGACTATCTGGACCAATAATTATTATTTAGTTCTTTCATTCGTATCGCGGCCGCGTTATAATATTTTGAGACGCAGTCCCACTGATTTTATCATCATCATCCCGCGTTTCGTGCAACGTCGTGCAATTTAGAATCGAAGCGAGATGCGTTCTACACTAAAATAAAGTAATATTGCACGCCGCATCCGCTTATTTTTACGAAAAGCACGTGGAAACACTGGATAATAGCGACACGGAGATTATCGCGATTCTAGAAAAACTACAAATTTTCTGGGGTTTCGAGTTGAGACTAGGTTTGTGCGCGGGATCTTGGAGATTAGCGGACGAAAAATGGACGTAATTAAAGAATGTATTATCTCGCGTTTATTATCTGCGCGAAAATTATGAACTACGGATTTTACGAACTTAGGAAATTTTTATATCTATACCACAAATTTTCAGAAAGTAAGTGATCCACCTTTTGTAGATTAGAGTTTACTTTTGCGTTTATAAAAACTGATACCGTTTGATAAGCAGTACTGGCTGTTTTCATATCGTGAGTATTTCTTTTTCTTTTTCTTTTTTTAATCACGTTTGCCTGCAGAAACACTCGGCTTTTACAAGGTGCACTTTGAATCGCGGTTTGACTACGAAAGGTGTGAACTTTAGATTACGGTTTCGTTCTATACATGATGGTTTCGGTTTCGCGATCGATCTTGTTCGCTACGGAAAGGTATACAGCTAGCTTTATAAAGTGCAGCATACTGTACCGCACTATACGTTACACGACTGAAGTTACATTATCACATCGAAATAGAATTTAATTTTTTTATAATCTAATCGATAATTTTTTAAAATTAATAATTTATATTTTTACCGTAAAATATTGCATCTGCTTTAGTTTAATCTCACAATTCTCGGAGCTGCACGTTAGATTAAAATCCTAATTCCCATGATTCGTACATATCTAATTGTATCAAGACACATATAGCCGTTTATATTACCGGCGCGGTGTGAAATGTTAATGTCTTCGGAACTTGGAGCCGCTCTGTAATAATGCAAATATGATGGCAACCCGCGGGAATTGGCACCTAACGCGAAAACCTATTTGCTCGCTTCAGCAGAGAAACGCTTTAGATGTTCCCTTTGCAGCGTTAAAAGCTCGCCATAACTCGATTACGAAAGGCACATCAAATTAAGAATTAGCGCGAAATCATATAGGATGGCTCACCTGCCACATCTTCGAGCGTCGATTTTTCGCCACAGCTGATAAAATGGGGGTAGAAGGATACCATAACTATACCACCGGTCTGCGCCTGTTAAAAAAAAATGTTAAAAGTCATTGATTTAATAAGTCGCGTATGTTCGTTCTTTATTTTCTCGTCGTCGAACTTACCAAAAGTCGCAGCGCGTGGTCAGGCACATTTCGCGAGGAGTTGCAAAGAGCGTGAGCGCTGCTGTGACTGAAAATCACCGGCGCCTTCGACGTCATCATAGCGGCCAGCATCGTAGGTACCGAGACATGAGATAGGTCCACCATCATCCCAAGTCGATTCATCTCGAGCACGACACTCTGAAAAGTTTCGCGGTGCGACGTTAAATAGTTTCGTTACTCGCGAACGCCTCGCCCTCGCGATAATGGCATCGAAGCACCGCGGATTAAAATACTCGGAAGGATACTCGGACTTGGTCGTTAACATCGAAAGACATTCCGGTGCAATATTCTCTCGAATATTCTCGCGATAAACCGACGCTAATCCGGATTACATGGACTCGCGGAGATTCACGGGAACGGGGGCAGTATTATTACGCAATTCTTCTTACGGATTGTTCTCGCGAATTTACGATTGTGATAAATTTTTCGGCCGATCGAGCCGCGAAGAAAGAGCACCTTTGGTTTATTTTCTTCAGGCCAGAGCAGAGCGAAACGAATATTTGTTACGTATCCTGTCGGGTTGCTTTCCGAATTAAATTTCGCGTTAGTAGTGGAGCAGGAGAGGTGGTTTATATTACGCGCACGTTAGGTCAGTGACACTTATTGCAAGAGTCGGATTGAGCTTCACAACGAATTCTTTTTGGAGCTGTAATCTTCTCGAGAAGAATGCCAATGCGAAGGCCAGTGGCCCATAGAATAAATCGAAAAGTCGGATTTCCTACGTTACATTCGCCAATGTGCTCAAGAGACAACAATCGTATCTAAGATTTATGCATACCTTATAACTCGTATTGTGTGTTATTCACAGAACATGACGATATTTCGAAGCTAACAAAAATATCCAGTTATTATAAATGGAATATTAACGTTAAATATTTATTATAGTTTTATATGAAATACGTATATTATTAACAATAGTATTTTATAGCCTCATAAAACTAACGACGAAAATTGAAACCCGTTGAATTCTTTGGCACGGAAGAGTCATCCTTGTTAGGAGCCAAGTTGTCGCACGAATTCCGATTTCTTTCCTGCGCGGTGAACGTTATCTCCGTTAAACGAGAATGCTTTGTTAAACTGGCAACGTGATAAACTGAACGTCTTAGGATTCCTTCTCGGCTTTCTTATTCCCCACGGCTTTGCCATAGTTGTGCCTCTGCTTCTTTTTTTTTTTCTCTCTCGCAAGTCGTGACGGATTCTTAGCGTGACTTCCGTCTTGTTTTCATTGTGGATGCTTCAAGCACGAGGGAAACTGCACGAGGATTCTCAAGGCGCTGACAGATAAATGGAGAAAACTTTTACGTGTGTGTAAATCTTGTAACAGATTGAGTGACGCGCTAAATAGAGAATTAGTGAAAGCAGAGAAGCACATTAACTTAAAATATTTATTACTCAAATTCTTGCGTGATTAATACTGTCAGCATTTTAAACTAATTAGTATATTTATTCGATTTTTTATAATTAGTTTATTAATTAATTTTTTTTTTTATAAAAATGCGTCTATGCCTTTAGCGAGAGAGAATAAATTTTCAAGAGTCGAAAGAACGCGAGAAAAATCTTGTTGCATAAAATTGCGGAAAGTAAAGAGTACAATTGAAATTGGCCACGTGCGAGTGACACGCGATAGGATAGTGTTCTGTTAGTCTTGCTGGATAGCAGCCTTGATGAAAAGGAGATCAGAGAGATGCATAAGCCTGGCTCGAGCGATTCTTTTCCATTATTCAAGCAATTTATTTTCTGAAGCGGCATTCCGTGTATTCACGATCTATTGCTACTACAGTTACCTTTCCTTTGCTTGGAGAAGGTAATTAAAAAAAAATCGCAAATTAATAAGTCAAAAAACAATCGCGATTGATTATTCGTAGTTCAATTTCTATTTCTGTTTTATCTAAGGAGATGCATTATTTTATTATGTTCTTCCACTTTTATAATAAATTATCTCGAGTATATTTGCGACAAATTTAGACATCGAGAAACGAAAGAAACGTAAACATTTGATGGAGATTAACAAAAATCTCTTTCGTAGAATATATATTGCTGCTTCAATCTGCGAACTCACTATCCCGAGCATACAGTGAATTTATTTCTTTTGGGGGGATGACATTATATATATTTTTTTTTGGTTATTGGAAGAACCCACCCTCGAAGATCTCGGGGGTGTGTTAAGGTGGCGCAATAGTGGTGGCTGGTACGACCTATCGGTCGACAGGATGACGAATAAGCTTCATTCTCCCATGAGTCCTTTTGAAAGGTATCCACTCGTATCATAGATACGTTCTTCCATTCATTGCTCCCTCAGGTATTTTTCGAAGCGAAACCCGGAGAAGAGGTTCGGGACGTTTATTCATTCTCTTTTGACCCCTGCATCTAATCTTTTTCCTATCCACAATTTTTGACTTCGAAACTAATTTTCTACGATCGTACAAGTTTCAACATTCAGCACGCGAGGCAAATAAAGACCAATCTTCTCGATTTATATTATTAAATAGAAATGGAAGGAATATTTTATATGGAACGACGTTGATTCTAACCATATCAGTTCTATTATTTATTTCCACGTAATTTATAATTATTTTGCTGTCGATATTTCGAAAAAAACGTGTTATTTTTTTTTTGTGAGATTACTTTGACTAACATTCTCCACGAAAATACGCGGTGGCATTCAAAATTGAATTCTCCGAAATTATACTGGTTTCATTTCCTCGCAATCTCGACATGACTTTTCCGAAGCGCCATTTTCCGCTCGATTGAAACGAACTGGCTAAATCCCGGACAGGATTCGGTCTTTTCGCGGAGACAGGGGATCAGCTAGTGACGTTTCGCTTTGGTTGCATAGGAAATTGCGCGATACGGAATGCCAAAAGTTTTTCCGATGAGTGGTCCAGCAAAGCCGGAGTTGAGGGCAAGCGGAGCGGAAAACATGCGGACCTTCTTTATTCGCTTTAGAGATGCATGCGGCGAAGACGCGAGACCGCTTTGATTGATTCAAGTTGGCGACGACGACGACGGTAGCGGCCGGTTATCCCGTGTTCTTTCGCGGGGCCGAAACTTACTCTCTGCGACATCCGCGCTTTGCCCGCTACCGCCGTTATCGGCCAACTTGAGTTTGCGAAACTGTCGGTGTCCCGGTGACTATTTAGAAACGCGGCGAACTCCTAGAACAAGCACGCAGCTGGCTTCAAAAGGGCGGCCGGTCAACCTATAACGCTTTCGAAAACTTATCGGCCAGAGTGTACAGCCATATTGCTACTTCGCCAACATCCATGTCGCTCTTCCGGTATTCACTTGCAACGAATTAATTCAGAAGCTGTCGTAACTTTCTTTAGATTCAATTTTCGGAGATGTAATCCACGACGTTTTGTATAAGTCGACATACAGTCCGCTATATCGGTCGCGAATTTCGTAGCTCTCGTTTCGCAGATTAATCGATATTTTTTGTATTATTGCAAAATGATGAATGTATTTATTTCGAAAAATATGAGTGAAAATAATCAGTAATACTACTGTTGCGCGATATTAGCCAAGTTTCTTCGATAAGCTACATTATTCCCGATTTGAACATTTCAATGCAACAGCAACTTGCAATTTGCAACTACATCGAGAGAGCCAACATTCGCGTTATTGCTATGTTAAAACGGATTAAGTCCTATCTGTATCCCGGGCGCGCGAGTGAAAATCGATTTCGGTAACAGCTCACTAAAGTTTGTCGATGGTTAAGAACCGAACGCGCGCGGGATAAGGGACAGAGGGGGTAAAAAGCGAGAAAGTTAATAAAGGGCTGGTGTTCGAAAGTTCAGCGGCGCCTACGAGATAGTCCGCGGATCCTGAGAATTAAGATCGGTGCGGGCCGAGAGGAAACGATAATGCAGTTTTAAAGAGGCCCCGATATAGCCCGCGTAACACGCTAAAGCGCGCGAACTTTATGAAATTAAGGGAATGGAAGCTGCAATATTGATAACGTCACGAAGTCGACCGTGGTAAGTAGTTAATGCCCGTCCGGCGCGGTGGTGGGGGGTCAAGACAAGTACCTGCGACAGGGCGATTAATGCCCTTACGTCGAAGCCCCTGAGAAATGATCTCGCGAAAGAAATATCGACTATTCCTCACACGTATAACCCATTTCTCTCGCGAGTCTTATTCTTTTTTCGCGAAATATTAACCTATTGTCCTCTCAAGTCTGGGATGGCGCGGCATAATAAATCACCCATCTGCAGCTCGTTCGCTTCCCCCTCGTTCCCCCTCTCGCGCCCACTTGCCTTCATCTTTTTCTTTCGCTCGAGTTTTTACCCTGTTTATTACAATCCCATTCGATTCCATCGAGACTCCGCAAAGTGATTAATCATCGAAGAGGTAAAGTTGCGTCTTAACTGCAACACACGTCAAAAGCGGAGTCTACAATGTGTAATCAGTAGAGTGTGTAACGTAAAAGGACGCCGCGTATTATTTAGGCATTATATTATTCCCGTCTAAAAAAAAGTACTCGAGAGCGAGGATCATCCGTCGAGGGTGAGCGACGGAGGAAAAAAGGCGAGCGTCGCGCGTTCTGCTTTTGATGCGAGCCTCTGATCCTTCTGTGTTCTCCTCCTTTCCCGTGATTTTAGCCCGCGCTTTCGGTAGGTAAGGGCTTTGGCGAAGCAATTAAGCGAGAGCATCGGGGTGTGACTGAGTGTGCTTTTAGCGCGGGAATAGCAGCGATCCGTAGATATCGGCCACTTTCGGCCGTGCGCATGCACGCGAGATGCGAATCGGATTCGACGGATCGCTCTCGAACGTGGCTCTCGCGTGTAAGTGCACGTCAGGATCCACACACGTCGCGTCGATACAAAGGGTCACGTAGAAGGTTGGAAAACGTAGCTTCGGGATATATTGTAACGGGGAAAAAGGCACCCTCCGCGATACGTAGCCACCGAGCGAAGCTATCGCCCGCCCGCGTACGTGGCGTATCGTGAAAGCGCGATACTCATCCTCTATTTTCTTTCGATATCGCTGTTGTGGATAGCCGATTAAATCGCTTCACTTTTGATACGATACAGCCCGAAAACTAAAAAGCCTCGTGAATGCTGATCACTCTTTGAGATGTCTCGAAAAAGTAGCGGTATCAGATTTGCACGATTACATGAAAGTAAATATTTAAATAGAATTAAAAAAAAATTTGTTTATGAAAGAGGTAAAAAATATTTTTTTTTTTTATTAAAAAAAATTCTAGTATTATCTTACGACAAGAAATTTTCGTTTTATATACGAATTTTAATTCACAGCTGTTAGAAAGCGAGTAAAAAAACTTTTTAGAAATTAGAACGTACCATAAATTGTTTTCGCGATGGATCCATTTACGTACAAATAAAGTCCGTTAAATACGACAGTGCAATCGTATGCAACGAGGTCGTGAAAGGGCTTTACAACGTGCTCGTTTGGGTTTGATCAGATTCGTCGTCGGATTTTTCATGCTTCGCCAGTTAATTTTACATACTATGAGAGCGTAAAGTGAGATGTAATTTAACATGTTAGCGATATTTGCCTCGTTTTTTTACTTGGCTGAGCATTCGCGTGACTTTCAATTTCCGTCGTTTTTTTTTTTTCCCTCGCAAGACGCAAGCTGTGAAAGCGCCTTAATCAATAAAAGTTCCGCGTTAAAATTTTATTTCATTTTAAAGTTTAATTTTTCTATCATCTTTTGGAAGCGCGTTTGAAACATCTTCGCCGCTGGCAGTAAATATTCATTCTTTCGTGGACATCGCCGTTGAAAGTAGAGAACGTGTGAAGTGGAATACGCGCGAGAACTATTCGAGGGTCATAAAGATGCACAGGGATGTTAATCGAATTCCAGAAAATAATTAAATAAATTCCTGTAAATGAAATATTGTCTCTACTGGCACTCGCTGTACTTATTCAAGAAAATCCATTTTACGCGACGTTGAATCCGGCGCTTTCCCGTTGCGAGATGAAAAGATCGTTCCGGATAATAATTACGGGAGAGGATTTTGCAAATCGCGACACTCTGTTAAACGTTCGAGGGCACTTGCGTGTACTTTAAACGTTGTAGGGCTTCCACCTTTTTTTTCTTTTTCCTCGCATAAAAGCGCGCAACCCTTCTACTTTCTTTTCTTTAACGGTTCGACACTTGCTTACGTATTTCCTCGTACTATTGCAGCGTGAGTCGCGGTAGACGCGTTTTCCTTTTGCGAAAGTTTTCCCACTAGAACGATCACCGATCCTGGTCGAGGGGAATGGACTGGAAGAGAGCGGGAACGGTCTAGGTATCGGATCCTGATACTTTCCTCAGCGGTTTTCCATACACACGGCTGCTTCATTGCTCACTAGACGAGCAACGCTTCCATATTATAGCGCGATATGTCTCTTAATATATTTTAACACGTACATATACGTATGCGAAAAAGAAAGAGAAACGAACGGGCTTATTTGCGTTACGGCGATATAACGTCTCTGAATCGAGTATTAAGGAAGAAAGTACAGTTCCACACAATAGAGAAATTTCATTGCGAGATAATTGAGACATTGTACAAAGGATAAATGCATAAAAGAAGGGGAGCGGCTCAGGTAATTAGTAATAAGGGCGTGTTGTACAATAAAGGCTTTTCCGTCCATAACGCGGGAGTTAAGTGGCGATTTGAAAGTAATATTGAAAAAGTTTAATGTGTACATCAAAGAGACGCGGAAGGGGCCGCGCTCTTTTAAGAGGCAAGGGTGTGTTCTTTTATGGCGCCGAAGTAAGGAGATTCGATGGCTTTCTTTTTTAGACTACAGTTCTAAAGTATCGCCGGGAATTTTCACCGAGTGCTTGAAAACCTGTTTATTGCTCAGGTGTAGGTGAGAAATGATGCGGATACCGGTCCGAGGCATAAAAGAAAAGCGGAGGATCATATATAAAGCCCCTACTGCGAGACGGGTCGTGCAATATGGGCGGCAACGGGGTGGAAAAGGAGTACATTCTTTCTGGATTGTTACACGGGAGCAAAAGATATATACGTCAAAATTTATTCGGCGAACGTCACGCGTAGAAATGACGTGTCCCGAGACGAATTCATCGCGCGCGTTTAATATTTCTTTCAAGCGAACGTAAAGAATTGCCGATCGAAATAGAATAAAAGACTCGCATCGGGGCTTGAATAAATTACGCGTTAATTATGCGAAATGAAAAAGGCGTTTAAAATTATTTACGGCCGCTCCAAGGAACAGTTACGTCTTTACACATAAATTCTTCTTTGGAATATAAGGAAAGTTTCCTATAAATATGCCACGCTGTTCATGCGCTTTATATTGTTGCGAAATGACTGTTGTTCGCGTCATAAAAAGTTACATTTGAATTATTCCGGTAGATTTCCAAATGGAAACTCCCTGGGAAACATTCTACTTCATCCATCCATCTTGATCGCGAGCTTTTTTACGGTCGAGCGGATCCTCCGTGCTTTCTGTAATCCGTGACTCGAAGCGGGAAACGCCCGATTCCTTTTCTACTGGCGCGCAGAACGTCGGCTTATTTACTCGAAATCGCGTCGATACGATAGATAAGACAGACGCGACGTAAATGGGTCGTGCCGGGAGGAAGAGAGCGAAAGGTAGAAGAAGGACCGGCGAAATCTGTCTCGCAGATAATGCGCGTCACTTCTCACGGTTTTAGTAGCGTGTCGGCTGGTTCACGGTACGCGAAGATTTATAATGTCCCGACTTTCGGTTCAACGGAGGCACAGTTAGCCAGCGTGCAGCTAGGTCGATCCCTTTTTCATCGTCAAGAAGCGGAAAGAGCGCCGCGGAAGAAACCCGGGAAAGGGGTCGACGAATTCTCAAGTACCTGAATATTCAAAGAGCTCTAAATATTCGCGAATGCTTCGCGAATACCTGTCGGCCATAATTTAATACGTACCGTTAAAACGCGACAAGTGAAATTTTTTCGCGTTATTTATTTATACCCGTAATGGATTGCGGCCGCGAATTTGTCGTTGGAAGTAACACGAGAATCTCGCGTAAGATACGAGACCGGCATGGACGCGAGAAAAGAACGACTTGAGCGAAGCGGATGACATTCGATTTTCGCGAGTGATAAATGAAAACGTTTATACGATTTCGCGGAGCGACGGGACGGCTAGATTATGCGAAGGAAACATCATTTACACCGTCGAACACGACGGCGGCAAGTTTCGCCGACAAATTCAGTAGATTAAATCGCGCCAGTTTGATTGTTCCGAACAGACACGTCGATTCGACACTGTCCCAGATGACGGAATATCGGGACAGTTAAGCCAACCAACCGAATTGATTGCGTCGAATGTTGCTGAGCTGGAGAGGGGCCCTCGACCATCATGGTCACCGAATCGTATCGGTGTCGAGTTCGCCTCTTGACAGCGACCGTCTACATCCAGCCCATGCAAGTTTTGAACGTTTGCTTGACCAGATGTTTCAACACACTCGAATCGATATAAGGTTTAACGTCGGTTATCGATGCCCAGTACGAGTCCACTCTGAATCGTTCGCGACGGGCCGAACTTGAAACCACTGAACTTCGTCCCCGTGTATAAATCAACTGCACGTGTATACGTTTCAGTAATCGAAATTGTCAAAATGGACTAATAAATCGCGTGCTCCGGTAACGTTTGGAAAATTTTCGATTCCGTATGCGAGATATTAAAATATGAAATGCCGTTTACGTTGAGAAAGATTTCAATAAAACGCAAAAATAAAAAAATAAAAAAGAAAAAACTTATCGGGCCTTTTGGACTAATCGATAAAACAATTCTCTCATTATCTGTTTAGACCCGGATGATAATAAAATGGTACAAAACTCTTTTTCTGTTTACGTTCGCCGTCAATATAATCGAGAGCTGGGTATCTGGCTGCGGTCCCAAAGCTCGTTTCGTGAGTTCCCATTAAACTTCCTCCTTTATCCGTTCTACAAGCATCGAAACGACCGGCTCCATTCTACGCTGCAATTTCAAAAATAAGATAACCGCGATCGGCGGGAATCATTATTGGAGCGCAGTTTACCGGAATCTTTTATTTCCCCGATTGTCTGTGCGATTCCGGCCCGCGGAATGCACAGTAGGCACGATTATTGCGCGACTCGTCCCGGAAGGTGAGCTCGGTATTGCCGTTTCCCCTCAGCATAATAGATACGTGCGGTGCAACGCGATTACTAAGCTACATGATTTCGCCTCTGACGCTTCGAGGGCAAACGCCGGCAGAAGTTGTCTGATTTAAGCTCGGTGTATACACGTGGATCATGTTGAAGGAGACCGCCTCCGGAGGGTGCTCGCCGGAATCTCCTTCGGCGGAAATGGAAACACGTTGAGAGGGCTCTTTAGATCTTAATCGGGGCGCGTTAAAACCGATCCCGATAACGCGAGAGGGACACGGGGCGGATAGGGCTCGAAAGGGGTAGATTAAGAAGATGGGAACGCGGGAAAATCACCGGTTAGCCGCGTGAAGAGACTCCGTAAAAGTGAAATACTACCACGGGCGCTCGGCAATCTCGGGAGCCTGGTGACAATTTTTTATCTTTACGAGCACGGCGCAGCCGTTGTTCCTATTGCATAAGTGGAAACAAGAAGAATTATGCAGTTACGTAAATTATGGCAGTGCCACGGAAATGGCTTCCGCCGGTCTCGCTACTCTCATGGTGTCACCGCTCGTAAGAAGTGATGGTGTAAGAAAAAGACGAAATAGGGAGGGAAGAAGAAAACAGTAGAGAACCGCGAAAAAGGAAACGAGAATAAAATAAAGAACTGCGGGGTCAAACCGCGCGAGGAAGTATAGGATAATACCGTGGAATAAAAAATTGTAAAGATATTAATAATTCTGGCCTCTTGCGAGTAATATATCTTTATTTTAATTCGATTGCGACGCGTACCCTCGTTGATAGTCTTTTGTTTTTTTTGTAGTTTGTAAAAAGTCTCATCTTTCAAATAGCCTGAAATAAATTATTTTGACAATATTTCTCCGCCGAAAAAGAATTTCGGCGTTATATCCAAAATCTACTAGAAACACTGAAGCGCGTGTAGAAAATCGAGCTAATACAATTATTTTTGTAGTTTGGAATTCACGAAGTATGAGAGCGCGATATTAAAAATTCGACCTGTCGATAACAGAAATTTCAACTCTGGCTTTTCGCACGCGTACATGCTGCGAATGAAAAACGGTAGAAAGTCCGTGGCCCATTGAATTGGGAAACGTAACGAAACGCACGTGCGTGTCGTTAAATCTGTAAAATAAAATGTTTGCGCCATCATACGCGTCCGTACAGAAAAATATTTGTTTAAAGACCGGTACAATGTAAAAAAAAAAAATTCAAGATCTCGCTCGTAAAAAAAAAAAGTAAAAGATGGTTATATAAATTATTATTAATTTTTCACGGGTTGCTCGTTTAACATTTCGAGGGTTCCCATTTCGTAATTTGTTCTCCCCCGGTATCTCGCAGAAGATTCGGCAATAGGGATTCATGAAGTTTCCTTGCGAAATTTCGCAGTATGTCAAAATCTGTTATCCTCGGGGGAAATGAGAAGGACCTAAGACGATGGAGGGTTGAAATAGGGGTAGCTCGAGTGTGGACGAGGGGGAGAAACAAGAGAGTCTGCGAACATAAATAGCTAACGTGTCAGAGGCAGGCTGAATCGCTCGAATGGCGCAGGAATCTATCTGGTCAATTGCAGTCGATACTTGGAGAATCGAAGTCAGCTAAACAGAGAGTGTATTGGCGCGAGCAGGAATTTTCGTCTCGAAATTCTGTTGATATCGCGGCGATATTATTAGACGTGGAACGTTATAACGCGCGACGTTATATTGTTTATTACGAAACAATTTTAAGGTGTTATCGAACTTGAAGCGTCACAAAAAAAATTATATACTTATAGATCCTCGCGTGATTATTACTGTTGTTTCAAGTAAATATTTAAGACGATAAAAATGTTTAAAATTATTTCTAAGTTCAGGCAAAGGTTAATTGCAAACTTAGAATTGCAAATATCTCGGAAACAAAGGACACGTCGCGACGGCTTTTGCATATTTCTTTAAAAACGCCGCGAATGCAATTCAGCAAAAACTCGCCCTCCGGCCGTAGTTGCAATTTTCGTTTTTAGTTGCAAAATAAGCTGTTTAAAAAACGCGCAATAAAATAAAATTTCGCAGACATTTTTCGCAGAAATAAAATATAAAATTTTTTTTTGTTTAATAAATCATCTACGATGTTATATATTTTCCTACGCGAAGGTGGACGTTTCTTTTAATTAATTTTTGTTGTTTTAATGAAAAACCTTATTGCTATACCGTACAGCTCGAGTTGCCTTCTATAATATTGCATCAACAAATGCCAATGCATTTTGCATTAACCGCAGAGCAATCAATTCCCATTTCTCGTTTATTTCTTGAAAAAAGCCGCTATCGAAATACGTTCTACCAACGCCGGGACGCGTGGTAGTTTATTCTACGCTATCGTCGCGCCCGTCGCTAAAACGAATCGTGCTCGTCTTGTTTTACCGGCGAATGCGAGCCACCGACAACGACAACGGCGACGACAACGACGAGTCGCGTTAACTCGTCTATATGCACGCGCGAATATGCGAGCGATGTAAATTCCACACGTCGGCGGAAGTGCTCCGTTTCGGTTGCAGTTGCAGTTGCAGTTGCATGCCCCCTGTTCTTCTGCGGCGCGAAAGCACGCTGCGGCTTTCGACGAACGTCTAGGGAACACGTCGTTGGTATTTTCCTGAACGGCAGGACGAAAGTGGCTTTGGCCGTTAAAAGCGCCGGGCTTTTTAGGAACAAAAGGGGGAAGATCCGTCACGGATTCTTTTCGCTCACATTAATAATTGTAAACTCAAGCCGCAAACCGCAAACGGGTGAAAAAAAAATGTTACATGCAATTCTACTTTAACCCTTTCAATGCGGTGTTAATTCATTCGAGCGTCTAGACAATGTCACGGTCATTTTGCAGCGCGCTTGTGAGAAATTTCAGCCATTCAATTTCACAATATCGCGATACTCTTGCCAAGAGTTAACGGTATCTTTCTTACTCCTAAAATACAGCGACTCGTTATAAAAAAAAAAAAATTATGTTCACTTCTTTTTGATTAATTAATTTTTTTTTATATAGACTCGAGTGGAAATTGATTCCCACTGTTATCTAATAATTAGCTGGCCAATTCGTAGTTCATCTCGTGGCTGTCTAGCAAAATAACGAGCTAGAAAAGCTAGATATCGAAACGTTTTTTTGTCGCGTACTAGTCTTACTGCGCGTCCTGACCTATCTAACACGTGCTCGACCGCCGCGGTAGCGTGAGTGCGTGCGTGTGTCAACATCTGGCCGGCAGGTACTCGCGTTCCAAGATCGCATGGTGGAGGACGCGCGGACGGCGGGCGGCGAGAACCGGTTTGCCCGATGAATTCGGCAGTCAAGTGTTGCCTAAGATTTTCGGCTGGCAGGTCTTCGCACTCCAAGTTCGCAAGGTGGAGGACGCGCGGGCGGGCGGCGAGAACCGGTTTGCCCGGCGATTTCGGCAGTCCAGCGAGCGTTATGTAAGATCAGCTCACAACAGTAAACAAACACGGGGCGAAAAAAAAAGATATCTATTTATATACTTGGTCCACGCTGGACAGTAACAAGACGATCGATACTCGACAGATTTTGTTTCTTCCTTTTTAAATGACAACTATTTTTTGAAGACAGTCACTAAATAATAATATTTACTTTCTTATAATTTATGGCTAGCGCCAAGCTCGTCAATAATTAAGAAATATATTTAATCCGCGCGATCTAACCACTAGCTGCAAAATCAGATTAGCCGGATAAATTTCCACTCGGGGATCTCTGAGCGATCGAGAAAGTTTTACGCACGAAACCGATTTCCGTAGCGATACAATCGGACTAATGCAATTGAAGTTTCCCGGAAGTTCGGGTAAATCCAAGATTCCGTAAAATCGTAGCGACTCGAAGATTTTCTATGAATTTTTAATCGTGCACGTTCGCGGTGCCGCCTACCAGAATCCGGGATTTTTCTACCTTACGTTCCGCACGTGGAATAAGATGCGAATCTACAGAATGCCGTTAAAGTACCATGAGAACGTGACACGAAATGCTCATTGCAAAGGAATCAGCCGAAGAGTATATGTGTTACGTAATCGCAACATCTGTCACGGTGAGCAATCCCGTTTGTTTTCGTTTCCGGCAATTTAGACCAAATGTAATCTATGCCGCATAGCGTGTTGCAAATCTAAAAGGCAAATGGAAAAATATATTCCAGCGCAGGTTGATGTATCGCACTTCCGCGCGACAATTTTCATCCCCCCCGGTCTCTAGATTTAATAGATTTGCGCTCCGGTCGCGTCGCGATTTCAACCGCTGTGAAACGAAGATCATCATCTTAAGTGAGAGATTTTACTTATGTCTCGGCGCGCGTTTGCATCGGGTTAGACGCGATAAATCTCTCTTTGTCCCAAAAGGATAAAGGGTCGGTGCACCGTCGCGCCATTTCCACTGAATATTTGAGCAATTTCTGTGCCCGCGGTTGGTTTACACTTGTACCACGTCCCTAAAGTCATTCGCATGCGTCTTCGGCCGTCGAAAAACGCCCTTGGGATCGTCTGCGCGACTTCCTTTCTCTTTCCTCCTTCGCTTTTATTTTCCGCTCCTGACCATTTGCCGCGCATTGAAGAACGACGGGTGATATTCGTCAGTACGGATGGATAAACGCGCAATGGGAAAGGCTGGTCTTACTCTACACATAAAATATGAATGAACTAGCAAGTGCATCTTCCTTTGCAGGAAGAACTTGAGGAAACTCTTTCGCTGCCGTTCGCAATAACGCGTATTTTATTTCCGCAGATACGAACGTACCGGCGTGAATTAAACGACGGGTATAACTCTTTAAACAATTAAAGCAGTCGTTGTTATTTTACTTTGTAGAAATATAAAAGGGGCTGTGTGTAAAATGTCGAAATGAAATTATGCGTGAAACACGCATGTAGTTTTACATATATAAATTTTTTTAATAGATTAAAAATATAAAGAAGGGTCCTCGCAAATATTACGATTTAATTAAACATCGTTCTTAACGGTAGTTCTATCGATAATAGAACAAGACGTTGAATAGTTTCCCGCACTCATGGCGATAAAGTTCTTAGAGTTCTGTTTGAGCGTGCAACTAACAGCTCGAAGCATCACCGTGGTGCAAATTCAATTCCTCGTTGATCGGCAAGGACTTAACCATACCACTGTCGCAAACACAATCAAAATTTCTGTTACGGAACATCTACGATGATTAAGACTACGTAGAAATCGATTAATTGGAAACGCAGTAAACGCGAAAGTACTTCGACCGAGCTAAATGGATATTGAATTAATTACAAACATAAAAATATAAAAAAAAAAATAAAAAAACTCGCCCCGGGTAAGTTATCGCGCTTTCTTCGCCCGTTCGAATCGAATTTGTAATGCCAATTTGCCAATGAGTGCAGTTCGCCTTTCGATAATCGAAATAAATTCAATGAGCCACTCGGGGACAACGCTAATGGCACGAATGGAACTGGATCAATTACTGCAATTTCGTAACTCGGAAATGGCTGAGAAAAGTTTATTGTTGCTGTTTCCTAAGCTCATTCGAATCGATGAAGACTGCCGAGTGACATCCCTGTTGCTCAGACTATTCCCCAGCGTGAAGTTTCCCAACGACCCTTCTACGTGACACTTTCGCGAGGAACTTAAAGTTTGACAAGTAGAAGATATATCCTTGAAAGGTGAGAGGCGGCATTGCTCTTAAGTGATTGCCTAGGTACAGCGTCATCGTTTACGAATGGACCGGTATTCGGAAGTTAAGCCTGAGCTAACGCGGAATATTACTTAACCGTGCGCGCAATTAGTCGTCAAAATCATCGCCGCTTTAATCACTGTGCGACTCTCTCTCTCTTTCCCTCTTGAAGGCGCGCTTCAGCCGCTGTAAAAATAAGTTTTCATCTCGCATATCCTCCGGCGTGTCTTGTAGGGTGTTTTAATAAACTCGAGTTACTCGAAATATATCTCGCAAAACATCTTTCGGCCTTTATGAAGAGAGGGATAATGCTCTTAAAGTTTCTGGCGATGAAATTTACATATTAAAAGTTAAGTAGCTACTCTAACAGTAATGGACAGAGCCGGCGTATCAGAGAGTTGAAGTGAATTTGGAAACGACCACTAATCCGTTGGACTAACCGTCCTTCGTCATGTAAGCGAACAATGGTGCCGTAGAACTTCGAAACACGCTCCATCCATTTTAGTAGTTTTCAGAGGATCAGCTCGATCGGTAGATTGCCCGAAATCTAGTTTCGCTAAATTTAGTTTGTTTCGCAAACACTTTTGCGCGTTAAAGACTGTCGCGTTAAATAATCACTTGCTAATTGTAGAATGTTTAATAGCGATTTTATTAAAATGATTATAATATTAATATCGAAGATATTAATTTTTTTATTTCTGAGACGCGATGGGATAAGAAAATTGTTGCAAAGACCTGATACCGTACTGCGTTACTGCAGTTTTTCCTGCGAATATATGTACAGATCCTCGTGGAATCACCGCAGCAATAAATTCAATATCGCCGTGCCCGATGGATCTCCGATTGAACCAAAAACATTTCGGTTCCACTTTGGTGAAACCATTTTTCGCTTAAATTCTCATTGAAATCCGTATATTTATGGACGACACGTCGATACAAGCAGCGTAGAACACACCAGATTTACGATTAAACTCTCAGTTGAATATGGCTGACGCGGTCAAAATCGGTCATTCTGTCGGAGTGAG
The DNA here is from genome assembly GCF_019399895.1 of Cardiocondyla obscurior. Taxonomy (NCBI): domain Eukaryota; kingdom Metazoa; phylum Arthropoda; class Insecta; order Hymenoptera; family Formicidae; genus Cardiocondyla; species Cardiocondyla obscurior. The sequence continues at coordinate 4,040,632 of NC_091876.1, forward strand.
CGGGAAGCGGGAGGGAAGTGTGTTTTAATTCTGTTTGACACCATAATCGAACTTTAAAGCTGTTAATCCGGAAAATTTCGGGAGATTTGTCTCGAAAAGAAACGCAATCAAATCGTGTTGCATTTCAATACGCGAACACCTATGTTATATTTTTTTTTCAATTCCGTTTTACAGATGGCCGCGTCATAAATAATAGCGGGCGGGATTGATAGCGCTGGTCGGAACCTCTTTTTTTTTTTCTATATCGCGTATATGACGGAGGGAGACGCATGACATTTTTGCAAAAATAATTTTATAGAGTGTGATAGATTTATAGAGGGGCGTGTATGCTCTATGAAAACGTGCTCGATACCATAATCGGAGTGCGTGTTTTGCGGTTTCCGTGAATTTCACAGACTCCGCAGGAAAAATGTCGAAAGAATATCGCGAATATTATCGTACGAGTAACAGCGGCACTTTATTATCATTTGTGAGACGTACCGCTTTCGCTGTTGATTTTTACGTCTTCGCAAACACGAGGATTTTAAACGCGCGTTTTAGTTAGTAACGCGTATGAGGTTGAATAATTTACTTACCTTGCCGAAATTCGAGAGGCCACCGATTTGAGGCACTTGACCGGGTTCATCCGCCGTGCTGCAGTCTGCCCTAACGAACCAACAGGTCAGTAACTCAGTAGCTACAATCGTGAATGTTATTGCGATAGAATTTCCTCTAATCACAGGTTTCCACACTCTCCCCTTTCCTCCGTAATGCTAACGATAACGGCAATAGTATTATTCACAGAACGGTAGCTTGCGGCGAGCCACAATGGCCAGTTTGCAATCATACCGCAACCTAATTTGTTTCTATTCCAAATGATTTCGGGGAATATGCTAGTGCGTCACTTCATTCAAGTTATGTCGCTCAATGCTACTCATTAAATTCTGTACGTTTTCGCGAAATGAATAGTATGATTTTTATATATATAATATATTTGTTTCTTTAATAACTGAGAAATTTTTACGACGATCGCAGGATGCGAGATAAAAGTGTTATATCGGCATTTGAATTTTTTGATAACCAAATAGACTAAGAGACAGCTTGGCAGTTTAATTATAATTTCACGAAAAATTATAGTTTATTACTTTAGAAAAGTTCACGACAGCAACGCTCTATTTCGGATTAATTACCAATATGTTTCTATGCACTATCGATAATATCGACAGCATATTTTTCTACAACGTGATATATTGATAATTGGCTCTCGTCACGTAACACGCGAGTAAATCACGTCCCGTTGAATTGGCAGGCCTTTATGCACGCCGATCAGTTTCCGTGTCAACGCCGCGCGAAATAGGACTTCTCTAATGCTTTCCCTGAAATTTATTTTCGTCGGCTTCCATATCTTTTAATTAATATCCCTAACGCTATTCCAATTTTTTCGCGACGCACAACTAATCGCGCGATAACAGTCATCGTCGCGAAAAAGAGGACGAGGGCAATTAAATATCTTACGTAGATGGGAGATGTAATTTAAAAGACAGACATGGCATTTGCTGCGGCGACGGCGGCTGGCGTACGTGACACATCCACGCGCTCGCTTCATGTGAGATTCGACGTACACCGCGCCAAGATCACGTTCGCTAACCGCCGTCGCAGCTCTAGGAACACAATTCTTGACGATAAGTGCTTTAGGCGTCAGCTCGAGGACTCGGAGTAATACCGCGCTGACAATCGTGCGCATTAGCGCTGTATCCTCTAATCTATAAGCCGTCGCGAGCAGAGCAATGATGCGGTGGCAATAATGGTAGCGATAATCGATAACCGAGCCGTAACCGGCCGTCGCGTTACGTATCCTCGTCTCGAGATCGGCTGCAAGTTTAAACCGCCGAGTTTAATTGCGACCGACGACGACGGCGACGACGACGGACGCGCGCCATTAAATCTCGCGGCTTTCCCTCTCGTTCGCTTCGAGTGGCCGAGGCTGCACACGCCTCGCCGTCGTCGGACGTTCCACCGTATCGAACCTAATCGCGCGGGACCCGATGATCGGGTACCTGTCGCGCGTGCAAACGCGATTTCGCGGATTTATGGTCGCGCGCTTGGAGAGGCGCGACAGCAACTGCGAGGATTTTTATGCTCGCAACGCGATCGTCCTACCTATCGCAAAATGCCGGGTACCTACTCTACGGATGCGTGTAATATCATTACAATGTATATTAATCCGCGCGGGATTTATCATGTTACACGCGAGATTTAATTGCAAAGCAACGGATGAGCAAAGCAGGGACGTGTGAAATATAACGGTCGTCGCGTACCGACCGCCGCGGAAATAAATCCTGCCGGACCATGGCTCTATTGTTCGCGACTTTTGTCAATGCGATCCCACGCGATATTTTCACGTCGCGATTTCTTCGAGCCCGGCTAAATATACTCGTGAAATAAGTTGAACGAGCGCTGATTGCCGTTTCGCGTGTCTCTCATTATACGTCACGTAATAACGAAACCATATTATTTGACGAAATAGTCTAAAATTCTCTTTTATTCCTAAAACGTTGAGGAAACTTTTAAAACGCGGCGTTCCGAGTAATCGTGCCCCGTTTAAATTAGCCTCCGGGTAATTCCAAGCAATAACGAGGGTGTAATGAACATGTTGCTTAATTGAATGAAACAAAAAGCGAATTTAATCTGGATTTACTTTCTCAAAATAACGGTATTAAATTGCGAGAAAAGTCACTGTAAAAATTTCGAAATATTGCCGGCTACATTGATTAATCAGAAATTCACGTCGCGTCCGTCGTAGGATCTTTGTCGAAAAAAATTTTATGACGTGGAGAAATTCGGGAGAAAAGTGTAAATCCATTCCAACCGTAAACGCGATAACGTGACAAAATTTATCTACTATGCGGCAGCGATTCTTCATCGTAATGTCGTAAAAAAGAGCGGCGGTATCATAAAATCTAAAAACCGCAAGCGGGAGAGACAGATCGATCAGAGCTCATCCCGGCTTGTAAGAGAATGCGCGATACCCGCGCGATACATCAGTTGGTTCGAAAAGCTTTCTGTCGCGTTCGTCTTGCAGCCGTCGAGGAATGTCTCGTAAAAGTTCACCGCGCCGCTCGCGAATACGTCCATTGTTTGTCGCACGGCAATATTTCGACGCTCTGTCTGCCGAGGCACCAGCTGGGCTGCACGACCTGCGATCTTCACGTAATCCTGCATCTCCCGCCTTCGATATTCTCTCCGTTCTCGAAACACAACTCGACACGCGGAAAAAACTCTCGCCCCAATATCGAGGGTTCGAATAATATAGTATAATTATATTTTAAGACAGAACTCACTACCCAAAATATTGAAAATATTTTTCTTCCTTTTTGAATCCTTTTTTTTAAATGCCAGATAAATCTACTTACAACTTGTTAGTGATAAAGTAATATAGAATCAGTGATAGAACAAACTAATATTCGAATATTTCTGTCTGACTGAATTATTGCCGGTTTAACGTTGTATTTTTTTTTTTTTTGCAAAAAGATATTTTAAAATTCTAAAATTGATTTAAACGCAATATTGTCTAAACGCTTAGTTGATTTCACAGAAATAAAATTTTTTTTTTTGCGATATAGTGGAAACATGTTTTAAAGTATAAAAAATTACTTTACGAAATTGAACGACCTATATAACTGATCCCTCGACATTGCAATTATCGTTTTTTTCAATGCGGTTGCAGGTTTGAAAGGCCGCGGTAATACTGTGAAACTATGCTGTTCGTGAATTTTTGCGGATTACTGGTCGAACGCATAGCGGTAACGTTGATCTCTTATGGTTTCTGCGCGCGAACTATTATAGGAACTTTAATCCGTTTACGTTAAACGTTTTACTGCTCGCGTTCAAAGCGATATAGCTTTTAATGCACGAGAAATAAATGAAACTGTATGGCTTGGAATTATTACCGTTGGCCGCGTGTTTTGCTATGGGCAATGCGAATGGAAAAGTCCCGTCTGCAAAGGCACTGGCGATTGCATCTGCCGCAATGACCGGCGTTATTGCGCGGCTTGAAGGCCCATTTTCAGCAACCGGACGATAAAATTCTAGGTACACTGTAATCGCTATTTACGCATCAACGCGGATTGGGTGATAGGTTTTTATTTTTCTTTTTAACCTGCATGACCGCGACCGAGCGAGATCACTGCTTGCAAGTTGCATTTTCATCGATGACTCTTTTTTCGTTCATTAGATATATGGATGGACGCTGCGTTCAAATCTCTTGTAAGCGTAACGCTCTAACGGTGAATTTTTACGGAAATATTGCCAGTGAAAAATGGAACGTATTCGCGGTTCGATAGATCGGTTTTAGCACTGGAAAGTCGCCATGCAACGGCGAGGGATTTTTCGTCTTAATCGGATCGCTTTTAGTGCTTTTAGCTTCTGGCGTCTTGATTTAAACGAAATAAGTTTCAATTTGATCTAAACTTGAGCTTCGGCGCGTATAACTCTGGAGGGGATTCTAACAAAATTGCGTGAATAACGAAACGCGTTTCGCCTTTCGCCTCTTCTTGCGTATCTCTTCAGAGTTCAATTACCGGCACTTTTATTACTGCGCTGGCACACTCACCAAGGCGTGTTGCACGTGTGCGTGAGGGTGAGATACCTGGCGCCCAGTTCGTACAGCATCCTCAGGACCGCCAGACTCGCTCCGACAGCGTGGCCCCCTTCGACCCCTATCAGGCTCGCTAATCTAGCCTCTTTGTGCGCTCTCTCGATACCTGAAACCATACGTTATAATAGTTTCCGATAAATAACTTTGGCGGCACGTGATGCACTTTTTATACTCGGGATTTTTATTTAATAGGTATATAAAAAAAACGATATAAAAACACAATCTGTTTACGCGTTTTGGCCTTTTCGCATTTGTGCGTCGTTCATTAACCTTTCTCGGCGGAATAATCTCACTTTCGCGAGTTCTCGCACGTAACGCGAGTGACACATGAATCTAATAACGGAACGTCATTACGAAGTTCCGGCTGTGCCTTCGATAAGTAATACCGGTAAGTGGATCTGCGAAGTTTGCGCGAAATTCTCTTTGCGACGGAAAACAACGACGGTAGTCGCGCCCAAACAGAGCTCCCGACGGACATGCATGTATGTACCACGCCCCGAAATTGCGTCCGAGACGAGGCTGTCATCGGGGAAAAATCCTCCGGTTAAACAGCTCGGTATCTTTTTCGCGACTCCCACGGCTCCCTTTTATTTCGTGCGGCTCGAGCGTGAACAATGCAAGTGTAAAATTCAATTACGACGTACACAATGCGCGGTGCGCGTGGATCATAATTAAACGAGCTTATCCGGTGTCTCCAATCTTCGGATTAATTAAGTCCCTTCAAATTGCCCGTGATTATCGGAAATGTCTCGGCGCGACGATCGTTAATTACAAAGTGTAAATAAAAATTAATTAACTCGACGATGGATGCCCGAAATTCAAGCCGAGGAACGAGGAAAAGCGCCCGCGCGGTCGGGGAGCCTTTTAATCAGCTGATAATCGGGCACTTTGTCAGCGTTCCGCGAACTCGATCTGCGACATTTAATCGCTTAATCGAATTCGACGACGCGCGATTCAGCCGGCGGTATCGGGGAATTCAATTTCGCGGTTTGCGTTTTGCGGATTTGATTAAAATGCTACCTCGCTGGATAGGCGCTGGAGGCTCGCGAGATGTCTTGCTGTCAATACGTAAAATTATACGGTCGTAGGTGGTACCGCGAGCGTTTTTTTTTCCCGTGCGAATTCTTACTAGCCGCGCGCGATACCTCGGTGGCGGCTTACGGTGGCTTACGAACGAGTTCGATAAACGAGGGAAAAAAAAAAGCGCGTGGCGTAATTTATCATCCAATTACAAAGAATTCATGGCAGCTAGGTGGAAGTAATACACTTGACGCCAACGGCGGATTATCGCGCTTCTAAAAATATCGTTCCGCAGCGAGGTAATATCACAAAAGCAGTAACCGGAATACATAATACGACCTGCGCTGCATCGTTACGATATATACCGGCGTATATTTTTAATACGTTCAACGTGCCTATACTCGCGTGCCGGTCTAACGATCGATAATTGAAGAGCTCACGCAGATAGAGCTTTTTGCATAGAATCTACGTTTTCGGTGATAAATTTAATTTTACGGTACCAAGGCACGCTAGTTTCGAGTTGAAGTTTCGCGCACCTCAAAATTACTATTTTACTTTAATCAGAAAGGGGAAAACAAGAAAAAAAGAAAGAAAAATTGCGCGAAATATATCTGCGTGAGTTAAAAGAGCAGGAATTATTCTTTCAAGATTAAATTGTTCTACATCTTTTTCGTGCCAACGATCCTCGTAGCGCTGGCATTGACGAATTATAATTTTGTTCCCACTTGCGAAAGTTCGCGAGAGGAAAGTTCATAAGTAGGAGAGTGCCCGCGCTACAGTTTGCATACTTTTTAAATGTATAATCCTATTTTTTTAAGACGACAGATCGCGAGAGTCATCATATTTCGATTCGAAAACTTCCAGCGTGCTTGTCCGAGATCGCTTTGGCGATTTCTTTGTTCCACCCCCTCCTCCCGTGATTGGTAAACGATGACGGGGTTAATAACGCACTCGTTCCGACTGCATTCTGAAATAAATCGCGCGCCACGGCGAACGTCATTTGTCGCGGCTTTAATTTTTCCCCGTTGACGTGACCGGCGATTACGTTGCATTATGGCTTTTCTAATGGACGCGTCGGTGAAAAAGGAGTGACGCGAATAAAACGCGTGCTGTCGATGGCCCCCTGATTTAGTGCGCCCCCCGCGATTTATACTTTTGCACCCGGCCGCACGTAACGCTGATACATTTGGCCCTGCGAGTGTATCGGTGCGGGTGTCCCTGCACGTACGTACGTATGCGCGTACATATATTCCACGCGAAGTGCACGCGAATGTATGTACGTGCCGGCGCACATATATATGTACCAAGACCAGCGTTTCGACATTATCGGAGGAGCTACGGGTGGGCTCCATGGTTTCAGAACATTCTTCCATTCCTCGTGGAATTTCTCATCTTCCGCGTTCTAGCGGCGCCCTTTCTTCCATCTGGCAGATTGCTTCCCCAAAGTGCTATATTTCGTACTTTCTCGCCCCCGAATCCCCCCTCGCGCGACCCCCTTTTACCGGCCGGCGAGAGATAACGCGCCGCTGTGCGTGTAACGTGCATGAAATTTGCATATTTTTAAAAAAGACGGGCGCCTGGTTTTGCTTTACGGTGACGTGCGACCGTTTGTCTTTCTATCAACACTTCGCGTAACGCACTGCGAGATAAAGCGGAGATAATACTTGGAGATAATACGAATCGGGGATGGATCGCGCGCGTAAGGCAAAGTACGTGATTTCTTTCTCGCGGTACGCGGTGAAAAATGCACCTGCGGCCCCCGAGCGTTAGGTGTAACTTTTTTTATTTATTATTTTTATTTTATTTATTTTTTGCTCGCCGAGACAGGTGCGCTCGAAGTCGCACGTGCGAAATTGTTTTCTCTCAAAAACGTTATTCCGCGAGGAACGAGTTCGACAATGCAAAATGCAGAATAACACCCGGAATTACGACGACTGTCTGGCACTCTCCGAACGCCTTGGCCTTTTTTAATCAGCGGCGAAAAAAAAATTCGCGACGCGAAAAAAACACGCGGGGATGCGCCGTCGGTTTCGTACAATCAGCTGTCCGCATGTATGAACGTACGTATGCGTATTTCGTGTTCATTTACATATGGATGTACGCGGCGACGTACAGTCGTCGACATTCGGGGATTATCGAACGGGGCACGTCGGCCAGCAGCGTCGGACCGACATTTTTCCATTCCGCTTGGAATTTACCATCCGGCGCATCTTCCTCGTGTTCCATCATCTTCCCATCGGATTTGCGTTACGCTTAGACAGGGAGTATTGTGACAGCGGGACGGCGAAATCCAGCGGCAAATATTTGCTCGCCAAATATAGGAAATTTTCTGGGAGTTTGTCTGACGCGTGCACATCCTCGCGAAATAAGACACATTAAAAATAACGTCCAGAGAGAGAAAGAGAGAGAGGAAGGCAGAGGAAAGAGTACTAGTACAAACGGCGGAACGTTGAAAAAGAAACGATAACAATCGAAGCGGCTGGGAGTTATGGGAGGAATTCTATTTATGTTATTTATTAAAAACGTAAAAGACCCTGATACATATTCCATTAGAGTTCAGGAATCTGTGTGGAATGTTTTGTATCAGATAATCCCGAATCTATATTTTGCGAAATGCGCTTCAATCTCCTTCACTTGAAACTTCTTCGAATAACTCTATCAGGGATTTCATTGAATAAATGTTGTGAAATATTTAATATAACGCAATACGTCGATATCGTTTATCTTGTTGAAGCATTCATTTTATTGTTCCGGAACTGTAATTTCCATTTGTATAATGCTCGCGGAGAAACAGAGGCGTAATGACTATTTCCCGTAATATCAAACTTGATAAACCTCACTTTGTAACGCGAATCCGTCTTCCCTTAGAAATGCATACGACAAATAGAAGGCAATCGATAAAGCGACGTTATTTACCAGGAATATCCAGTCTTTTTCTTGTTTTGCGACGTTCCAGATTTATCATGCTGTAATCGTCGTTGTCATCGACTTTTTTTTTCTATTTCTTTTCCCTTCGATTTACCAACATTTGGATGCTCAAGAAAAATCTATCGGAATCTCGTTTGAACGATAATATTTATTACACCGTAGCATTACGATTTAGCGAAACAATTCATATATTAATTAATATTCTATCATTTTACGAAAGAGTAGCCAATGTGATTATTGTTTAATTCAAATCTTTTAAAAAATAAATGGTAAACGTTGGAAATGTCCAACAGCTGTAACCATTTCTCGTTGCAACACGGCGGAATGTGGAACAAAGTGGTGTACAAATTTATCGTATAAATGTGATTTTTGTAAAACTCGCGTCATTGAAATGCTATGTTATATTTTTACCAATACGAATATATTGGGTCATCCAATTTTTTTTTTTTTTTTTTTTTTTTTTTTATCAAATCAATAAATTTGTCCAGAGTTGCGTGAGAGATTCAATCTACTGGGAATTTTACTTTAAAAAATAGAAGAGAACCGATACGAGAGAAACGTTTCCCACGGGTCGATCTTATTACACCCTCGAGTTTTTTTTTTTTTTTTTTTTTTTTTTCAATTCTTTAGTGTAACATCGCCAGGAAAACTCGACTCTTCGTTGGGTGGATCGTCTTGAAACGGATTCAACGAGGCCGAAAGATGCTTCTTACGTTGGAAAAGCGATTGCTCGTTTCTCGGATCGTGCCTCTTTCGCACAGTCGAAAGTGCATTCTAAATTTTTGAGAGAAAGAATCCATAGCGAAGATGATGGGAGGAACGAAAGCGCGGGATGGAAAATGACGATCCCCGTTTGCCTCCGAGTGTCAGGGGATCTCGAACACGTCCGGAGCTCGAAACGGGAAATAGATAACACGATTCGACAATGAAAATTTAATGCTATAGCTATTCGCCGGCTTCAGACGCCGGTATGCACTAGAACACGTGCTGCAGACGACACATTTCCGAGAGAGACGACATTTCCAGTTATGTTTTTATTCCCGCGAATATCCATCAACATGCGAAACATGCGAGACACGGAGATTACGGGGAAAGGTTGCCGCGGAGTACGGATAACGGCCGGGGAGAAAATTTCATACGATGGATCTAAAAATCTGTTTGCGCGCGCGAGGGGGAAGGGGGCGGCAGACCTTGTCTCTGTAACTTTAAACATTAGCCGGGTCTGTTGGGGGAGTAGATTGATATAGCGAGCAATTATGCAAGATTGATCCAGCGCCGCGCAGCACATTAATCTCCGGGCGAAACTCGGATTATCAAGTAATATAGCCGGCATTAAAGGGCTAAGTGGAATATTCGTTGTAATTCGAGGTGGATAAATTTCCCGTCGGCTGAAAAATAGCGTGTATTTTGAACCTGACGGCTCGCGTAGGCCTTCGCCGAGTAGATACCGTCCTGTCGCTCGCATATTTTTCCAAGCGACGAAGCTCCGGTCGAGCGAGTTCAATCGCGAGTATTTCAAAGTATCGGACGAGCCTGAGGTCGAATTCGCGCTGGCTGCGTGCCAAATGTATCGCGAGGTGAATTTTTATTCCCGCAAGTCACGACGCATCGAACGCTTCGAGTTAATGTTTCAAGCATTCTAGATTTTTTTTTCATCGCGATCTCGCGTAAATGCGTGAATAAAAGTTTGAACCTTCCGCTGTGGTAACGAGAACCATGCTGTCCGAGTGCTTGTTGACCAATCGTCGAATGAGATCAATCTGTTCCAGGGCCAGCTGCACCGAGTCGAGATGCTGTGACGAGCAGGGCACGTACGCGGACCAAAACTGTAATTAACAACATGAAATGGTGAGTGAGATTGTATTTGTCAATTTATAACTAACGAATAAAGCAGCGATAATTTTTTTCACGCGCTGCATTCGCCCATGCAAAGATCGCACAATAGAGATATTTTATTTTAATTCGAACATAAAGAGCAATGTACGATAAATCCGAAATTATTATTTAATTATTTCAAAAATATGGAAATTTTATATCGGCGAATTTTATGGAATTTATTATGTTAATGGATATATTATGACGTTACTGTAATGTAAAATAGGCTGGTCTTTCTGCTAAAGCTAAAATCGATAAAAATGTCGCGATTTATTGCAAAGGATTATCTTTATTCAATATTGGCTCGTGGGCTTACTCGCGTTTAAAACACGATAGTATTAATCGCATTCGTATTCTAATTACGAGATATTTCTGACACATATAATGCGCCGCTTTAATCCGGCATCTGATAACGCTAGGAATAATTAAATGCGTATTACGATAGTCTACGAACGCGTGGGGGGGTCATTTGCATTTTAAATAACCTGATATCGACGATGATCGTAAATAACGTAAACTCTAAGAGCCCCTTTTGCAATGCATTCAGCGCAAAAATACAACGGCGCGGCTCGGTATAATTTAAATCCTCTGAATGTGATGTCTCTTAAGGTTACGCTCCGTGCACGGCACGTACTTGGGGGTCGCAAAAAATAACAACGCGACTTCAAAAAGGCACGCGATGCAAAGATCGCGATTTTCTGTTTTTCCCGCCCCGTCACGCGAGATCGCCGTGCACGGCGATATAATTAGTTTCCCCTACTCGTTATGCGACATCCGTTTGACATTAAGAAATTTATGCGCATATTTTAGACGTTTATCATTCGTAGTCAAACAAACCGGTGATTAGATTTCTTTTCCTTTTTACCGCGCCGCGTGTCCGCGCGCGTATTTTTCTCGCGGGGAACGAGAAAACGCGTTTAAGGCGAAGTTAATAAATTCTTATCAGGGGACTCTCGGCTGATGTCCCGTCAGATGACACCGCTGGAACTTGGAAATGAGAAACATTAAGTTCTTACGCTCGGTCGGAACCGAGGTCGAGGTGTCTTACTTCCGCGCGAATTTTCCGCATTATGCACAAGTGCGGGCAGCGTCGCGCGCGCGCGTTACCCCCGTCGTCGTCGTCGTCGGCAAGTTTTATTTAACAACGTGGGCGAAATTTATGTCCGAAGCGTGAGGTTGCCGTCGCGGTGTCGTAAATCAGCGGGCGCGCGGAGGAGGCGCGAGAGCACTTCCGGTTTTTCTTGCTTCGCGCATCCGCCTCGATTCCTGCCGCCGCGCCGGCAGAAACTGCACCTTACGCGAGAGTCGCAGCAGCAGCGCTCGCTAATACTACTGACGAGCTTTAATCACGTGCGATGCCGACGGTTGTAATTACATTCGGGTACGTCTGTGTTTCGAATACTTCCGCGACTTTCTTCCGCGAGACGGGTAATTGCCACGAGTAAATAATTCAACGGCGGTGGAAAGTTCAGCCTACGCTCGCGACTTAACGTCGATGCGCCACACGGAAACGGTAAAATGGAAGCTTCTAACTTCTAATTGCCTTCGTACATTGTTCAATCATTTACTTGTAACGATATCAATCGAGTAAAGGGATTAGAATACGCCGGGCGAATCATATTCACTAATTATTATTGTGTCCATAAAATTATCAGCCGATATATTAGCATTTACAATTCTCTTTCTCGTCGTCTCGAACCCGCGGTCTCGGCTTTAACCGCGAAAGTCTGGTTTCAAACACCGCGATGGAAGGCACGTGATTTTACGAGATTATTACAGCGGATCTGAGTAATTTTGCATAGGAGAAAATGCAAGGATGTTAAGCATAATATACTGACATCTGTATTAGCGCGCAATCACCCCTCGCCCTTCCTCCTTCGGGCTTCGTAAGGAAGCAGTTACCGCAGCATTTTAGGTCAGACGTTCATAGAACGTGTCTCGCTACATGGACGGTAGCGTGTGTACGTGAGAGATTTCTCTTTCCCTTCCGCACCTCTGGCTCGGCCGCGAGCAAGAACAGCCAGTAGTCGCGGCGAGTTTTAGGTCAGACGTTCGTAAAAATACTCTCCTTTCCGTGTATAGAACGTGTCGCGTCTGCGATTCCACTTAAAGGCGAGCTCTGGCTGTAAGGGCCATCGCTCTTATGTACGTTTTAGCAATTTGGTGGCCGTACGATGCGAGCTAGCTATTAAGACGGCCGTTTTAACTTACTCCGTGCAGACCACTTCGTGAAGGACCGCACATAAAGTTGATTTAAAAAGTTGCTTTCTCTTTCATCACGTTACTTTAATTCCCACATCTGGTGTCGCGTTAAATGTTAAATGCATCTTTTGTTACGGCGCCGCGCTATTTCTTCCGTATCATATATGTTCGCGAAATATCGCGGCATTGAATTACATCACTTTTATTCTGCGGGAGTTTTCAAATAATTATTATAGAACTTTAATTAAAACTTTGAACGGCAGGAAATTTTGAAAACTTTTCGGGAAATTTAATTTAAAAAAAAATTCAGCGGTATTTGAATAAGTATTTTAAACAACGAATTAATATTATTAAAATATTGCGATAAATACAAAGGGCGAAGGGATTAACTTCCGAGGAATTATCGATTCGCCATTTGTAGGGATTCGCGAAAGATTTAAATGATAAAAAAAAGCGCTTGCATTTTAATAATAATAGTTTGAATATTCAAACACTCGACGCGTGAGCTGCTCGTTCGAACAGTCGTCCTGTCACGCTTTTCGAAGATAATGGTACTGACAAAAATTGAAGCAAAAATTGACTATTAAAATGTTTCGAATATTCAATCGATACACGCAGGAGACAATTGCATTTTTATTGCCATTCGTTCAGTTATTGAATGTGAAAATATATATAATGAGAGATCGACAATAATGGAAATTCAATTTGGTCCCAGTTTTATATATGTATTAAAAAAAAAAAAAAAAAATAAAATAAGAGAGAAGATGGAATTTGTGTTTCGCCGTTGGTGTTCCATCTTCCACCGGTCTCTGTCGTCGTACCTTAAAATTCCGAAACAACCACGCGAGACTTAAATTTCCTGCCGTCCGTACGAATTGCTTCCCTCACGACGAAGTCGCCGAAAGTGTAACGCAAATTCCCACCGAGAATCCACCGACGCGATAAATCGGGGAGCCCCGATTCATCTCAAGTTGGAATGCACTTTCGCGATTTGCGATGTGCCGGAAGTGCCGAAGGTTTCTCGAGATAGACAGCCGGAGGGTTCAAACGAAAGTATTTGTCACACGTATTCTTTGGATTCTGCGACCGCGCTGGTGTACTGTGCGTGATGATACAGCGAGGTATTTTGATTCCTCTTCCCGTAGTAGAAACGGTCTCTTCAAATAACAAGATCCCTCTTGACAAATGCTGGAAAAATGCCGTTGCAGGAAGCGACAGACCTCGTGCGTCGTTTAACAGTAAGATTTTAACTTCGCGACCTCAAAATCGATATCTGCGCTCTGTTACGTCGCGCGTTTTGTCCGAAAAAGCGATGGCTAGGGATGCAAAAATCTCGTCGATGCACGGTCATGTACGATTTTATATACATAAGTCGGCGGCGCGCGATCAATGGCGAGTAACCTTCCGTTGTGGATACCGCCAGCCCGTCTGAATTAACTAGGACAGTGATAGATCGAGGCAGGCCTCGGTTTGGCTGCCGTATACACTCGGCGTATACGCGTTATGTACATGTTACATGAATGTGTACGCGCGTTCGTCCCAATGGACATAACCGAGTGGTTATCCCTTTCGTCCTGACGTTGGCAGGTTGGATACCTTAAGGGATCCTGTCGAGGTTGGAACATAATCTGAGATGCAGGCGTCTACGATCGCCGCGAAGTTTCCCCTTTTTAATACCGTCGGTTTCAATGGAAAATCTTTTCGGGATGGTTATATTAAACATTTGTGTTATTGATAAAATTTAAATGAATAAATTTTGGCAAGAGCCAAAATATAAATCCGATCGGACGAGACAGTGATGCTTCTATCATTATTATTAATGACGTTCTATGCGATATCTCGCGCTGCGCGCCTTCTGTGTAATGTAATTACGAAATTCTCGCATTATCCAAATTCCGATTTTAATAGCGTTATTAATTGTTCCGCGTAAAAATATGATATCTACGAAAAAAGTTTCGGTGTAATTATTTAAGCATTGTTGCACGTCGAGCCGTAATCCTCATAATTTTTTTCTCATTATTACCGCCGCGTCTCGCAAGCCTCGCGATCGCAGATTGGCATTAATTATGAAAAATTACTCGCAGCGCGCTACTGTACGTTACCGCGCGCGTGATAAACACGGCGCGCTTTACTAGCATCTCCACTCATTATGCGTCGAATTAATATTCCATTTAATAACATTAATGATTTCATTACGTTGCAACGGTAAATGGCGCGCGTTTACACGTCTTCTCGTTACGCTCGGTGGATGCTCGTTTGGCTTCTTTCCCCGCTTCGCTGCAGGGTAAGCGGATATCTTAGCATTAAGGTGAGCGCCTAAGACCTTGAGCCTCTGCAAGGATGCCTTATTCTGCGCCTGGACTTTTTAGATCGCAACCGTCTCGTTCGCCATAAACGAGTTGAAAATGGGGTCGCCTAATAGCTGGGATCACCCTTTGGCTGTCTGCTAATGAGAACAACGGCGTTTACAAAGACCGCGCGAGAAATTTCCCTCGCGACGCGACGCAACGCGAGAATGCATTCGGGCGATCTTCGACATTACTCTTTCATCCGACGCGACGTCGATCTCTGCATCCCGCCACGTCTGCTCGACTGCAAGTTCCATTGCAACTGAAAGTTTCACATCGGTGTAATCTCGCGCGATCTATTATTCACCTATCTCCAGTGCGAGTAACGATCTCGTTAATACGTGATGCGTTTCAACGCGTCCTCACACGTGTGCGCATCGCCGTTTTGGATCACTGCCTGGAACGCGCCGTTTGAAAAAGCGCGGATTTATTCAGAAAGGAAACGGTAGGGCGAGAAACGCGCGTGCGGCACCTCGAAAATGAATATCGGCATTCGCGGGACCGAAATCCTCTAATCCTCCCTCCGATTTAATCCGAGATTCGATGCATTTAAGAATGTATAGCGCGATATACGCGCCGTGTATGCGAGCCACGCTTCGTTCTCCGCTCGATATTGGGCTCTTAAATGGATTTGCGCGCTGTGCCATGTAGTATATGACCGGTATACCTCGCTATTATCTCATGTCGCTGATTGTGAATATCATCGTTTATTTAACACGAGCCAAGATCCTTGTTTGAATGGATCGTGGGTTGATATAACCATCCCGTATGCGCAACGCGTTAAATTCTACGTTCAAACGATATCGATACTCCCCTCGAGAAATATTCGCATTCGGAAACTTTTCATCAGACTAGTTTGCGCGCGACTTTACGCGTCTTTATCTTATTCTTCTACGTTAACTCTCAACTATGCACTTCGCATCTTCAGAGGCACGTTCACGGTGCGAGTGCTTCAAGTACCGTAAATAAATTTCTCCACGCAGCCTTTGCTCCCCTTTGAAAGCTACTTTAAATGCAATAAGCTTGCGACGCACAAAGGGAAATAATTTTTGATAATGAGAACATTCGAAGCTGTAGAAAATACGTGTAAGCGATGCAACATCAATCGGTCTCGAGTATTCGAATTATTCGGGGCGCGTTTTAATTCTCAAGCGATGCTTCATTCCAATCGATAGATTACGTTTTTTGCGCGTTCGATTGTCCGCATATTTTCGAGTTTCTTTTCTAAGGGAATTTCTTCCTAGAAAAATTACCTTTAAATATACGCCGCTAGAAAATTCCTGTTCTACTTTAACTCCTCTATATATCTTTAATCTATTTCTAACAAATACTTTAGACCACCTCGGATGTGGCTGGGAGTCAATGCTCGGTAGAGATTCTCCGACTTCGCGCAAAGTTTCGCGCGCTATGCCGAAGTTTATTCGATACGATACCGAGTCGCTCGGAAAGGGATTTTCGCGGGATTAATCGAAGGTATTTCGGGGGTCGTGGGCGAGAGAGGGGGGGAGGAGGTGGTGGAAACCGATCGTGTCGTGGTAAATTTTCGGCGGCACGTGAAGCACGGCGGGCAACCGAAGAAAATTAATTGCCCAAGTTCGCCTCGATTTTCCTCGGGTCGTTAAAGAGCCGTTTCCGCCGTTAATTGAACCGAGAGGCGATTTTTTACGGTCAGATCTTAATTGCGATTTTAGATTAATCCCCGTTATTAACGATCGACCCGGCGGAAGCGCGTCGCGCGCGAAAGCTTTAACTGCGCGATCGGAAAGATCAAATTTATATTCGTTAAATTCACGGTTCACGGAAGATCGGGTCTGCCGGATAATTCCGGGTGTCCGCGTTAGTCGGCAAATTTCCCTCACGCGAGGTTGTTCCGCACGATATACCGCGGCAGACAATTATTTTTTTCTATTACTGTAATGCACTCGATATACTGTTTTTTCCCCCCACCCGTCGAGACTCACGTTTCCCGACGCGTGTTCCCCATCGCGAGAAAAAGCACGGCGCGGGTTTCATTTGTTGCGACGGGATAAATTAGTGACATTCGCGCGAATTAGCGCGTCGGGACGCGAGCGCTGCGCACTCGCGTTTAAACGTATAGGCGTGAAATCTTCGTAAAATCGATTAATTGCTATTAGGCGCGGCACCGCTGCTGTTTGATTTATCGTCGAGCTACGTACACGGCACGCTATAAATTAATAATCCCTGCTTGCCACGAACAAAACAAGGCTTCAGGATACGGCGCGCATTTCGTAGCGATATCGGTGAACGGCGAGCTGCATGCGATTCTGCGAGTCGGCAACCGTTTGAATTTAAATCAGACTGGATTAACGCGACTTTAAATTAGTTATAATTGTCGATGACTCTGCAGGTCGAGTTCTACGTGCGAACATTTAATTGCAATTTGGTGGTACTGTGGCTTCAAGGCGACATGCGATTCCCTCATTCGCGTGGATTTAATTTTCACTCGCGAGCTGCGACGAAGTTGGCGAAAATCGCATGCTAAGCTCGACTAATTGCCAGGTCTGTTTTCGAAAACCGAGAGAGAAATTTAGATTAATCCGCAACAGCGTTATCCCTCTCTTTTTTTATTTTATTTTATTTTTTTTTAATTTGAATATCTCCCATGAGACTATAATACGCATTTTCAATTATTAACATTAAATATTCTATTTATGAATTTTATGCAAAATTTTAAGTATAAAGTCACAATATTAAAAAACAACAGAAACATTCATGAATCTAATGCATGTATAATTAAAGCAATGAAAACCTGATCGAGCAGAGCATTATACAAGAAATCACGTTTAGCAAGCAGTTTTCCAATAATCTTCTTACGAATTTTATTCCTATTCATTTTCATGAAGTATCTTTTGGAAAATTAAACTATAATCTTTCGCTTCTACAAAAATTGATCTATTTGAACGCCACATAAATGTTGACCTGTTCGAGCGTTACATAAATATTGACAGCAATTAATTGTAGTGTGGTCGCACGTTCAACAAAAGATTTTCCGTTCAATTCAATCAGTCGCGCAATCGGGTCGAACTTCTGCGGTAACTTTGACGGACTCTTGTAACGCCGTTATTATTAAACTCACCTGTGCTGCAACCATGCCTTGCCTCAATCTCTTGAGATCCGTGTGGCTCCAGGCGCTCCGCGACCAGGGATGAACGCCACTCAGGTCATCAAACCTGAACTCCCGCAGCTGGTTCTTCAAAAACTTCCGTATGTTCCAGGGTAGGTCGTTGTGCCTGGAAAGGAAACAAAAATCGATCGATATGTGTATACGGGTCACGCCGCGACTTGTCCCTTTAAACTTTCCCGAGCTCAACACGCCTCTATAAAATAGTTGGATGAATTTATTCCGACCGAAATACAACGCATTCTTCGCGCTTGTGACGCGGAATATATTTCAACCACTTCTTCAATAAAGTCGCTCGACGCCAACTCATTCGCGGCTTTCCGAAAAAGACAAAGCGCCACTTCTCAAGAGAACGGTTAAAAACTTGAACCTCGGACATTGACAGAATATTTCAAGCCGCCCTGTCGGAAGTTTTCAGCAACTTGTGCAAGACGCATTCATTTCATTTCTCGCCTTTTGTTCGCGCTCGCAGCTTAAGCTTAATTGCTCTCGGTGTTAATCATACTTCAAACAAGAATATTCGATGTCCTGTAATTTCGTTCTACAATGTAGCCGAAGAAACTCTAGATAGCCAAAGTTTGCCCGTTATAACAGCGTTATCTGATGTCCAACTTGAGGTGGACTCGGTAGCTGTGTCAAACTTATTTTCCCCGAAGTTACGGAGGATGCCTCACGGAAACAAGAATGTGCTTGCATTTTCGGCGAGATAAGATATGAATTTAATTCGTTTTCACGTGTCGAATACTACATTTTCGTTCAAATGTTTTATTTTAAAATATAATTTATTCGTATTTAATGTATATGTAATATTGTCGTTGTTGTGTGTTAATTAGATGCTGTCGCGAGGAAGCTGTACCGAAAAGGACGGTTGCACCGAAGAAGAAAAATGAATGAGTGTCACAAGTGGGACATCGTATGATTCGAAAATCGGGAGTGTTGAAAGCAGAGCATATCCAAAATCGCGAATGACAAAAATCGGGAGTGTTAAAAGCAGAGCATATCCGAATTCGCGAGTGTTGAAAATTTCTTTCGCGTCAAATTTTAAAAAATATAATAATTCGAGAAGTGTCGTTAAGCTGTCTTCGATCATCAACTTTGGATACGGAAGCTGGCGAATTAACTGATGCAGCTGGATGCGCCGATGAATTTGCGAGGAATTTTGCTGGGGTAAGTGAATTCATTTATTACCTGTAGAGTAATGCCCGAATTTTCGTGCTACGTATCACGTATCATGTATTATATCTGAATCGGAATATTCGCAAGCGATGGATATGGAAAATTAAGTCGAGTAAAAAGCGATGATTAACCCAGATTCGTAATCATACAATTTATGTTATTATTCATATATTAATTGTAACTTAAATATGAATTATCAATGTATTGTATATCAATATATGGGTTAATACAATATTAAAATATAAACACATTATTTTGATGGACTACAAATAATAATAAAATTATGACCGTAGCTATTTTAAAATTTAATAAATTTAATGTTAGAATTGATAATTCCAGTTGATATTATAAAAATTTCTGATTATTTCGTTTATTAAGAATACACGCATTTTTAAAAGAAATTATAATTAAATATAATATTTTTTTACTACAATTTTTTGTTCGCTTTTCATATTTATTTATGTAACAGTGAATCTCTGTATTTTACATACTTTACATATGCTCGGGCATTACTATACTCACATTTTTGTTAATGTACATGGTTCACGCGTTCTGATGCTTTCGTCGTTGGAATTGAAATTGCATATGCATAAGCAATAACGCAATTTTCTCGTTCTCTATTCGTAGAACGTGCGATTTTCATTCGCGTATTAGGCGACAACGCTGAATACTTAAATATCTTTTCTTGATAATTTATACACATCGACTCCGTAGAAATTGATTTTAATCTAATTTTCGCCCCGGATTATTTCAAACATATCCCGAATTATGTGGAATCGAGCTGATCTCATTAAATAGCCGAGATATCGTAATTCAATTGCGCGAGAGAAATTCGAGCTGGCGTTAATAAAAAAATCTTTCTCGTTTCTTTTCACGTTGCGCGAATTGCCGATTAAAAGTAGCGGCCGGATCTAGGAATATCTAATCGTGTTTATTCTAAATTGACAAACTTCTCCGAGACGCCAAATATTCTTTGCATTTCCGGAATTTACTCTAATCGTGAGTCAGCAGACAACGGCATAGTTCGACGTAAAGGAATTTCCGCAGACTGTACGAGAACGGTGCGCGCGCTGGCCGTGGGATTGTATGCGCGCGTGCATTGTTACCCCAACAAATCTGCCTCGAATCAGCGATGGATCTGCCGTACGTTTGTAACTAACCGCACCGTACCCTCTCAAATGCACTTTGCATGCGGCGCGATAGGTGCCTAACTTCCAGCAGAATTAGATAACCAAACGAGCATTCGCGTACCGCGCCCGGGCTGCCTCCGGCCCGAGCACGGGTAATAGTTCGATCGTTTCCGGAATATGCGAGTGCCGGCAAACGCGCGAGTGTCCAACTTGATTTAAATATCGTGCGCCATTCTGCCCGACAACGGCTGAGTGCGTGCTTAGCTTTATGGCGGGACAATTTTATTATCGGGCACACGCGGACACGCCGACCCCGCTCCCGCGCGTATACTCGCGTTTTGCGCCCGTCGCGGGCTCGCTTTAAATTAACGTCGGATAGCCGGCATTGTGCTGCGCGTGTCTCTCCCCGAGATATCTCTTCATTCCCGAGAGAAGAACCCCCGCCGTGGCGGGGGAATAATTTCGTGCTGAAAGGGATAAATTTAGCAGTAGGCCGCTTCGCGAGCTGGCAAGCCATCTGCGAATGCACGTGTACTCTGCTCGGCTAAACAGATACAATGAGACTTCCTGTGTGCATAGAGAGACCCGAGTCCTTTTGTCCATTGGATCGCCCATGCAGGATAGTGTGACCAAACGCCGGTAAAGCCCTTTGTTTCATGTGGGCTGCCACGCGCGCAGCCTCGAGACACTCAGCGCACCGCCGTTCGAGGAAGCGCGCGGCGGGAATATCTGTAAAACGCGCTTCGGCAAAGCGGTAAAGCATAATTCCACGTGCTGTGTGTAATTCCACGTCCCGCGTGCAATTAATCTTTCCGGAGTTTCGTTCTCTTTATCCGGCGATACCTTCTGTCGCGCCAGATTGCGGGGCGTCTCTCGGGAACGGGGAAAAAAAAGAAAAAAAAAACGGAACGATCACCCCTTTTAGTCTCAAACACTCCCCACCACGGTCGTTAACGACATGTAGAAAATTTTTAGTAATTCATAAAAGTACCCGCGGAATTTGGCCGTCGGCCAGAAGCGCGTTGGTATTCGCCGCTGGCGATGAAATTCGGCCCTCGTTTTAATCTTCAATTCGTTCCGCGGGAGTAGAATTTAAAAATCGCGAAAATTTCACGCCGCCGGACTTTGACTTAACTCGCTTGTCTTCGTCATGTGATTTGCGCGCGTGTTACGACGTGCGAAACCGATTAGTTTACCCCCGCGCGATGATTACGCGCCCGCGATTGCGTGCCGCCGGTCCATGATTCAAATTATCATTGCAAATCTGACAATTATTGCCTTACGATTGCAAATTACGAAAGGTTTAATTGAATTCTGAATAGACCGGGAGGAGTAACACGCGATTTACGGCGGCGCGTATTACGTTATTCAGCGAAAACGTAGTGCAGTAATGATTATGAAGGTATTTTCGTACTATTAAAGTACGTTTCCGTTAACTCCTCATACATATTCAACGAACGGGGAACGCGCCTAAGAGGCGTGATATATCCGACATTAATTTTGGCTTACATGTAATACTTCTGCATTTGCGAAAATGCGAAGTCGCGAGCGATTCCGCGTTCTGATAAAAGTGGGAATAATAGCGAATTTCCGCGAGCGCTTTACGCACCGCTCTTTACACACAAATATAAATTTGTGCTCCCCACAGTTTTCAAATTAATTTAGTTACATATCCAATTTCATTGAAATTACGTCGATTTTATCTCGCAGTTACCGTTATCGTTTTTCCGCGACAGTGACTGTTTGCCGATGGCGTATCTCGCGCACGTAAATACGCGAGGCGAAAGCGTAGTCCCTGTATTGACAGTTTGACATTTAGCGGTTAAATGTATACCACGTTAATTGATTGATTGAAAGCAAGCAAAAGTTAAAAGAGGAAGGAAAACGCGGACGCGGGAGCTCGAGGAGGCGCGAGCGAAAGATTCGTGATTCGCAAACCGGCCGGATTTCGGGATTCAATCGAATTCAATCGTAAGGCAATGATTATTAAATTTATAACAATGATCAACGGCAATTTATAATTACCATGTCGCTTTTGCCGCGCGCGTAAGTGCGCTTTCCAGTCGCCGACGAACGAGCGGCCGATTTTAAACGTCGTAATTAATAATTGCAAAGACGTTCCTTTAAACTTCGTTCCTTCGTGATCGCTTCATACATATTCAGGCGAGGCGATGCGTGTTTAAGAGCCGAGATAGCTGCGGTGTCGATTTCACGAAACTACCGACGAATTTTCGCCGTTTGCCGAAAGCGAGGCGAGGAAGGGTTCGCCGATTAAGAGGCGGCGGGCGGTGCGAGCCGGTGGTTAATTGGCAAAGCGCGATAAGGTGGCTGGTTCCGTATATGCATATGAATGGCGAGTACATTTCGTTTGCCCGCCGCAGTTACGTCAGCCGGTATGCAAATAAGTCTTTAGGCCAGAATCATCGCCTTTGCGGAACGAACGGCTGAGTTTTAGCGGGTTAGCCGTGATCGGTTCACTCGCGACTCGAACGGCCCGCTTAGAGCGGTCCATTAAAAGTGCATTCGGTGCAGATCAAAGCGCGTCCGCTTTCCGAGTATTTTTTTTTTTTTGTAGTCCCGGATGCACGCGACTCGTAACTTCCGGCTTTTCGCGCTCGAGATATGTTTATGTGCGCTGACAAATCGTTGTCCCACCCGCACCCATTTTTGGAGGCATCAATCGCAGCTGAGCGCACCCCGTACTATCGGAATTATTCTTCGTCGACCGAATTTTTTTCCGTAACTTAAGCGCCAGCGCTGACCTTTGCTCGCTTTGCGAAATATATTTCACAGTTGCGCTATCAATAAACGTCAGCGAATCGACGTTCCAAATGTGTTAAGCAACGCTAGCAACATTTTTCTCGCCGCGCGGTTATATTCGGTGTCGAAAGGGTTAATAAAAATTGATTAATCGAAATAAAGAGAGAAATTGCTCGAGAGAAAAAAAAAAAAACACCCCGCAAATATTGTCCTTCTTAATACTTTTCTCGTTTCACGATTATTTTGCCGCCTTTCGACGCTTTCGATCGTTCCAGTTTGATTCATAAGCTCTGATCCGCTGTGCTAACCGCGGGATTACCAGTAAACTTCGTTAGTACCTCTTTAAAGTTACTCTCATGAAACTAACTCGCAACGTTTTAAGGCTTAATATTCCCCGTAACGGTGACAATTTATTTCGCGACCCCGCGCTATTTGCGTGCTACATCCCTATTACGTTATTAACTTTTTTATTAACTCCCGCGTGTGCGAACGCTGCAGCCTCGTGTATTCATATATTCATAAAACTCGCGAGAAACAGGCTACATCATGGTGTAGAAGATTAAAAAATTTTGAACGTATTGCTCGGTGTTTTTGGACATTTTATGTCGCACGCATTCGAAGTTTGCATGCAGAATCAGATTAACGGTTGAGAACAAGCAAGGTTTTTTTTTTTTTTTTACGAAAAATATTTTTCACGCGCAGGTTAGTCGTCGCGCATCTTCGGGCTCTTTTCGTTGACTCGCTTCATTTCGCGCTCTCTCGCCCTCCGCCTCCTCTTCCGGCTTTTTCAATCAGACTCATGCAGGTCGGAATATTACGAATATTAAGGTCCGCCGATATGACGTTTGCGCGGAGATGCAAACTTTGGCTATCCTAACGAAGCGAGGTAAGCAAATTTTCCCAATTTACCATTCGAACCGTGAACGGGAGCGGGATCAATGAAATTTCACGACAGTTGTTCCGCAAAAGTTTGCGTCGCCTGATTTTCGTCATGTGCGCACGTGTCCCACCGGCTTTTCTCCTCCTCTCTCCTCGTCCGCGAGTCCTCGGACTTGATTCGAGAGTTTTCAGTCACGTTTCGGGATCCAAGATCCAGATCCGATTTCAGGGAATAGAAATCGTGTCCCCGGGAGGTCCCGGGATCGCCGCATCGAACGCGTTCGAGCAACTCCGTGAAATCGAGTTACGCGTTGCTGCTACATTAACTCCATCGGAAGTTGGTGTCTGTCAGTTCTCGGTGCATACACATACATCGTGGACCCGGATGAGCGCGCACCACCGAAAATTAGTCTCACCGCGTTCACCGTGAACGATTGTTGTAACCGCGAAGATTTGTCTTCTCCGGCGAGCACGTTTGCTCGGAGTATTCTTTGTCTGGTACGTTTGCAAATTTCCGTGCATTTGTTCTTTTACACGCGCGAATATTTTTTTTTTTGCTCTAATCTTTCGTCCGACAATTACAAAATTAGAATTAAGGTTCGCGCAAATAAGTTTGTCTATTTAAAACAATTTTTTGGGGCTCTACCAAAATGTTAAACTAATTCGCTTCTTGTCGCTCGTCTCATATTCACTCTCCATAACTGTTTTCACGTTCCTCTATCCGTCTCCCGGACAGTTTATCGTTTACTCTCTCGGCATTTCCTATGCGCTGCAAATTACTCCGTTAATCCGTCTACCACTCGGTATCCCAGCTGAATGAGATCCCGGATTAGTACCTAGCGTGTTTTTGTCCGAATTTCGAGGTGCCCTCGGTATGAACGCTGCCATCTGTCTTCCGTCCCGTGCGAAATTTGCGGGTTGGAAACATCTCTCGGAAGAAACTTAATTAATTATCACGTCGACTGATTTTGATTAATGCGCACTTTCTTTCCGTTCGGCCGCACGCGTCGAAGGACCATCGCGCGACATCGGTGTATCTTCTCTCCGGTTAAGTTTTTATCCAATTATTTGATTGAGTCCGCGGTAGCGACCCCCGTTATTGTATCGCTTTGTAATGAATGTAACAAGGAATTGAATACGCCGCCCCGACGGTAACGACTTTTACGGGCTATCGACCGGCTATCAATCGAATCGCAAAATCCCGTAGCGAGCGTAGAATCATCCCGGTGCGTTATAATATGATCTCACGGTGACCTACCCCACACAATTTATCCGTCTTTTACAAATGAATTCAGTGGACGGTACTAATAATTCGTCTCCATTCTTCCTCTCTTGAATTACTTGGTACAATGGTGGATTTAAAACGAGGATACGAGAGAAAAGAGAACTTCGATCGTTATCGGACGGAGGCTGAGCACGGGCCTCCTTTCCATCCCCGTTCGCTCGTTCGTGTGCTGTTAACGAACGGCTGCCCAGGGAAAGGACTCCCATCCGAGTTCCGCAAGTCCGATGACTTCGCGGCTCGTTAATAAAATCAATTATAACCAAAGGAGGCAAAAAATTAGCGAGATCGTTTGAGAACGTTCGCGGGAATTTTAGATTAACGAACCTGACCTGAACTTCTCGGGTAGTACTTGTTTTAATTCGATATATCTTTTCTTTTTTTCATTTTTTTTATATTTTTTTTATTTACGACATAAAAGAATATATATTCATATAAACCTGTCTTTAAAATATTTTTGATAGATTTGTTTTATCGACAAAAGTATCGTGTTGATTTTGAATAGTAATTTCAGACTCTGATTCCTACAGCTACAAAAATCACGACTAACATAAGAGAGAAGATAAATGTCTTCTTGATCGTCGTCTTTCAAGAGATGTATCGTTAACTCTTAACTTCCCATTCCACGGCTCCTGTTTTCGATTCTTTTCTTATCTCGATGCAGGTATAAGAGCTCAAAAAAGAAAACACCCCTATTTTCCCCACCCCAGTCCACATTCGCGAAAGTAGAACAGGCCCGATGGCTCGATTGCATTCGATGAAATCGCCTGCAATCGGACGACGGAAGAGATTCGAAGTAAATTGGAAATGTCCCGCGGCTCTTCAGATTTTTATTTTCGTATACAAAGGTTGTATAAACCAGGCAGATGAAAGGAAGCGAGGAACATAGACTGCGCTTATATACAAAATAATTTGTAATGGCAATAAATTTCATATCTTCCAAAGAGTTCGACGTCATCCGAGATATAGTAATTTAATATTGCATGGCTGAGTTTCGATAACGAATTTCTGCGACGATTGGAATCGCGATCACTCCGCTAAACGTCGATTTTGGAGAGGAAAAAAAAAGTATTTCATGCGTTTTTTTTTGTTCATTTTATTACGTTTTCTAAAAAAAAAAAATATACAAATTACGAATAAAAATAATACTGTAAGATAAAAATACTAGAGTTGCGTTAGTAAAAAACAATTAGTGCGTGTGCGAAATAATTTTAGATATTTTAACGCTTAAAAAAGTATCTTGTTCACCGAAAATATCGTTTATAAAGAATTCTTTTGCGTATTGATATTTCCTTCGTTAATTTATTTACCATATTACCTTCCGCGTTTCGTTCCGTTGAATAAAACTTAGGAGCAAATTTACAGAAGCATTTCGCTTGATATCGCGAAATTTTCCTCGGTGGTTATAGACCAGTGGAAATGGTTCGCGTTTTCATTATTTCAACGACATTACCCCAATTCTGCTACCGCGAGCATACGCGTCTAATTATAGTACAAATGCGCGTTCCACTTTTGTTAGCGCATTACCCAACAGGAGGGGGAAGGTAACATTTTCATTAAACAGATCACATTTTGGCACGAAATTTTCTGCGTGTGTGTGAAAATGCGATATCGTCCATCGCGCGAGCGCGATTGTTTGCCACGACAAAGAGAACACAGAAAATTTAATTTCAATAAATAACTAGTATATTACTGGATTTTATCGCGGGGCTCTCCCAAAATATGTCGAGAACGTTTCGGGCCGGATTGAATAATCGGAATTGCTAACGCGGCTCTCGTGGGTTTGTTTTTTTATATTTTTTTTTTTTTTGCTTTAACACTCGGAAGTCTTTGGCGTGCAACGGTAGCAATGCTGGAAGCTGGCCATACCTCCGTCCCTCAGCTCGTAACATCGAAACGTTTCGGCCCTAGAGAATTACGAAGGTGGGTAATTAAATATTTCCGCGCAGCGACGAAAGCAATAAACAGCGACGATGTAACGAAGTAATTACGCCCGCTGGTCCATCGCGGTTATCAGGTTTACGGCGACGGTACTTCCGAGATCTCCAGCCGCGGAATCTTTCTTCCAATGCGGGAAACTCGTCGCCGGTTTAATTATACGATGACGCCACATTAAGCTGTTTCAATTACAGGCCGAATATATTTGACGGCGCCGTCGGGATTAAGAGCCGTGTTGCTGGTTCTTGGAGATAACAAAAGTGCAGTACCGTTTTTGTAATTTGTAACCACGATCGTTCTCCGTGTTTTATATTCCCTGTTATTTCGCTTTAAATTAATTATCAACTGTCAACAATCAAATAAATGTAATTTTATTGTACGCACTGGATTTAATAGAATTTAGTAGAAAAAAGAAAAAGAAAAAAAAAATCTTTTTCTCTTCGGTGATCTTTTGATCTTTTACTGAAATTATTCGAATATTACGACTCACATATCGAGAGTGCATAAAATATGCATCAGGCACTTGAGAGTTTAAGCTCCGCGGAAACCGACGCGAATTTGTAATGTAGAACGGATGTGAAAACCGACTTGCTCCACGTTTCTCGCACGGCACACGCCGTTGCATCCCGCATCCCGCATCCCGCATTCCGCGCCGTCCATTTGCGGGGATTTTTAAACGTTAACCCGTTTAATCGAATCGAGATAATCGCGCAGTTTAAGTACAATCGGCCGAATTTGCCTATCGCATCTGCGGTCGTTTATTTGCATGAGATGCAAACTCAGCGTCTCCTCTCGCTTGGAAATTCCGCGTGCGATTTTCCGCCCTCGTTTCGCCCAATGACGCGTGGCCCGCGGGCCAACGACATACGCTTCTTTTTCGTACCGCGCCCGAAAGGGACGAGCTATTATTCAGCGCACAATACGTCCGACGAGGCTTTCACTCGTTATCGGTAACGAGCTACCCTCGGCGTCAAGGAAATCGCTGGGCGCGCCTCTTCCTCGATGTCCTTTATCAGAGCCACTTTCCAGAGTTTCTCGAAGTTTGCTCGTGCAATCGGCCGCCAAAGGGCGGAATTAAAGTTAGGGTTTTTGCAACATTTCCCAGCGCGAAAAGTAGTTACTACTTTCAACTGATTTACATTGATTTTTTTTTTTTATTATTTTTTATCGTTACGTAGCACTTTATATATAATGTGTAAATTTGATATTTGCGAATTATTATTGCAATTGTGCGGCAAAAAAAAATGTGGGACATTAAGTATGTCGATACAAATACTTTTACGAGAAGAGCCGAACGGGTTATACATGCTTACACAGATACGTGCGCGTGCGAACGGAAGAAAATGGAAGAGACACACGAGTTTGTAGCAAGCAAGAGCACCGGAAATTCGTATCTATCCTCCGGGGTAACCCGAGAAACCCGAGGACCGTCCTCCACGGTCCACTCCTTCTCTGTCTTTCTCTTTCTCAAGGAAACTCTATCCTCCTCGCGTCTTCTGCCGGTGCATCTTCCACCCCATTCTCTCGAGTTTCTTTTTTATTCGCTTCTCTCCATTAACGTCTTTTCTTTTCGACGCTCGCAAAACTTTCTCATTATCTCAGCGAAAATGCGCGACTCTTTCTCAGACTCAGTATACGATTCAATTAGTTTTTTTTTTTTTTGTTTTGAATAAGGAAGCGATTCCGGGTATTGACTCCAATAGGCGACTCCTATTTGCACAGTATTGTTCGGATATTTTTAATTTCCATTGGATTTCGCGTCCAATCTTATTTTATTTTATTTTTTTTTTATTAACCGCACGCTTCTTTTCAGCTTATTTGTTTTCTTGAATTTAGTGATTTACGAGACAAACTCGATTATTCCAGGTGTTAATTATTTAATTTCTCAATTATAATTTTTTTTTCTCGTCTCTTATTTCGGGTTTAGATCCGGAATTATTTTATTCGCCTTGTATTTCGAATATGACTGAGAGTGACGTGACGCTAATAAGATTGACTAATAGAATACCCTTAATAGAATTGTCGACAATGAAAGCATGGACGGATGCGACGCATCGTAGCAAATCGGACACGACGGACCGTTCCTTTGAAGTTTAATTCCCGGTGTAATTAGAGTCACGCCCGGCCATACAAAGTCGATCGTGCGCGTCGTTACGACGACATTGTTCTCACAGGCTGTAAATTCGTGTCTCGCGGCACCGGGGCTAACGATTATACGATGGGATTCAAGTTATTCGTTGAATTTTCGACGCAGCGTTTTTCCCTGCTCGTCAACGTGACAAAGGGGAGCGAGATATGCGACAACGGGCGAGACGGCATTCTGCTACCGGCTCCCGCGAATTGCATCGCGAAAGTTTTCACGAGAACTTTTGTTTCATTTGGACGCCAGAATTCGGTTATTTCGTTTTTGAGTCTCGGCGCCAAGGATTTTTGTCGCGCGCGACAAAACGCTTTGATATCTTGATTTTGCGCACGTCATTAACGAGCGCGCATTGTTCTCGGACTGATTAATAACTGAAAGAGATTCTTGACGCCTGACCCGCGGTCCCACAGATTTACGAGTTCCCTTCTCCATTTTTCTCCCGAGCGCAAATTATATTAGCTAGTTTCAGCGGATATATTTTTCCGCCTGTAACTGCTTCGTGAAATATTACAGAGTGGAAATGGCTGCGGGCGTAAAGTATACACAATTCACAAGTCTACCGTCCGCAAAGTTCGAGATTATAGATAAATTAAAATGATAATATGAATTGCAAATAAAAATTGTGTGATATACTTATATAATTCAATTTTTTTTTTTCTTTTTTTTTTGTTTCAATTAAATTAAATATAAATATTACAGATTACTATTTTATCGTAACGAAAGATTATCGATATCGATAATTTCGCTTAGATTATATATTTTTAAAATAAGTTTTAAACACGTACACGAAACATTTTAATGATAATTGGTAATTTACTTATGTTTTAATCGTTTCATTGTTATTTCAATCATCTGTATGTGTGCGTATCGTGATTTATCGGCGTATCTGGTGTAATACCGAGGGTTAACTTACCCATCTATCAGTGGCACGTCCTTTAGAATTCTTCGAGCTGCCGCGAGGCGATCTCCTGCGTGGGCCGCGAGCAAGATCCTCGTCAGTAGCTGACCAAGGACCATCACGCCCACCACCATCCTCATCCTCCTCCTCGCTGGACCCGCAACGTGTCTTTACTAATGTCCTCATGCCATCACCGTTAACCCACCGGCTCACCCGCAGCACTTCCTTCAGCCGGGTTGTAGAATGGCCAGGATGTAACAGGATCCTTCGCCTCAAGTTGCGCGTCTAGTTAACTTCTACGAAAGAATTATTTAACGCGACCATATTCTTAGTCGATCGTAATTTTCAAACTTGTCCTTCGGCTTGAAACAGAGATTATTTTTTTTTAATTTCTCGACCTTCTGAAAGCCTTCTCGAATTTGGAGATTATTCTAAGATCTTAACAACGAGTTCTTCTGGATTTAGAGGAGTCCCCGCAATGTTTTTTACCGACAAGATCAGCCGAACGTACGAGATTTTATCGCCGCACACGTGGAAACACTTATCTTCTTCCGCTAGGATAACAGAGTTCAGGGATCAGCGTTCGCTTTCCTCTTCAACTGACTCTTCTTATCTTCGGCGCATTCGTCTTCACACATCCTCGAGCCCACCTCAATTTCTCACATCCAGCGGACTCGAAGGTCCACTTTTTCCACTGTCACGATAGCTACTTCGGGCTCTCCCCCGTCTTCGTCCTCGCCGACCTTTTAGATTAACCTTCCGGTCTCATTGCCATACACTCTGTCCGACGCAGACGCTCCGCGTTTCTTATTCCTCTTTTTCCGGTTTCTTGTCCTCCGAGTGGAATGCTCTCTTTGTCCGACTGCGCGCCACTCGTTTTACCATTTAATATCTCCAAGCCGCAAAGCCAAGCCGTCTTTAATGCGGTCGCCGGTCTTTGAGCGCAGCGGCGCGACGCGTTTCGGCCGATTCATTCAACTCCTGGCGCAGCTCGAAACTCTTTATTTCGTCCACTTTCGAAATTAATCTTGCGCCTTGATAAAACGCGCCGGTTAATGCTGCCGCTCGCTCGAATATTTACACGTTGATTCTTCGCCCGGTCGAACGAGCAATCAATTACTCGGCCGGGGCTTTTCTTCAATCGGTGCTATTCTTAATCGCTTGCAAAATGTACTTCTCGTGCTTTTCTCACTTCCAGCTTGCCCGCTGAAAATTTCTTCGAAGGCAAAGATGACTTTCGAGGCACCGAAAGTCGCCTTGGGGATTTACTCCGATAGTTTGATCAGGGAGACAGGCTTTCAGAGGTTTCCTTCGTCCTCGCGTCGTCGTCTTTCTATCCGCCCTTAAGGATTGAAGGCCCCCTTGCCGAGTAGCGCCCTTATCGACTTCTTCGCCGGCGCTCGAGAGATCTAAAGCCGGTCGGTAATCGAAGACACGTTCGCCCACCTTCCGCGATCCTCGCCGGTGTAAAGTGCCGCTGGTTGAAACCACTTAAGCGAGGTTATCGATGTCGATGGTCTTTAATTTACGTCGACACCGACCCCCGCCGTGCTCGCGCACAACACGCTTTGATCGAGCTATCCGTAACGGGGATATTTAAGAAAATCGAGTTCTAGTTAGCCCAAGCTCTGTTAATTAAGGC
Organism: Cardiocondyla obscurior; assembly: GCF_019399895.1. NCBI lineage: Eukaryota > Metazoa > Arthropoda > Insecta > Hymenoptera > Formicidae > Cardiocondyla > Cardiocondyla obscurior. The sequence continues at coordinate 4,072,631 of NC_091876.1, forward strand.
GGCATCTCGAATGTCGAATCTTCGCACGTCTTTCCCGTCGTCTTGCGTGGCGTACGCTAAGCTCGCAAGCTCGTGCCACCTGCAGCTGAGAGTTTCACAGGATCGGCATCTCCTCGGGGGTGTTGCGCTAAGTATCCCACAGGCGGTCCGCTCGTTAGGGTCTCGAAGATTAATTAGATCGGCGAGAGGAAGCTGTCGTACTACCCGAGCGCAAAAACCTCTTCTTCTTTATTCTCGCGGTTGAGATCAGTGTTCCGGCATGTTTCCTGATACGCGATCCATCCTCCGATGTTCTTACGACACCGCGTTCCTTTCTATCTCTCTCTTACTTTTTTTTTCTTTTTCGAGACTCAACCCTTTCCCCTCCTCGTCGTTCTTAAATCACCTGCATCGGCGACGGCGTTTCATAACCGCGCGGCGAATGTCACTGTTACACAACGCGGTCCGTAAATCCGTCGCGATTAATTCGGCACTCGATTAAGTTTGGCGATTAATCGCGCACTTGAAATGCGGCGAACGAAACTCACAGCGGGGCCGGCGGCTTTGATGTCACTTGGAAATGGATTGCTCTGCCATTTGGCCCGGATATTTTCTAACTTCCGCTGACCTGTAAGAGGTAGATTTTTCTAACTCGCGGCCCGGCTTGCGAAGAATTATCGCGTGGAGGAATTCTCGGCGAAGATTACTCGAGATCAGCGAATACGTTGAATTGAAATTATTGCGAAGATTTAAAATACATAAGACTGTCGTGTATTATTTTCAAAAAATTGCGAATTTGATTCAACTGCATTAAAAATTTTTTTTATTGTGGCCTCGACGGTGAATAAAAAAAGGGACGTAATTGAAAATTAATATTCACGCTAACGGTTGACTTTTCTAACTACATTCGCAACGCGCCACGTATCGAAATTGATACCGCGTGGTCCCGAACGGAACGAAAATAGAGTTTACGGTCTCCCTCGAACAATAATATGATTATCCCCTTCATTAATGTCTTACTCTCGTCAAAATTAATAGAGACCAGATTGGCTAGCATCGCATCGGATTACGGAAAGGCGATCGAGTCGGTGCACGGCATCGAGGTATAATTGATGACTATAATCCGTTCGTCGCTGTTGGTCCCGCGGGTATTACCGTATCGGAGTTATCGTAACGTCAGACGTCACGGCGATAATTCCCCGTAATTATCTTCAGGCGCGCCTTCTTTTCGATATGTAATCTCATTGTGCCCGTCACATTGGGCACGCGTAATCTTCTTAACGCTGTACTAGGTTGGTAATTCGACAGCTTATAGAAGACCGGACGTGCCGGGCGGGGGCGACGCAACAACGGGGCCGTTAACGTCGATTGCGACTAATGAGTTGGCTTGTTCATAATTATCGGCAGACGCGGCTGCCCGCGATACACGGCATTTATCTACGCGCCGGTGATTAATTATTGCTAACGACGTTAACGACCGCGTCTTTTCAGCAGCCGCATACGTTTGCGTACCATGTGCTCTTTAACGCGGCGATTCATCTGCCTCTCTTTGCCCCGCGAGAGATTTTCGAGCGATAAAATATCGCCACCGCTACGCGTATCGAGGTCCGAGAGGTAACCAACCGTGAAAGTTTACTTAAAATCAGCGTCCAGTATCGCAGCCCTACGCGCGTCGAGTAATTAATTTAGTGACTTTTTTTTTTTTTTTAATATGTAGAAAAAATACGGGAGACAGATAGCGAGAAAGCTCGGAATAATTTTCGATTTCGCGTATACAGCGGATATATTTATCTAGCGTTCGCTATTGTTTGTCGAAACGACGTGTCTATTCGAGCTTATAATGAAAAACTGATGTCGCACAGAGAAACGCAATAAAGTTTCCTGTATCGAATGCAGGTCGCAGCGGCGGTCCAAATTTTTTGTTTTCACCATTCGAATTTTTTTTTTCCTTTTTTGCTCTTTTTTTTTTTAAATTTGTACAACCGGACACGTTCGACGGCGTTAATTGACGCGAGAGAAGCTTTATCAACGCCGTGAGTTTAATATTCGAAGACGCGCACGCGGACACCTATATTTTAGCGCGACGTAGGAAAGTGACAAGTTAATTTAGCGACCGGCGAGATGTGAAGGTATCTCGTAGATAGCAGTAGACTCTCTCACGAAGCGTACTCGCGAATCGACACGGATGCATCTGACAGCCACGTTTCTCCGTAGACATTTCGATCGTTTCTTTCAACAACGTATCGAATCGCCGTGAAGTTACTGGAATTGCTTTTCGACGAAACTTTTTGCGTCCGTAAAGAGAAGTTACTTACTCTCCGCGCGAGATAGGCAGGCTGATTTTTCTGTCAAACGCAAATTCGGTGCGCCGTGAAATCGCGAGCGATTGTCGTTCCCGACGCGCACCTGTTCGGCCTTCTCGGAACTGCTTTTATTCCTCGATTAATCACAATTTTCTTCTGCAACGTTGCGCGCGAGTATTACGGTACTTTTTCTCAAAATCTGTCCTGTGCTAGCTACTGCAGCGAAGGGAGTTCGATTTAAATGAGCGCGTTTCTCGGCGAGATCTTATCGCGGGCGTTTCTCTCACACCCATCCACTCCCGGTAAAAAAATCCGGTCGCCGTTCCACGGGTCGGTTCACGTCTCATAAAAGTCCGCGCGCGGATGCAGGGTGCATCTGTTCCCCTCGTAAAAAGTCACAGAAGTGCCTCCCGATATAAGATCCTCCACGCGACTCTCCTCGCGGCCGCGCGCGCAAAACTTTTTCCCCGAGCTTTTCCGGCAGAAGTTTCGTCCTTACGCGAGAGCGAGATTGCAGGATCCTGTTTACGAGCTTGTGCGGGTGTAACGGGATACCAGGAACGTGTTTCGGCACGATCCGATATGCCCTCAGAAATTCGTACGTGATCCTACTCCGCTCTCTTCTCCGTGTATTGGGGTAGATCGGGCGCAATCACGGCCGATGTGTCGAAGGGGTGGTTCCGTCGGGTTGGGTGCGTCGCGGCGCGGACGACGGCGCGGGTCGTGCCGTTGCTCGCGGTCCGGAGTTGAAGACCCGACTGATGGAAACGCACGTAGGAACTCCGGTACTCGTGAGGGCGCAGGCGCCTCCGCGTCTCTCTGCGATCTTCTCCCGTTACACGGTGGAGGCTGCCCGTCCGTTCCGTCGCGTCGCGTCGCGCTGCGCCCGCGACGCGCGTCTCCGATGTCGCCGGTACCTTTTGAAGCGTCGCTACCTTCTTCGACACCGCGCGTCTCGATCTTAGGCTGAGCACGCGCCACCTTCTTTCTCCGCTATCTTTGCTGAACTCGGCGCGAAGGTGCATACGTGTCCTCCGACAACACATATGTCACAAAGATTGTATACACGGTTTACCGAACCCGGGTAGCTCGGCGCGTGCTCAAACTCGCGCCGCCGTGACAAAGTTTCGCGTCGGATACTTACGGTACTATTATCACCCGAGCGGCGGGGGTGGCTTGACTTACCGTCATTGCTTTTTCTCGCGCAGCAGATCAGCGGATTTCGCACAGGATCCCCACGCGTGCACGGCTTGCCGAAGCAGATAATGCCCGCGCGGATGCCTGAAGTGGCTACTCCGCGTGTTTCAATTTCACCCCGAGAGCGGAGATTTGTATTATCCCTTCGGCGCAGCAGCGCTTTATTTATTCATTGAATTTTTGCGGGGGCGAATTAGTGAATCTTTTCGCGGATTACTTGAGACCGGTTGAAATTAAATTCTTCCGGCCCGTCCGTTCCGAGGAAGCGCGTCAAACTTGTATCGCGCGCGTACAAGTTTTACAGCGCGCGGACTTACTCTCTCGCGTAAAGTAGCGAAAAAAGAAAGTACTGTGTGGTCGCCCTTTACGCCCGGGTTACAGCTGGTCTTCTTTCCTCGGCAAAATTACCGCCACTCCCGAAGATGGGTCTGTAACCTCGCAATTTTATATCGACCCGTCGGTGCCAAACGAGAACTTTTACCCGCGGTCCCGAGCGGCGCGGCGGTACGGGGGTCTAATTAAACGCGGGAGAGCGCAGAGTGCATCCGTAACTTACGGCACGTTTTTATTCCGCCTCGTTCCCTCCGTGGGCGCGCGAGTGTATTTGTCGGCTATGCGAATTCATTCTAAGTTTCCCGTCGGACAGCACGCTGGGAATTATTGCCTGGGAAGTTCTCCGCGAGGAAAGTTGTCAGGTCCTTGCGTCATTGTTATGTATCATGCGGCAACTTTATATCGTATCTTACTTCGACTTCCGGCGCATCGCGATATATTGTCTCGCCAATGGTCGTGCGCTAGCTACTTCCCCGCGGGACGCGCAGCAGTTTTATCTTTTATTTCGCCGGGATGCGCGTCTTTCTTCGCGCGAAGAGAATATCTCCTTTGACATTTCGCATTCGCGTCCTGCTTCGTCTCAGCGTGTCGCCTCCTCGAATCGATCGGCGAAACGAGGGCCGCCAAGTTCTTTTTCAGCTCAGAATCCGCCGGCTTTCCGTCTCGCGTCCCGCAAAACATCGCCGCGGTTACAAGATTTCGATACTCCTCTTTGTCTTTTCTTACGCATGCTCGCGTCGTATTTCGTGCCACGATATCTACGGTAGCGGCAGAATGATCGGCCTTGAGAATAAAACTACGGCGAAAAAGAACAGAGCGACGGCGCCGGGAAAGTAGGAGGATTTTGCATTAATGTCTCCGTGGAGGAACAGCGCGGACTACAATTTCGTAAATTACTTTACACTGCTGCGCGAGCTTTTGTAGTATAGATAATAACGGTGCAAGGGGAATTTTTGCATTGCAGGAGGGAAGGAAAATATGCCGAGAAATAATTTCGCATATTTGTCTCTCTTTTTTCCTAGAAGGGACCGGACAGAATTATTGTTATATTTAAATGGCTTCATGGAGATGCGGGAGAATGGAACACTGCTAAGTACTTTCTCGCGGATAACGCGGTTAACGAAATAACTTAATTTTTTATTAATTTCCGCGGAACGGCGAGAAGGAGTCGCTCGTTCGTCGACTTGCGCCGCACGAATCTTGGAAGTCGAAGAACTTTTCTTTTCGGGATCGTAATCAAGATTATGCGGGTGACCAGCGAGAAATCCGTAAAACGAACCAAAGTGTTTGCGGAGGACAAATCTAATTTCGCGTGTATCACGATGATAAACGGATCCCACCTGAGAGAAGGGAGGACGGCTCGTCGGGACTTTATTCGACCCGAGTCATCCCGCCACTTCTATCGAGTTATCCTTTCGTTAGCTCGGCCTAATCTCCCTCTTCGACTGTTTCTCACCGTACTCTCGATCTCTGCTTCCTACCAACTCGTTTTCATAATCGTGATTCTCGCTTCAAGCTTCTCCGGCCTCTCCTGTCTCTCTTTCTCTGATCCTGAGTCTCTCTCTCTCTCTCTCTTTCTCTCTCTATGTCTCTCCCGCCGGTATATTCGTTCGTCTCATTGGCTCAATGCAAATTTCGAAAAGCCTTCGGCTCTGACCATAAATCAGGTTAACGTTATTCGGGTTTACCCGTCGGCTAACCGGAGTCGTGTGCGTTCTACGTGTACGTCACAGGCGCCGTCATCACGATCTCACGCTGGCCTCTTTTCCATCCAGGTCCATCGCGATTGCGGTCACCGCAATTATGATAACGATAATCGGATGAAACAGCCGCCTACGGCAGTTTAACGTTCCGACGTTGCGGTTGATATTGTTACTCGTCTCTCTTTTCGATTGTCAATTTGAAAAAGTGGAAAAAGAAATGCCTAAAGCGAATATGCATTTGCAGAATGTGCTTACTCACCTGAGGCATTAAAAAATTCACCCCCTTCATATTTTAAAATAATATCTTTTCTGCATTGCTATTTAATTTTTTAATTTTTTTTTTTTTTAATTGCATTAAATAAATGTTATCGATAAGCATTTCTTGCGAAAATTTGCCTTCTGTAATTTAATTCAATTTAGCGTCAGACGGTGAACGCGATGCTCGGTACGCAAAGTCAAAACCGATCGCGATCCGAAATAACTGAGCGGCGACACTCGATTATTGGGAAGAAATAGCGTGAGAAATATAGATAAAGAAGCGCTGGGATATAATACAACCGGCAAGAAATTCCGCCTGGTACGAGGTATCTCTAGCCGGCTTTCGATCGGCGCGACGCGGTGTTTCGTGTGAGGCTATACATGGCGGTGGGCGTTATCGGATCGAATTCAATTTAGGCGTAGAATAAAAGCGACGACGAATGTACGAATATTGGGTCATGGTAAGCGAGAGGCTCGCATGCAAAGGGACACGAGTGATAAATTCTGATTGGCGTTTGACTTCCTTCATCAAAGAGCCCTTTTAAATTGTCCACGTTTAATTGTTATTTATTTTATTTTTATCTTTTTTTCTTTTTTAAAACGAAACCGATTACAATTTTATTTGGTGGCCCTAATAAAATACAAGAGAATAATTGGAATATTGAACGTTTATAAGTAACGGATATTAATTGAGACGCTTGGCGCTCGTGCCCGTGAACGCGGAAAAATGAACCGGCTTTCCGGCAAAGCTTCTTACATCAAAATCTATGAGTAGAATAATGGTATAAGCTGTCTTCTTTCTCCCCCTCGATAAATCTTCGTCTTTGAGGAAGAAATAAAGACTTTTTAAAAAGCACATCGTATTGTTTGAACATATCAATTTAATCAATTCGATTAAACGTTTAAAAAATTATACGAGATTTATTCATGCCTCGCATGGAATATATTTGCCTTCGTAATTTCGGTATTATGTCCGAGCTGTCTTCACGCAATTATCGCAATAAAAAACAGAGTGCTTTTTAATACACGATCGAGATGTAAGGTACCGTTATAAGCTGCCGTCCATTATGCTGCAATAACTGCTCGCGATAGCAGGCGACACTCGATTATTGGGAGAAATAGCGTGAGAAATATGAATAAAGCCGGGCATATATTGCACCACGTGTATGGTATTGTGCAGCGATTCGCATGGTACTACCGGCGTATCTTCGAGTATTCGATTGTAATTAGAATTTATTGCGATAGACCGGGAGGCACCAATACACAAAAGACGCTTAGCATCGATCCGCCAGTTGGGGCACGAAATCGGTGCAATTTATCGTTTAAAAAGCGTAAACGTATTAGCGAATTTATTCGATTCGACGGTGAATTTTCTGTCACTTTGATCACGCTCCCGACAGACCGTAACACATTGTGTAACAACGAAATCTACTTTTTTTTTTTAAATTATTTTTTTTTTTTTTTACGTCGATCAACGATATTGAAAATTATTCAATTTTCGCGTGAAACCCCGATATTTTTGCGCACGCACGCGGCAATGGAAAAAGAACCGCCGCCGCCGTCGCGAAAATACACGGCGATGAATCGGATCTCGACGCGAATATTTTCACGGCTCATCATATACGATCGAGCTATCTCGTCAAATTGCGTCCACGCCCAAAGTGGCGATCTCAGCGTAATAACGACATCGGCCGGGCGTTACGCGATACCTACCATTAGCCTCATCGACCGAATATCGATTGACCCGTGTTGTGCGCCCGTTGGAAGAGAGTGCTCGATGAATTCCGGGAGGGAGCGGCAAAACGGCTGTAGCCGGCGTTATAAGGCGCCGACGATTTTTCATGTCGCTTCGGGCCTGAATTATTCATCGGTCGTGATAGGCATAAAAGTCGCGAGTCTCAGATGAAAATGTTTCGTGTGAATGTAATGCGGTTGCCGAATCGCGTATTTAGGGCGCGAGGGAGGAGGAGGGACCCCGATCCCATCGCGTCTCGCGTCGTTGATCTCGAGCGTGTAGGAAGAAGATACTTTTCAGGGGATGTTCGTGACGATGCGGCGGCACGATAACTGACGGCGTCGATGTTGCGCGGTAATGAAACGATTCGCGGCATTCTTTCTCATTTTGGCCTTTTAACGAGACAAGAATAAAGATTGATATTCCTCCGGAGCCGTGATCGAAAGAAGTAACTTGTTAAAAGCGTTAGATCGCACCTGCGAGATTACACTCGCAGTGAATTGAAATCCGAAATCGTATGTAAAGGGTTCACTGTCGCGCGGTTGATTTATGGGAAAAGAAGGTTTCTTGTAAAAAAAATTCTTTTACACATTTCAACGCGTTATAAAAAATTTTATTTGTCGAATATTAATTACATCGATACCGAATCTCAAAACTTTTTCCTTGGCAGCTTACGCTTACTATCGCTTGGTATTTTTGATTGTATTTTTTATTCTTTTAAATTGGATTATTGCACCAATTTGCCTTCGTTCTGCGGCGATTCTGTTGTATGATTTTATCGTCGGAGTGCCTGCTGGAAAAGTCGTTTGCTCGGGCGCGATTCATCTATTCTGCAGAAACCGCCGCGTGACGGAAGGCAAAAGGGCGCGGCGGCGTTTATTTCCTCGCACACCTCCGTTCAAACGGGGCAGACCATTGCAGGTGGCAGATTACGTCGCTGCCGAGTCGACGTGTCGCACCTATGAGAAATTACCCAGTGGCATGCGGTGCGGTTCTCAAGCACCTGTCTAACGACGCATTTCCATATACGCGCGTGGTCTAGCCCTACACACGCGGCACCCCTTGTGTATAACTCCGTGTTCGTGTACACAAGTCGATGCCTGCCCCGCAACGTGCTCGTGACAGCTCCGCGGAGCCCAAAACAAGATCCTTCTTGAGTCTAGCGGCTTAAGTGCCGCCGCTGCGCGCTTGTGAATGCACCTTTACCTGCTCCGGGTAGCTCGGTAGTAGATGGAGATTGAGGGCAAAGGAGAGCCGAGACGAGAATGGAACCGTCTGCGATTCGGGGGTCTACTGCGATCGATTATCGATAAATGCCTCGCGGAATGCTGCCGATGGTCTGATTGTTAGACGCGGCTCTTCAGCGCCGATTAACGGCCCGGCGCTGTCGTAACCATCTTCAGCGCCAAGATAGATGCATCTTGGAAATCGTAATAAACGGCGCCGCGAGCTTTCCCCTTGGTATTTATCGCGTAATCTGGTTAGTAAAAGCGCAAGCCTCGTTACGTTTATTGCTGCGAATGATTCTCTTTTATTAATTCAAGTGGCCCTACATTTTCGAGCGATTCACTTAGAGTGATAATTTGCGTCGCGTTGAACGCTAAATATGCAAATGACGGTAAATAACGCGTTATCAAGATAAAAAATTTAATTCGCGCTTGTCACCTCGTGCATTTTATCTTTTCACTGATACATATTACGAATCTTATTGCGATTCGTCAGATTAAATTGCAAGTCTAGCTGATAACTCATGGGATTTACATTAGGCAACGTTACATTGTAATTTATGGGCTTAACACGATCAATTATCGATTATCGGTCGCGGGTCCGCTCCCGATCGTTATACGGATTCCCTTCAGCTTTGGGAAGTGTTAGCTAGCCGGAGGGTGCCGACATTTCACATGGCAGCCGACTGGATTCTTTCCAGTCACTTAACACGACGGGGAAGAAAAATAGACCGGCGCGACGATTTATAGATTTTCTTTGCGCCGCGAAAAATTTCACTTCTGCCGTTGCGCCACAAACACCAATCTCTACTTATCGCGGATCAAATTTTCCGTTTGATCATTTGAAAATAATGAAATTGAGAAGCTGCATGTAAAAGAGAAAACGATTCAAGGTAGATTTCAGTACGCTCAGAAGGAAAAAATTAAAATATTTTTCTTCCGTAAAATGAGATTAAGTTTCCAACGAAAAGAAACATAAATGCCTGTAATTAATAAAACGTGTTTGGCTCAAGGGTATCGGTGCAAGTTTTCTACAAAGTTTGTTACTACGCGTAGAGACGTATATGCAAATGTCTTCTGGCGAAAACACTCTGTTATTTGGTACAATGATTCGTACGCTCGACAACAGGAATCTTCCTTTTTTTTTTTTTTTTTTTTTTTTTTCTGGGCGATACGAATTCGTTAATGGCCGAAAGGAAATGCTCGTTCTTTACTTTCGCGAAGTTGCTCTTCACCTTTCCTGTTGTTCCAACTTTGACCCAGATAGTCAACGACGCCGTTGGCGAACAAGTTCTATGAGCAAGCAGAAATTGTTCTTAATTGTTAAATGCTGTTTCCCTCGACCTTTTGCATTCTTCTCGTTATCATCTTCGAACTGCGCCGCGCAGATAAGGCCGCGCGCTCGAAATTCGAGAAACGGCCTGGAAAGAAAAATTCACGTAACGGGATAACGTCCATTAAACTGAAACAATTCTCGTCGGCGGATTAATGTAGCTGTGGAAAAAAATACGCGCGCGCGCGGTCGTCGGTGTAAAAATTTCTCTATCGAGAACGCAATTTAATAAGAATCCGCGAAGATAAAGATGAAGATAAAGATAATCTCACATTGAAACCCCTTTAATCAAATCGTCTCAGACGCGATATCAGCCTCTGCGCCATAACTGCATAATGATATGGTGGTATCACCGTGCAAGACGATAGATCCATTTGTCAGATTCGACGCGTCGTGAGTTATGATCGGTCCCTTTCTCCCGTTTTGCCCGCAGCGCCCAGCAATTGATCCAGTTCTCATATTCGCGGGAATCCGCCGGGCCTCTACCGATTCTTCTCGCGGCGGTTTTATCTCGCGCATCTCCACCTCGCCACGTGAAGGAAACGAGAGCGAAGGATAAGAAATGGCGTTTCGCGCCAGGCCAAGCGCGCGCCGGCCAATGCATGCTGATAAACCCTTCGGACGAATTTAAATCCTACGGTTCCCTCCCTCGCTGCCGTCCGATCCGTGCTTCTCGATCCTTGGATCTTTCGCGTTGCAACAATTCCTTTGGCCGCCGCGCTGCGGCTTAAATGTATCACGCCGAACGATTTATTAACCCATTTCACGGGCAGACATTGCGAACTTGGAGGATTTCGTCGAGATAGATACCGATAACTTTCCACGTTGGAACGAGCCCCTGCCGACGTCTTCGTGCTCCGGCGGAGCTTTCGTGATTGCGATGCCGGCCATTTTCCCAGCGAGAATATTTGCGATCTGATGGATCGTCCGCGGTACCTCGACATTAGAGTAGCTCGGGCATAAATAACGTACCTGACATTTTATTGCGAGATCGCAGACAAATTTCTGAGAGTCGGATAAATTCCGCGGAAAATTTTTATTTAAACGTCTGCATTAAGAATAGATTTTTGTCTCGCCTCGTGAATTGATGGCAGTTTTCTTTTTTTTTCTTTATCACGAAACTCATTCAGCGTCATAAAACTGACGGTAATGCTAATACCCATTGCTCTTGTTGATTACCGGCCTCATTAGCAACGTTTGCGTCAATGAATAAAATACTTTGCTTCGTTAAAATAAAAGCGTATTAAAATAGCAGTTGAAAGTACTTCCGAGTAAGCAGCCCGACATAATTAATGTTACTGAAACATAAAGTCCATCCTCATTAGCAATTATTATTGAAACTTGTGAATACGCGAACACAGTTTTATATTCCCATTAAAAATATTTCTTTTCTAATTTTTTTTCAAGACACATCATTTCCGTTGCGTTAATAATGTGAAAAGTTTTTGAGTCAGCAAATCGTTTCTGAAAAATATTAAAATCTTAGTTGTAAAAGTAAATTGGCCTCGGTAATTTATATTAATGGTAATAAATTAAATTGAAAAAGTTTATTTAACGGTTACATGCAATATTTTTTTTTTTTAAGAAGCGAAATAGAAAAACATGGGAGACCCCGGCAGGACTTTGCGATTTCCGCAGATTGCTTAGTGGAAGTAATTTTCAGCTCGCGTGCAGGTGTAAATCGAGCACGATCTCGGTGCTGTAAACTAACCACGGAGTTTCGTATAATTTTATTACTACTTACGCGTGTATTAGTAAACCGTAGTTGCATTATATTAACAGGTTTATCGTGAACAGGAGGGGGAAGGGGCTAGTCTCGCTGTCTTAGAAAATTAACGTTTACAATCGACTTACGGGTATCAAACAGGCTGACCGGTGCGCGTTTCGCATTTTTTAAAGGGCGCTCTTAGTTTCGATTATCGCATCGGGAATAAACAATAGCACTTACTCTTCTATTATCTAGGTACATACTTTATACAGACGCGCTTGCACTCTTCCTTGATTGGATGGTCATTGTCGTTAGTTTCCTTATCTCGTAGCCGGCGCGACTGCGGAACAATCGCATCGGCAACGATGTGACCAACGTTCTAACTCGCGAAAACACGTAGTCTTCCGCTTTCCTATCGCATTGTTGCATTCAGCTCCTTCGTTGTTTTCCTTGCGCGACGACGGGATAATTCGCTAATGGAGGGACAACTCGCAATTACTCTGGCGTTGTCTTATCGCCTTTTGCAGCGACACTTTCTTGGAGTATCTATTGTTACACGTCCCCCGCCGTCCCGGCAACATATTTTGCGCGCCACTCGAAAACAACTTTATATCGGGAACCGTCGCCGCTTAATTGTATTAATTAATTAACTGCCTGGAACTACCGGTGAAACCGACTTACAGGCACATTACGGTAACAAGTTTGCGGTTGTGGAAAGACGGAAGTTGCTCTAGGTCAAAGTTGAACACGATGGGAACGTCGAGGCAAGCCATTCAATCCGCAAACAGGATTTATCTTCGCCCGCTCACTCGTCTCGCGTATCCTCATTTTGCCTCTCGCGCCTGTCTTTGTCTTTCTCTCGATTCCTACCTTCAACAAAGAGACCATTTCCGGATGAACGAACATTTCAAAATGTTCCGGTGACCTCTCGCTCGAAACTTTAAATTAATTTCTTAGCAATTGACTGCGCTGTATTTATAAACGGGACGTAGAGATTTGTTACAGCGTAACAGATATTCCCCGCTGATTCTTTACGTTTACAGTATTAAAAAATACGACGATACTGTAACATACAAAGTTTAAATTATCGAACCGCGTAACTTATCGTCATTTTTGCGCCTTCAGTCATGAAACTGGAATCAAAGGTGTGACACTTTGATTCGCAGAATGACGAGAGAAGATGGGACTGATAATTCGATTCGCAAACACAATATATTTTCTTTTGTTCTTTTACCGTGTCGGTCTGCTCCGCTTCTCTCGACCTCGAATCCTTTTGCTCTTTGATCCACTTATCACGTTAAAAGACGATTTATTGATGGACAGAACATCTGCGAGACGATTGTTACTTTATCCTTTTCAAGATGTAATATTGTTCTTTCTCTTTCACGTGTTTACTTTTAAAGATATATTTTTTATTTCGGTTTATTTTATATGTAATATTAAATATTAATTTTAAATTAATTAATTAATTTTTTTTTTTTTTTTAAGAATTTATTGTGCGAGAATTTATCTATCGGGGACAGACGTATCTGTCCTTTTAATCTTGAAGCACGGTAACACCTTCATAGCGAAGAGCCCTGTGAACGATATAGAAGCGTCAATTCAATCCACAAACGGGATTTATCGTCCCATCTCCTTTCTGCTTCTCATCCCTGCCCATAGATCTTTCGTCTGCCTCGATTTTCTTATCGCACGAAAAGATTCTCCGACGGGGAGATGCTCGTCGAAGATTTCTAAAGTGTTTTTTTTTTTTTTTTTTTTTTTTTCTTCTTTCGAATTCACCGGAAATGACGCTTATCCAGAGTTACTATTGTTCGATCTGTGTCGCTCCGCGATTTCACTGCATTCTCGATAAGATGCGATCAATATAGTAAATTGGAAGTCAAGTTTATAACATCCAACTTTGACAAGTTGACGCCGAACGAGTAATACAATGTCGTGGAAGATCCCAGGCCGGTATTAATGGATTACGCGTGCTCGCGCCTAAAGCTAAATCGATTCTCTCTGAATAATCGATCCATTATCTTGCACACGAGATAGGCGCACCGCTTCCGGCGTATCGAAGAGATCCGTCCCAATGTACACACGTCTTAGCCGTCGCATCTAAGAAATTGCTTTCGCGAATCGCAGCTCGCCGAGAGAAATTAGTGCCGTCTGTAAATTATTCTTAAGCTCGGAGAAGTAACGGCCCCGAGGAATTACATTAGAAGTTAACTTTCGTATCGTTTTTTTAAATAGAATTTATATATTTTCGTGGAGTTTTCCGCCGAACTTTCCCCGATATTATCCCGAGACAATTAACATGCTCGTATTTTAATCTAGATCTCCTCCCCGTTGTTTGTTTATACCCTCGCGGATGAAATTTCTTGCAGCAGCATAAAAATACGCTCTTTGCCATAAACCTTAAATATTGTCTCTCTTCCGTGGAAAAACGAGCCATCGTTTACCTCGGCTTTATACCAAGAGGCTAGGGCGTTGGAAAAATGAAAGGATCGTAAAGTGGTGAAAACTTTATATTTCAAAGGTGTCAACAACGCTCGAGTAATGTCTGACTAACGAGAAACAACGCTTAACGGGATACCTGCGAGCCTGCTCCACGATCGAGCCGTAATCATTTTCTCGAACGACGCTATCGCCGAGAAAATACAAAGCGGGTAATGCAGAGCGGTATTCAGTCGGATAGTTTTCTACGGCAGGGTTAAGGAAATACGGAGTTTTAATGTAAAACGTGACTTTACGTCGATTATATGCCGCGTTTAGTTTAAAAGCAGTGCAAATTGCATTTCTTAAAATATCGTATTTTTAGTAAAGCGCTAATGCAAACCTAATGCGACGTATCTGTTTAGCTTGATAATAAATGAGTGCCATATTTCGTCGTACAATAAATTAAAAAGAAATGGAGCACTTAAAAATTATAAATTTAATACATCATTAAATATTTGCAATTATATTAATTTCTTTACATCGAATTCTTCATTAATTCTGGTTCAACGTTGCATAAATAATGTATTTTATGTAAAAAAAAAAATTGCGTTTTTATATGGAACGTAGTAAAAAATTTAAAACTTTAAAGTACACGAAATCTTTTATTTTACGCCACTAAATATTTATTAAAATTTTAGTTAACGTGTTTATAAACAATTTATTTAACTTATTCTGCTTCTAAGTAACCCTGTCGCGTTATAATTCGTGCATTAAACTTGCACGATATCCGTTTGCTCCACGGACTCTGTCACTTCTGGTGCTTTCGTAATTTTTAAGACGTCTTCCAAGGGCGGCGTTACCGAAATTGCTGCGCTTTCTTCCGAGAGTATGAATTCTTCGGGCGGAGAGTCGAAGTTATGGCCAAAATTTTTGTAATGCCCGTGGCCGTGATTTTCAAACACATGATGATGATGATCGTCGTGATGCTTAATGTGATGGTGGTCATGTCCATGCTTGTGGTGGTGGTCTTCGTGATGCTTATGGCCTTCATGATGTTTGTGGCCGTGCTTATGGTCATGTCCCTCGTGATGTTTATGGTCCTCATGGTGTTGATGATGCTCGTGATGGTCGTGATGATGCTTATGGTCGTGGCCATGCTTGTGGTCTTCTTTATGGTGGTGGCCATGCTTATGAGACTCATGGTGATGATGCTTATGGTCTTCGTGGTGAGCGTGATGATGATCCTCGTGATGTCCGTGGTGATGGTCCTCCTTGTGGCCGTGCTTATGTTCATGGCCGTGTTTATGATGGTGGTCTTCATGATGGTGATGCTTATGATGTTCGTGATGTCCATGGTGGTGCTCTTCGTGGTGGCCGTGCTTATGGTCATGTCCGTGCTTGTGGTGGTGGTCCTCGTGATGATGATGCTTGTGATCTTCGTGGTGGCCGTGCTTATGGTCGTGCCCGTGTTTATGGTGATGGTCTTCGTGGTGGCCATGGTGATGCTCTTCGTGGTGGCCGTGCTTATGCTCGTGCCCGTGATGATGCTTATGTTCCTCCTTATGCTCGTGCTTGTGATGCTCCTTGTGATCGTGTCCGTGGTGATGATGATGCTTTTCAGTTTCCTTATGATTGTGATGATGATGATGCTCGTTAACATGGTGATGGTCGTGATGATGATGATGCTCGTTGTGATGATGATGCTTGTGATGGTGATGATGCTCAGAATGATGCTTATGTTCTTCGTGGTGTTCGTGTTTCGAATGATGATGGTGCCCATGGTGGTGCTTGTGCTCTCCGTGGTGTTTATGCTCGTGGCCATGCTTGTGGCCGTGCTTGTGGTGGTGACCATGCTTATGTTCGTGGCCATGGTGATGCTTGTGGTCTTCGTGGTGCTTATGCCCGTGATCATGGTGATGCCCATGGTGATGGTGCTGATCATGATGGTGCTTATGATCTTCATGGTGTTTATGCTCCTCATGGTGGCCGTGCTCGTGATGATGATCGTGACCATGGTGATGCCCGTGGTGAAATCCATGATGATGATGCTTATGATGGAAAGCGTGAGGCTTGTGGTGGAACGTCCTATCGAATTCGTGAATTCTACGTTGCGACTCGACTGACGGTGACGTGACGATGGTAACGTGACTCGGCGACGAAGTCTCGGTTATGCGCGTAATGATCTGCTTCGGTTGCGGAGTATTTCGTGGAACGATACTGGCACCGAGGCTCGAGCCAAAGGTCGATGTGAGAAGCGGAAGTGGAGTTTGGCCAGTTAACGGTAACAATGGTTGCGAGAAGCTTAGTCCGAAATCAGTCAGCTGTCGTTTCTTTTGGTTTCTTTCGGTCGGCGCGATAATGCTCTTGGGTAGATTCTTGGGTACGAACGGCCGCGACGGCTGCAATTGTCCCAGCAGCTCGATGGGGCCGACCATTTCTTGTTTAGCCGCCGACACCTGCGGTCGAATCTCATCTTGTGTTTCCCGACCGGTCGCTGCTGCCAGCAACAGACCGACGACCGGAAACCACGCCTAGGATGACAGACGAGCTCGGTAAATGGAACCTGTTCGTGGAACGGCGATATCTTTTGGATTGTTAATCTAGTAGCAACTTATTATTAATAAATTTACCAAATTTTAATAATCCATAATAATTACAGTATGTAAAAATGTGACATTTCAGATATAGATAATTACGTAATTTTATTATTGAATTAAAATTTATTTTTATTTAAAATTTTATTGTCAGTTATCTAATCACATTTTAAATAGAGACACGGTTCTTGCAAAGAAACGATCCGAGTAATGGGCGTTTAACTTCCAATAGATATAAAACGTGTGGTATCACTAGGCAGTCACTTTTGTCGCACACACGTGTACGCGTGCACGTTCGAGCGGAAGAGCCGGAGATAATATCCAGTAAATCGTCGGGGAGTCGTTTTATCGCGCTTCGGCCTTCTTGCTGCAGATTCCCCGTAGGAAGAAAGGAGAAGGAGAGATAGAGAAAGAAAGAGAGAGAGAGAGAGAGAAAGATATGTCTTTCAACTAACGAGAACCGAAATCACATCTCGAGCCGTTAGGAAAATCAGCGTGGTCAGCTGGCGGTATGTTTGCCGCAAGAAATCAATTAATCACGCTCGAATATAATCGTGCCGATGATTTATTCGAGTTTCCAGCGAGGCCGACGCGCGTAGGAATTGGGAATCAGCAGAAGACGATATCAAATTACATTCTCAGAAATCCGCTTTTGCTATTCGCCGTAGGATTGAGCTCGACCGAAATTGACGAAAGTAGATTAAATCTGTGATGCGATTTCGCGCTTTATCTCCTTCGTTTTTATTTAATTGAGCGGTTTTCCACAAATGAAGTTTCTTACTTGCATGCCCTAGATAAACCATTTTGTTCTTGGCTATTATCATTTAATTTTTTTTTTTTTTTAGAAAATCCTTATAAAAATAAAACTTTACATTAATTTAAAACCTAATGTGTTTACATTAATCTGTTTTATTTTATGTTACAGAAAAAGGCAGAACTCTACAACTCCGCTGATGCTCGGTCATGCAGATCGGTAAGTCATAATTTTCTTTTTGTACTTTGTAATTGGGACCCCTTGAAAAATTGCACGCGCGTAACTAGTAATACAAAAATTTTGTTTATAACAGATTTCATTATTTAATTAAATTCAGATTAATTCTAAAATTTTGAAATTAAGAGTATCCATTAAAAATATCTAAGTCCGTGACGCAATTATAAATTTAATCGAGATGAAGCGATTATAAATTCAAAAGTAGCCAGCGAAGCGCATACTCTCGAGTCTAATGTAAACTCTGGAACGGATAATATCGCGGACTGTGTGTCAACTGCAATCGAGACCCGAGTGATACGAAGACGTTTTCAGAATGACTACTCAGTGCTTTCGATGCGGGGATAATTAAACACTATATCCAATCGGAATAGAAAGAGGTCCTGTCGAGAGAACTTGAGAAAGTCGGAATCTCGGTTTCCCTCTTCGTCGTTTCTCCTTCCGCAATATCTCATTCCATAGCGTCGCGACACCGTCGCCTCCGCCGCCGCTAATTTCCTCGTTCCGTAGTAACTGCAAGCTGGCGGTGGCGTCCGCGAAGCGCTGATATATTCTTCTTGAAATGCAAATGTTCCGGCGCTTAATAACTCGGGATTTAATCAGCGACAAAGCAATTTATACAAAAGATTCCGGATGCTGACGACGCCCGACGTCGGCCGGACGCGGCCGGCGCCGTTCGCGACGCGAATCAGTAGCGGCGAGAAACGTGTTTTGCGAAACGTGGCGGGCCAGCCTCCCCCGCTTTTTCTCCGTAACAAACTGCAGCCGCGTTTTTAGCCGAATTAACAGATGCGCCCGGGTATTCGAAACGCGAAAGTCTCCGGGCACACGTCAATTGACCGCAAATGTTTCATTGGCCGCGCCGATGACCGACGTCCTAATGACTTTTATCTGTGACGTTTGCACGTCACAACTGTCCGCAAAACTCGCGCTGGATGTATTCGGCCCGAAATCCGGACGGATGTCAACGATAAATTTGGAGCATCGTATCACGCGGTGACCGTCGCGTTATTAAAAGCCGGGTAACGTAGCGTATTAATCAGAGGGACGGAAAAGGGCGAGCACGCGAAGAGAAGCGGATCTTTATCTCGATCTGAAGGAGAATTATTCCCGCCGACGCGTCCGCATTCGGCGCCGTGTATTACTGTAAACGCAGTACTTTAGAAACGATTACAAACTTTGCGGCACTTCATTCACTCGGGCCCCCCCCTCAGTTACTTCGCCGAGTAGAGAAATGTTCCGAGGGAACTGCGAGGAACTTACCCACGTAACCATGTCGGCGTTATCTCGGTGGGTGCAGCCAGTGAACAACTAGATGCCAAAACTGAGTGACTACGTACTTTTATAGAGAGCACCTAACTCCACTTTCTTCCGTGCTAAGCACCAATGTCGTTTACGACGGGGCCTAATGTTTTAATTGTCGTCGTAATGCTCGCCGGACCGCGACCGGTTTCGATCGCCACCGCCGCAATCGTGAAAACTCATTCGTGCCCGGTGATTGTTCCTATTTCGAGTTTATTTCCGCCGTGCAAGAAGAGCACGAGGAAGTGCCGGTTGCCGCGTGTAATTGACGACGACGGGGGATTATCGATCGACACGTCGCGGTGGCTCTTCGGCAAGATGTATCGCGCGACATGATGTATCTCGCTCGAGTTAATTCCCCCCCGAAACACCGTTATATTTTTTTCCCCGCATGCAAAAACGGGCCGTATAATCTCTATGAATTTTTATGCACTGTTTTTGCACAACGGTAATAATTAAACAGTACGGTGAAATATATATGTCCAAATGAGGATACGTGCGTGTACGAATAAAAATGATTTTTTTCTTTTTTCTCTTTTTTTTTAGCATTAAAATTTTCGGCGATATCTGTATGACGCACGGGAAAAATTTACACCGCGAAATAACAAGGATAAATTGTAGTCGCGCCAATTGTCTCGGTCCGGGAGGAGGAAGTAGTAGTGCTCTTAATCACCGGAAATAAACGGACGCGAGGCCGCGATCGGCGATGTTTTAAGGATCCATTACCGCCGTCAGCATTTGTCGTAATTTTACTCGTTTCTGTAATGCTAATCGAATTTTCCGCTTTCACGTCACTTTCATATCCGCCCGCGTCCCTTGAGGGCAATGACAGCGCGCGGTACAGACCGTTCAATACGCATATTAAACGTACGGTGCGCGATCAGCCAGAAATGAAGCAAGCGATGCGTACGACTGAGCTAAATTAGTAACGTTTACTCAATAAGGCGGATTCTGTAGTGTCTTCCTGCGTCACTCTCATTGACACGAGCGCTCGGGAACGACCATTAATATTAATGCATCCGATAACGTACTTACGACGTGATGGATTAAGCAAACTTCGTCTCAAGTTATTACGAGGGTAAAATTAATTAAAAGCACGTGGCGGCGGCAAAATACCTTTTAAATATATCAATTCGCTCTATGATCGAAATAGCGTCACGCGAAATATTTATCGATACAATATTTATCGTCGCAGCGTAAAATATATTTAGTATCTCGATTACAGTATTTATCGAAGTCGATGTGTGATAACTGCAGAATATTACATATTTCGCGCGCGGTTTATTACGGTCGAATTAATTTATTTGTGCTAATTATCTCGCAGAACATCGTTATTAGCGATCAAATAATGTACGCGCAAGTGGGCAGCGGTTTCGAGACTTGGAAAGTATTCTCTTTCTACCCGTGCAATTGCTGCCGGGAGTTAAATCGAGAGCATTAGAATTCTCTAATAGTTCCGGAGATTATTGTCAACATTTGGCGAGTGTTGTCTTATCGCACAGATATCACGACGAAATGTTCTCGTGAAACGGCAGTAAAGATAAACACCCGACGGTAGCAACGTTGCGCTCGTGAGGCCAATTGCGATGCACATAGCTCTCTATAGTTCTCTCGTAAAACACTTACTCACTGTCGGGTTTCGTGCTAAACTCGTTGCAGTATTCATAATTCTTTGATAGTCTCTATTTCATCGTTTCACATCCAATATTTTTTTTTTTTTCCTGCCAAAGACTATTACGCTCGTCCCCTTTTTGTATCGCATTCTATTTTTAAACTCTTAATTCCGCTCATAAATTTTGCGTTATTTTAAATTTCGAAACTTACGGAATTAATTTACTTCCCTACGTAATATTCGTCGGCGCAATGCAATTTATTAATTATTCGGTTTCAGTATCGTTACTTGTAATATTGTACAATACTCAGATGCTTATGCGTTCTGTAAACTGTCAATGCTCGTTTCGTCTCGGGATATAAATAAAAAGTAATTAAAATCCCGAATGTAACGTCTGTGCGGTTTCCAATATTCTCTTAGAATACTCGTAAATCTAGATTGTACACGATTTCGACTTGGTGGAAACTTCTGCGGGCTTTTAGTACATCCAGTTTCCCGATTAAGGAAACGTAATATTTGTTTAATGCACAGCCAGATAGTGACTGTGCCGAAGGAGACGAAGCTCGAAGTAAAGCCGAGGCACGGGAGGCATTATTAGTCGAGCCGCAAGCTCTCCGCGTCTGCCGCCTCCTCTCCATCTTCGAGGCTGCAGCATTACCAGCGGTCTGGTAATTATTTCCGCACGATTTTCCCGGCGATATGGCGCCGCGTCGAAATTTAGGAAACAAACGGGATCTCCGAATCGATCGAGACTGTTCGCTACGATTCCAACTTCTTCGCGCAATTCGGGTCATTTCGGCGCGGCATATCCTTCACTACAATTACGCGGCAGCGAGGATAATTACAGAGAGAACGGTCGTAGATCGACGCGAGAATGTCTCGTAAACGCGATAAGGGAAATTTTTCGACTCGACATCTTTGCCGGCGTTATCGATTTAAGCATTAGCGTCTCGCCGTTATAATAGAACGGCCATTTATGCGCGCACTATCAGCCCCCGTTGCCATTACGTTTTTTTCCTTCTTCCTTTGATCATTACAACGTCGGCGTACAATCACATCTGTAAGATTAATTTTCGAAACTTCGCCGACACGTCATTTTCCCCGGCCGTTCATTACTCCAAGCGGATGATTAGGACTGGTATCTTTCGAACGAAACGACAATTCGTGAAAAATAGAAAGGTTGCTTAGTGAATTAACAATAATTGTAGCGGCGATAATGATGACGTTGCGATTTGCGCGGTATACACGGCCGACAATTGTGCATTTTGTGGCGTTTGAATTTTCTACGGGGCGCTTCTTTTTTTTTTTTTTTTACTCCCGTTATCTGTCACGTCTCGCTGATGTCCTGAATTTTTCAAGGCAAGCGTGTCACGCCGCAGCATCGAACAACATAAAAAAGTATGTGCATTCTATTGCACAAAAATTACCGGTGCATGAAGCTTGTTTTGCGCGTTTAAGGGAATTAGGTTTTTGACATGTTATTTTGTCCACGTTATTTACAGAATGCGACAGAAGGCAAACAATTCGGTGTAATTGGTCGTACTGACAGATGCATGAATCGCTTTAAAAATATGTCAAAAGAATTTATAATTACGCTGTGTTTTATTAAAAGACGTAAACAATCCTGATAAAAGTATAATGAAAAATAACCTCGAAGATAGACTTAATTATCAGACACTTTTTGATTTTTCAAAGATCGGTTTTTTAAAGATACTTTATGCAAATAATATGCCGTTTTATTAAAAAAAAAAATATTACGATGTACTTTGCGAGCGTTTTATTTTATTATTATTATTTTTTTTGTTGAGGAAGCAGCATAAAAATAAAAAAAAAAAAATAAAATCGTTCTTTCGTACTGTCGGTGAAGATTAGCAGCTGCATTTTTGCTGCATCCGCGAATGGTCGCGAATTGCGACGACTATCGTTAAGAATACGCCATCGTACAACGCATTGTCCGCCACAAAGCCGCCTACTTGTTAACGCCTTCGACGGGGAGGAAGGAAAGAAAGCTAGCACGTGGCAAGGAATTCTGAATAATCAGCAAGAAGTCCGCTAACGAGTGTCGAGAGTACAAAGCCGGTTGCATTTGCGTCGACGAAATGATCGTACAAGGATTTATGATCACCTAGTATTTCGCGGTTTTTATTTTACGGGGGAAAAAAAGAGAACAAGAAAAATCAATTATCTCGCAACAATTATACTTAATTTTCTATTTCACATTTGTAGATAGGATAAAAATTACACCGCGAGAGGGTATAATACTTCTGATACTATTTCGTAATTAATATATACTATGTGACGCAGGTAATTATAGTCTGCTGCATTACTGCTTTAATTAAAACTCTAATTCAAATAACGGACTTTTAATTCAGGTCACTCGAGGTCTAAGTAAATATAAGCTCGTCATTTTTTAACATGTGTCCAGCGAAACACTATTGTAGACATTGTCGCGTACCGATAATAACACAGACTCATAAAAAAAAATAGCCTAGTTAGATCACCAGCATAAGATCCTTTTTTTATGAGCTTGCTATATTTCGCTAAGTAAGCGATTTACGCGAAATATATAAAATACTCTATTTAGACGAATCATTTTTTTTTTTTATTATATATTCTTCCGTATGCAAAGTGATTTTCCGACCCGAAGTTCTTATATTGTAAGAAAAGAAAAACCTTTGACTTACCAGAACGATACGCAGCGGCGCAGTTGACGATTATCTGTAAAAATAAATATAACATTTAAATTGTAGACGTGCTGAAAATATTTAATAGTCACTGCGTTAAAAATATCACGTAAAATATGATAGATACATCTGTAGTTTATTGTTAAAAATTACACATACTTATAAGAAAAAAAAAAGTACATTTAAATCGTCTGATTAAATCGCCAGCAGAAGGTTTTTTTTGTGAGCCTATGTAATTAATGTAAATGCTATTTATAACGTTAAAGCATCTGCTCGTATGTAATCATTAACATATACAGATCAGGCAAACGCATTAGTGAACATAATCGATACGAGGCGTGAACAAACATAAATCAAGCTGGCCTGAAAACGTTTTAGCGCTACACGCATTAAATCGACTTCCGCGAGCGAGGAATATTTAACGTTTTATATTCGCGACTGTATGAGATAGTGACACGCGACAATGTTGTACGTCTCACATGGCGAGCATAATAAGTGCGGAGAAGACCGGATGTCAAAAGTAAGGACGAGTTAATCGGAAACGGAGGACGGGGATATCTCATGAAAAACGACGGCGTCGACGTCGGGACGTCATGCCGTACAGCATCATTTATTCTTCATTCGTGGCAGGAACAGCGGTAAGGGGCGCGAGCAAAACCGCTAAAGAACTCGGAGGGATGAACGGTGGCGGAAGGGGGGGCGAGAGAACGAGTGGGACGGAAAGGGGGATAAAAAGCACGGTAAATAGACGCCGGATACACCCTCGTAAAACAACCGGCATGGAAGCTCGTCGTTTCTTCGACATTCGTCACCTTCGTCCTGCTCTCGCCGTTCTCGTGATCGGCGACGCGACTCGAGAAAATAAGGATACTTCCGCTATTGCGTGCATCGTTCCCTCTTTAACGCGGGCAACAATTATCGCCGGCACGTTTACGAGAAAATTTTGCCTTTTTTCGGCCGAGAATATTAGAGGGAAGCTGGCTTAATTGCGTGCTTCTTAGAGTCCGGGTCGTTTCTTGCGAACGGTTGTAACGGCGAATGCTCGTACTCGCGAATGCATTCGAGGAAATTACAGTTTTTGCGCTCCTTGATCGCGGCGTGGTTCCCTCCTCCGCGAGAGCGACGGTCGTGTCTTATTTAGACCTTAGGGCTGCGAGAACCGGACGTGACACTTTGCGAACGGCGACGTGTAGCCGTGGGTGAATGATTACGTTTTCCCTCTCTCGGAGAAATAATAATAAAGTGTCATTGATATACGAGAAAAGGGGATGCGCGTTAGTACTATCGTAATAGACACTTTTATCCGCTCTATTTTTATGGTTATATTTATCATTGCTTCTTCGTGCAATATTAAAGTAGCAGCCTTATCAGAAGAGCGCATTTATCACGAGCAATAACGAGGACTCTATTTCTCTCCTTTCGTTACTTCAGCCTGCCCGCTCCCATCTCCCTCCCGACGCCGAAGCTCGCGGAAAACAAGGCGGAAGTTTGAAGTTTACCAGCCCGTTGTCTCAACGACCTCTTACGAATTAAGAATCGGCTTAAATTATGAAAGCCCCCGCCGTATCTCAAAACGCACAGAATTTGCATTTCAAAGACGTGGCGCTTCGCCTCGAGCCCAGAACAATTTGTTTGCTCTCGCTTTTGAAGCGTTGCAGGTCCCGGGTGAGTCGCGCATTGAACAAGGAGGAACGCCCGACAAATCATAAGTGCTGACGAATTTACAAACAAAATCCATCGCCTCGCCGAATGTTTTTTTTTTTTTTTTTTTTTTTTTTACGTAGAATGACTTGAAACTCAATAAATGAATATCGATCTACGATAGAAACGCGCCTAGGCACGAGGCAGACTGTTATTGCTGTCCATTTCTCGGGGCTTGTTTCGAAATTTGAGAAAAACTTCGCTAATACCCTCGTTAACGAGGCGGAGAATTACGCGACAAGTTATATCGGATTTTTATCGCAGTTGACAGAAATTCTTACAGATTTGTCAAGACTTTCGGTCGCTGCCGCGGGAGTTACGGCTCTTTCCTCGAGTAATTTACGGTCCACGAAGTTTACGCATTACACAATAATAAGCCGTTACGTCGCCGGGCCGTGCGATAATTGCCGCGGCTCGTATCTGCAACTAATCCGCTTTGGGAAGAAAAATTCGTCCGCGCGCCCTCGGCTTGCACGCGCGTGATTAAACGCGGACCGCGCAATCATACGCGTCTCTCGCCAACATTTTTCTTCCTAAATCCCGACTTACCGGTCGGCGCCATAAATTTGCCCCCGGCCCAACAAACATCACGCGGCTCCGTGCGGTGCATACGGCGATTCTCTATTTTTCGCTCGCGCTCGCGTATCACGTTTCCCGCGCGCTGTGGTCGCGTTCAATTCCAGAATCCTGCATCTTCCACGCCTGCAGAGAGTACTTACATGCTTTCGTCCTCTTTCTTTTTTTTTTTTTAAGTACGCCAGCATGCTTTTATTCCGCCGCGAACGCGCTCGAAGCACGAGTTTAAAACGGAGGAGTGCAACGAGGACCGCAGTTTAGCCGCCGTCCGCGCTAATCGTGCCGGAGGTGATTGCCAACCGCCTTAAAACCATTAGCCGTTTCCTCGCGGGATGGAAATTCCACCCTTTTCTCTCCCTTCATTCCGGCGGACGCGATTATTTTAGCCGCTATGCCGCGCCGCCGTCGTCTCTAACGCCGCGCCCCGGAAAAGACGGTCGGGCGCGTTTCCGTCGGAATGCTGGATTTCATTCCGTTGCCTCGAAATCCTAGCGAGCTTATTGGCATGGGACGACAGTCGGTACACGTCCGTAAAGGCACGTGATCGTTATCCTTTTCCTTCTCTCGTGCCGGAATTTGCACGTCTCCTTCTCGTAACGCCGTTGTTGGCGCGCCTCTCGTCGTTTGCGCGGATGCTGCCGCCAATTCAGCCGACGGTGTTTCCCGCCGTGACGCGCATTCTTTGGGTATCTTCTCGATTCTCCGGACTCTTCCTTTTTTTTTTTTCCTTCCACCTAACCGCGGCCCATCGCGGTCGTTCGCGACGCTGTCGCCAGGGTGATTAAAAATCTGATTACTTTTCTTCCTAGTTATCTTTAAGGAATTTTCGAGAGATTTATAATCCCCGCTAAATTGTTAAAGTTCTGTCCCGTAGCTGAGGAAAAAGTATAATGAATCAAGGCAGTCTATTGAAAATACTTTTCTAATTACATTAATTTTAACCGGTGAGAATTTTGTGATAAATTTTCTAATTAAATTTAGAGGTTCTTGCACAGTTTTGTATTTTACATTTCGCTGTTACGTTGCAATTTGACAGCGAGAGCGATTTCCGCTTTCGTTTTCCATTTACTTTCTTGTCTTTCGTAATTATCGACGGTTATCTAACGTCGTATATATTGACCGGAGGCAAAAAGCATGAAACAATTCAACAGGTATTTAGTTTCTGCGATATTTATGCGAAAGTGTGTCGAGTGGCGATCGTCAAACTTATCGCCTTATTTCAACTGCGAAGTCAACCTTGTTTCAGCGATGATTTCTTCCCGCTCGAGCGAACTTTATGAGAGGAAAGATAGTCATTTAAATCCCTGGCTAAAGTCACGTTTTTGTTAAAGAATTCGGGAAGTATAGCTTGTTGAGAATTAAGGGGTTTGCCCACCCAGGCAATTTCTAAAATTAACGGTTTTTCAAGAATTCTTTTTGAGAAAACTATCGCGTTATATTAATTTTAAGTTTTGATCATGTATATGTTAATAAATTAATGAAAAACCGCGGATTTTAGAAATTATCAGGGTAAGCAGACTCCTTAAATAATTTCATGTATCATATTCGTAATTACTGTTCGTAATTAAAAAATGTAAATGAAAATAGCCTTGCAAAATATACAAATTTACAAATATATATGCCGGGGACAAAAATCACAAAATGATCTGTTATAAGTTCGCTACTAATGATTACAAGCGCCGATAATGATATCCATACTTTGTGACGGTGTATCATCTTAAGATATGCTCCGTGGTAACGCGACACCTCATTATATTTTCTCGAAGTTTGCCGCGCCGGTTAGTTTCGTTGCTCGATCGATTTTCCCGCTCGCGCCAGAAACGCAAAGCGCGGAGGAGCTGCGGAATCTTTTATTTGGCCGGCGACCGGCGACCCCGTGAAATTGGAACGCGGGTCCCCCGGGCGAGAAGCCTAAGAGATCTATGGTTTCGGGTTCGGGCTCTCACGCGAAGAGATCTCGGTCGAAGAGGGAGATGGCGAAGGGCCGAGAGAAGATCTCGCCGCCGTGGGGTTTGACCACTACGTCGTCCTAACCCAGTGAAGGGCCCCGCGTTAGGCTCTCCAAGCTGCCGGTATTCTCCTAGCGCGATCTCGGTTGATTTACGCCGCTGCCAAAGTTTTATCGCCCCGTCCATCAAACCGCGCCCCCGCCGGCGATCGAATCCCGCGGGAATCCGTGCGGCAGCTTCCGGCACGGGCGTTGGGAATCCACGGGTTTCGTAAGATCCGGCACGTTGTAGGAACCCACACTTAATCCCTGGGTAGAGACAAATTTATATCCGGCCCGTTTATAAGTATACGGCCGATCGGGTCCCTTTTGTTGCAATTTCATATCCACCCACCGTTTACGGCCTCATTTTCAGATTGGTCGTAAAACATTATTCGTACCGTTGAAGGATCGTCGTTCCGAGGCGAATCCGCGTCTCGGCGAGAATGTCTCGTATCGTTTTTCTTACGTGCGGCTACCGAACCATTGACAGCTCGATCGTCAACTGACACCGCTGGTAATTCGCCAAGGTGGAAAAATAACGACTACCCTTGACGGTATCTTGGATTAAAGTTTCTTTCGCTGCATCGCGACGAATGAAGTAAGGTATCAGCTACGAAATTCGATCGCCGGCGCTATCGATCGCGTCGGCACGCTTGTCGCTGAAAGGTAAACGCGTAATGAGTCGCGGGCGTTGCGAGACGCGCGAGGAACGGGGAATAAACAATACGTAATCTAAAAGTAAAATCCCAGCCGCACGCATTATGCAATCAATCTGGGGCCGTCGCCGGTTGTTTTGCGCGACGCCTGGCAAGACTTCCAATTCGCGGAGCGGTCCGGCCAATTAAACTCGCCATTTGTCTTCGGGGGCCGTCTCCTCTCCCGTAATCCGCGGCCGGAAAACTTTCCGCCCGAGGAAGATGCAGTTGCCGCCGCCACTGCCGCATCGCGTTCCCCACGGGAATAAAGAATCGAAGTCGTTTTCTCTCCGCACCGCCAAATTGACCCGGGGCCCGTGCCGCTCGTGCGGCCCACCTCATAAATATTTAAATCTAATGAACTTTACAGGCCGTGTAGATTCAAATCAGGACTTCCTGGAGGACTTGGCTCCCCCGGAAGAGTGGCACGCCGCGCCGGGATATACTTCAGCGCGCGACGATGTAGCTGTGCTCGATCGTTTGGGAATAATTGAGTGGCGGAAAAATGTAGACCAGTTGCTTTTAATTAAGTTTCCGGGCGCAATAAAAAGAACGTGGAAATACCATTGAATTATATGGCGAATATCTTTATTTCAAAATCGATTGATCTTCATAATTAAAGCTGAAAGACGGCAGGGATCTTATTTTATTTCATTTTTTATCGCTACGTTTGAATATTAAAGTTAAAGCGATGCGTTTGATTTTTTATTTTTGGCGTGCTTTCTTCGTTCAGTTATCTTATCTTTTCCGGAATTTAAAAACAAATTTTCCGTCGCGAAAATATTCGAGTTTGATCGGTATTCTCTTTGAACGTTCCCGTTTATCGTATCCGTTAAGTCGCGATATAACGTCCTGGCGAGATCGTTCTGAATGAACAAGCGCTAGTGATCGTGCACTTTATCCACTCCATCGAGAATAATTGGACGGCAGAAAGTGGTGGGTGATTCGTGTAGATTTACGGAATGGAACTACATCGACAGGCCGTGTAATTCAAGCGCCACGAATATCGATAAACAGCAAGAGTAATCTTCTCTCCAATCTTCGCGTCGCGTTCATATTTCTTGCCGGATATCTATTAGGTTTAAAGGATTTCGCGAAAATTGATAATAATAAAATAAAAATATATCGATTGCATTGAGAGAAAACTAAAATACGAACAGTTTCTCCACCGGCAAAAATAATATTGCAGAAGAGAAAAATGAAAAAGGTATTGGAACAGTTCCGTGAACAGGAGATTTTTTTTTTTTCTAGCAGAAACATTATCATTTGCATAGTATCGTACGTATACCGGAAATCTTGTAGACTTTGAATAACGATTCGCAGGATGCGCATAGGTTCGAAGAACCTCGTGCTTATTAAAGCACCGTCTGTAAATAATGACCACGCCGAGGTGCATTAGGACGGCTAAATGCCGAATTTAGAAACACTTCCGGCTCGGGAGACCCGAGAATTACGACGTGCCTTTATTCAGAATATAAATTATGATTCCCTGACTCTCAGCCGTGAATCACGACTATTTATGCGGTATTATTATACTACATCATTTTTTATTCTTTTGTAATTCTTTCGTAAATTTTAATTAACATTAGGCTCCGGAACACGTTGCGGTGCTTATCCATCTCGCGAAGAAAACGCCTGCCCTCGCTGCATTTTTCGGAACGTATCGCGAATGGCGTAGCCGGAGAGCTCGCCTCTCGATCTCGGGAGCGATATTTCTCGTGGGCCGCGAGTCAATTCGAGTCGGCCGGCTTTGATAAAGCGACGAGCGAAGTGGAGAAGGCGGCGTTAAAGGATGGGAAAAGTTGGAACGAATGTTCTTGACGCGGGACCCCCCTTCCCCTCCTCCCCTTTCTCGCCAAACGCGGATTCGTCCGGCCCGTATATGCACCTTGCGTACATATGTACACGTGTTTACGTGCGTCTAACCGACAGTGAAGAAGCATTACCGACGACTACGCCGCGCCGCATGCAATATTGAGCTACCCTCGGGACATACGTCGTAATTAAAGCGCTGAATTATTCGTTGACTTGTTAAAACCGGGGTGAGAACGTCGTTAGCGCCAGCGAGGACCGGCGAGCGCGTAAACAGCCAACCCTGGTCCTGAATTATACGTCGTTCGTCTGCGGAGCCTCTGCCCAGTGTCAATATTATTCGAAACTTAAGGAGGAGGATCCCTCTTCAGTTCGGAGTAAAGGGTGAAATCGCCTTTGTCCTCCCCGTTGTCTAACACCCTTCCGTTAACCCCGGAGAATTCGCAGATACCCACTCGACGAGCGCTGGGCGGGGTTGCGAGAGTGGGTGCCGTTCTTTAATTTAATAACAGATTGGAAGCCGGGTGGAAAGGCAAGAGGAAACTCGCGCAGTTGACCGTGATCAAACGCGATTCTGTTTGCTCGATCTTTATAAGCCGATTGCATGTTCGAACCGTAATCACCGGTATTACTCCGTTATCATTCGAAGGATCACCCTCGAACGACGACGGTCTAGGATACGCGAGATAATACTCTGGAGCCATTAAATTAATGTGGAATTTATGCGAACACGGAATACCCATTGTTGGGGATTGACCGTTAATAATGGCCGATTACTCGATCGAAATTGCATTTAATTATCTCCTATTTGCAATAATATCTGATTTATGTTAATTATCGAATAGAATTAGCTCGCGGGCCACTTATGACACTTCAGTGCCGTTGGAACGACAGTGCCGATTCTATCGCGTATACGCAATCCGCGGCCAAGTGATCGATCGCGCCGCAGTCGCTGTTAGTTAGTTAATATTTCCTGTCGCGAATCGGCGGATTTCACCGTTTATGGCGCGCGTCCCGGCCGAGAGAAAAATTACACGGGCGACGCGGCATTCGCGCGGTCGTAAAACTGATTAAAAGTGAATTTCCATAATAATTAATCTCCGACGTGATAGTTTTTATTAATGAAACGTACCTACGCCCGCTCGCGTCGTCCGCGTTTCGCGCACATCAACATTAATTCATAGCCGCTGGAAGGACATTGAAGCAACGATGCCTGGTGTAAACATTTCCGTGCGAAATACATGCACGAGACACGTTCGCGAAGCTCGTGCCTCTCTCTTTTTACTCGTCCTCTCTCTTTCTCTCTTTCTACTTCATCCAACTCTTCGTATGTCAATATTATCAAAGAGCCATCCTAGTCGCTCTCGGTACTTGGTTTTATGCGTGTCAAGCGTGAAAAATGAGCCGTTACTTTTCTTCCGATGGAAAAAATACCGAAAACGACGGGTCGCATTTTTGGTCGACGTTAAAGAGAATTTTTTTTTTTTTTTACCGTGAAATATCCGAATATATAGATTTTAAAATGATATTTGTAGATCGCGAGTCGTGCACGGGGCTCGCAATCTCTAATGGGCGAAACGGGAATAAAACCGAAAGGGTTGTTCGTTACGCACAAAATTCTCGCGTTCACGTTTTCATGTGCCGCTAAAAACGAAAAAATATATGCTAATATAAACATAGTCTGGTTCAGTTCTCGCAGTTACTTGTATCACAAAAATTGTTCAATATCCCTGTTTTCGGGGCATAAATTCCCATTTTAACGCAGCTGTTGGTCTCTTTCGATGTATCCACCGAGCGTGCTCCAAAATGCAAAACTGACAGCGTCAACTCGATCTATAATTCATGAA
Source organism: Cardiocondyla obscurior (assembly GCF_019399895.1). Lineage (NCBI taxonomy): Eukaryota > Metazoa > Arthropoda > Insecta > Hymenoptera > Formicidae > Cardiocondyla > Cardiocondyla obscurior. Next base: position 4,104,631 of record NC_091876.1, read on the forward strand.
TTTACGAAGTGAAATGCTTATCCGGAACTTTCTTACGCGACGCCGATGCAATTTCGAGTTCCAGAACGCAAACGGCACAATGGCGAGAGGGGAGGTGGAACGAGACCGCACTTTAAATAATCATTTTACCACGGGAGCATCGCGACAAGTGCGCAAAAGCGGTCCTCGAAAGTCGCACGTTGCCGCGATTTAATCGTTATCGCGCAATTCGTGGCCAGAGAGAAAGGCTGTACAAACGGTTGCGGCAAACGGGATCTTCTGTGTTGGTTTCGATGTTATAATGGAATTACTTGCGAAAGCGGGCGGGTATATGCCGGGCAACAATGCCGGCACTCATAATTGATACACTTCCATTGTTATCACTGCCAAACAGTGTCCACTCCGGGTAACTCGGCGCGGCGGAAGGAGGGCTGGTGCGAGCTACTTTGTTCTACGTTCGTAAGTCCAATTAATTAAATCGGTAATTACATTCTCCCGGCCGAGTGCCGGGCGGAAGCTGCGAGACGTAGACGCGCCCGCCAATTGCGCGCTAGGTGTATTTTATCCGAGCGGAGGATTTCCTATTCGTCTGCCGACCAGTCTTTCCGCCCGGCAACTCGATTACGTCCTCTTCTTTGTCTGGACAATTTTTATTTTTTTTCCCCTCGTTCTTTAATTGCATTCACGGTGCAAGGGCACGCGAACGGTTATCGAGTGTCATGGCAATCCTTATCTGCATAATTAAAAGCTCCACTATAATTATTATTCAAACACGATTGTGCGATTCTATATAATCTTGCATAATAATTATCTAGCTCTCTCTCTGTGGCCGATTTTACGTGCCGATTATCGATTCCCGGTGAATAAACAAGTTAATGCCTTTTTGATGATTAGCAGCGCAGCGTTGCAGCATTGTTACGCCTATATTGAGGTGTATACAATATATCGGGGCAAATATAATCACTTTGTTCGCTTATGCGGCAGGTAATAATTGCGCGTCGACGGGAAATCTTTCAAGTGCGACGGATGTGTGATTGGCCGCGCGTAAATTCGGTGGTCTTTATTTATCCGGAATAAATAGGTATTTGCGTCAAAGCCCTTCCAAAATGTAAATCGTAATTATCCACATACTGCGGACGCGCAGCCGTGTTGATTTATCGCGGCTGGAATTGCTGTTGGAATTAAATACCGTGCAACTCCCGGCGCGCTCGTTTTTCCCGGCCTTGACTTACTTGACGGGCGAGTCCCTCGGAGCCACGGTAAATTTCATTTCGATTGCCGGCGACCCGATTTTAATCCCGATTTAATTCGGAGACACGGATTCGCCGAGGAAATTAGATGCGAAACTAGTTTAGCTTTTTGATCCCCGGTGGGCCGTGAAAACTGAATATCGCTTGCGGATTATGCACAAGACGAGTGTTGAAACGCTTGCCGACGCGCTGAATCTTTCATTCGACTCGCCGAGAGTACGTGCTGATTGGCTGCGGCCCAGACAAGTTGAATATGAAGCGACGGCGGTGCAGCAGGCAGTTCAGAAATGCTAATCGCGCATGCATACTGTTTTCGCGCGTCCCGTCGGAGTGGAGCACGCTTCCGCGCGCAAAAATTCTGGCGTACAACAAAACGCGGAAGCCCGTAATAAACGCTTCAGCTGATTCCCACGAATATTTTGCTTCTAAAGCGTCCGTTGCGATCTGTTTTTTTTCCGCAAATACGTACAATTTATTTTGCTCGCTGATCCTTTCTTTTATTTTAATGTTTTTGTTAATGTAATATTACGATCCACGTATTTCAATTTTAAATATTTTATTTTTATATTGTTACGTTTCGTATAAATTTAATTTTGTATATATTTTATTTTCATAAAGATTAGGCAACCCGGATTTATATTTGTGAAAAAAAAAGAAAAATTGAAAATTAATTTTTATTTAAATTAATTTTATTTTCAATATATCCGACATCTCTATACATGTATATGCGAATTGTGATTTGTATCTCCGGGGGATACGCTTCGTTTACCGCTTCGCTGCTTAAAATGCAGCAGCTTTTATTCTGCTTGAATATTCTTACCGCGAAGAGTCGCGCTGACGAGTAAATATTCATTATCCATACGCCGTTAACAAGCGGCCTCTTAATAAGCGTCACAACTTTAATTCCCGCAAGTGACGAGGGTAGACTTTATAATTGACGCTGTTGTAAACTTCAAGTCAAGATCCTGCGAGTGGCAAAATTTATCTCGCGTGTGCGTGGGTCTGTACAGCGCAGTCTCGATCGGGTTTCCAGCGCTTATCAAATCACGAAAAATTGTTATCATCCCTTCTGGTCCCGGTGTCCTCTGCTTCGCAGAACGAGCGCGCAATTGCGAGCGGATTCTGATAAAGAACGTCGACGACGTTAACGATGTGTCTTTCGTGTTTTTCCCTTCAACAAATTTTCATATCTCAGCGGCAAGAATGCACGGCCGCTTTCGCGGAGGGAGGGGTCTCTTTCCAACTTTGCGCCCAACGAAATAACGTCTCCCGAGTGCATCTGCATTATTTGTCTTTCTGCGGAAATGGCAATATCATGCGACATCCTAGTTGGTAGTTAAGTGCAAACGAGGTCGCGGACCGAGGCGGCGCACAATTTCGCGGAGGAATACACCTCTCGCTCATCCGGGTGAGTTTAACGTGGCGAGATCAAACCTCCCTCGGTTTTGCCGGGCAGGCCGTGTTCCTTTTTTTTTTTTTTTTTTTCTCGTAAAGAAAATCGACGCTAATAAATTCGTAGCGTTTTCCGCTGCTGTAACGCGATATTAAAGAAAACGACAAGGAAATATGACGCGCAATAACCATATAGATGCGGAGAAGGTCTAAATCGTTCTTGGCGACATTTAAAACGACATCACCTGTCGTCCCGCGATCATAATATTTTTCCTATCGATAGTCCTGCGACAGAATTTCAAATCCGTTTACCGAAGCAGCGAATGGAAGTATACGCGTTCTTTAAATCCCTCTCACGTAGTTGGCGTCACGCAGGGTCATCTGGCCTGAGGTTCTCGAAAAGGTGAATTCCTTAACCTCGCCGTTCTACAGCTAAACGGTTCTGATATTGTAAAATATAAAAATAGCGATTCGAATCGCCGTCTTATATTTTTTTTCTGTCATGATACTATTATATTTTCAAGTTAAAAGCCCCTTTTTTATCGTGCATTATTATTACGATTTTTCATGATTTTATACGTACTCTCTGAATTTTAGGGAGCAAAGTATTACTTAAACGACGAGAAATTACTTATTAAAGCATTCGTTCGCAATGGTAGTTTTTTTCTAAATGGGAAATCGATTTCGTTTGCCAAGCTGCGAAAATATCGGAATCACGCGCTCCGTTTAGACCCTTTAGATCCTTCTCACGTCGTTGGTGTCACGCAAGTCTCGCTTCCCGGATTTCCGAGGGGGAAAAATCCCCGGGTAACAAGGCTGCGCTACTTATAAGAAGAGGCTACGATTACGTATTCTGTCCCAAGGATCTTTTACGAAGCTGCACGAACCTTCGGCGCCATGCATTTCAGTCTTCTGATCCTTCCGTTTATCCTTCACACATCCCTCTG